>NC_139583.1:3288753-3888753 GCF_946808225.1 Silurus aristotelis | reverse complement strand
TCCTGCATTTGAGACCCCTCCAGTGGTGGCTCAGAGACAGAGGTCTCATGGTTCCTGATTGTGACATCACCTCACTGGTGACATTGTGTCTCTCCGCTGGCCAGATTACACACGTTATTCAGAGCATGGACAATGCGGAAGCATTCCCAAAGCGTTGCAGTGCAGTGTCTCGTTCCCTCAGGGAACTAGGGTTACATAGGTAACCTATAGACGTTCTGTCTTGCACACTGCACAGAATATTTTTTTGTTGTTTTATTTTGTGTTTTGTGTATTTGTCATAGACTGTCTTGTGTTGTCTTTTGCACTGTCTTGTCTTGCACTGTTTGCACCAGGTTGCACATGATGCACTTTATGTGGCGAGGACACTTACTAGTCCTTAGCCTTGTGTTTTCTGTTATGTAGCCTTATGTTGTTTTACTTTGTTTTATGTATGGTATGAGAGTGCATTAGTGACTGAGGAATGGGCAGCATGCACATTTGGAAAGGCTCCATCAAAGCATAATGGTATATACTGGTTTTGGAGCAACAAACGCCTCCATCCAGAAAACATCTTTTTCACAGAAGTCCCATATTTGAGCAAGACAATGTTAACTGCATACCGCATCTATTATAATAGCATGACTTGCTAGTAGAAGGGATTGGGTGCTGAACTGGCCTACTTTAATCATTTACAAGAATTAAAACACAACATTTTGAACACTATTTGAGAACACATGCATTACCAGCAGACACAAGCCAAAAACTAGCGATATATAATTAATATTGTCTTGGATGAATGAATGAAAAAATCACAAGTAGCATCATGTCCCTTAATGACATCACAAAGCCACAAAGCTAAACAACTTTTCTGATTAGTCCATAATGCATAGTCATATACAGAACACGCAGAGCATGTCTATAAATATAGAACGACTATCACTGTTCAGGACTGATTCTGCAAAAGCACCAGTCAGAATATGTAATGTTTTTCCTTCTACTACTCTCTTCTCTTTGCCTAGCAAAGGGAAAAAATTGCCATATTCTGGAAGACCCAGGATATCCTCTGTTATCTCAACATGGAGATGTCATAATTGGAGCTGTGTTTTCAATACATCGTGAAACACAGATGCAGTCACTGCAATATACTGAAAAACCTCCACCTTTAATCTGCACTAGGTTTGATTAGTTTGATTAGTTATTTTTGATGATGTGTATTTTTCTGCATTACAATGTCTCCACTGTTACTTTTATTTTTTCATAAGAATTAAAAATGTTATTTGTTTTATGTATTTGTAGAACGGACCTTACGGAATTGCGGTTTGCTCAGATCATGATTTTTGCAATTGAAGAAATAAACAGAAGTAACACGTTGCTTCCCAATATTTCAGTTGGGTACAAGATTTATGACAATTGTCTTTCAAGCTTGTTATCTATGGAAGCAGCCATGGCTTTTATGAATGGTCAGGACATGACAGCGAAGGAGGCCTGCTCTAAACAAGCAGTGGTACAAGCCATCATAGGGGAGTCAGAGTCTACTCCTACTATAGCGCTTACAAAAACTACAGGACCTTTTACAATCCCAGTGGTAGGTACTAAAGATTTTTGTCACTATATAAAATTAATACATTTAATAGTTACAAAACACAATAAAAATATGAATTGGATTCTTATCATAATTTATAGAGAAACAGCTACATTTAAGAAAATATATATACATATATGTTTTTAGATATAGTGGCACAGTGTATTATTGACACATTAAGGGGCCAGGTTTAATCCTGTATTCTAGGTTACTTTCTGGGCAGTTTCACCCACTCTCCATATATATGCATATACGCAGAATAGCCACTGTAAAATTTGTACACTGCAAACCTTACCAGGAGATAGCAGTAAAGAGGCTGATGTTATTGTTATTGTCAGAATTATATATACTGGATAAATATATCTTGGGATTTATAATGTGCATAGTACATAATTATAGTTTTTAAAGATAATAATGTTGTTTTATGATTAAAGGTTAAGACTATTTTTTATCTGTTAACAGGCTCCTGTGGAAATGTCTCTTGTTCTGTCTAAATTTAAGATGCATCAAAAACAGGATGTACTTATTCATGTTTGCTATTCTGTCCTTAGATAAGTCATGCTGCTACATGTGAATGTTTAAGCAACAGAAAAGAGTACCCCTCTTTCTTCAGGACCATCGCGAGTGACTACTACCAGAGTAGAGCATTGGCATATATGGTCAAGCATTTTGGCTGGTCTTGGGTAGGAGCTGTGTACAGTGATAATGACTATGGAAACAATGGAATTACTATTTTTTTAAATGCAGCCAAAGAGGAGGGAATATGTGTTGAGTACTCTGAAAAGTTTGATCGGGCAAATCCTGCCAAAATCATGAACGTGGCTCATTCTATTAAGAAAGGCACTGCCAAAGTAATTATTGTATTTCTTGCTTACTTTGATATGAACATTTTAATAGAACAGCTGATTCTAAAGAATGTCACTGGCTACCAGATGATTGGTGTAGAAGCATGGATTACTGCTGTTGAATTTGTAACACCAGCAAGTTATAATGTTCTGTCTGGAGCCATTGGTTTTGATGTGGGAAAATTGAACATTGGTGGTTTTGCTGATTATGCTATGAACAGATTTTGGCAAACAGCAATCCCATGCTTACATACAGAGGGAAACAATTTTCAAACTAAAATCAACTGCAGCAAATACAATGACATAATTCAATATAAAAAATACAGTAAGGATATTTTAGAATTAAGATATGTAAATAATGTCTACAATGCAGTTTATGCTGTTGCACATTCTCTACACAGTCTGTTGAGATGCACAGAAAATCAGAGTTGTGAAAAAGACAAGACAATACAACCATGGCAGGTAACACAAAGAAAAGAAGAAAATTAGGCTCTGTACATGTGTGATATGGTCGCGATATAAATACATGTTTGCATTTTCTTGTAAAGGTCGTGATGTCTCTTGAAAAAGTCAATTTTACCACTAAAGTAGGAGAACAGATTTGGTTTGACAGCACTGGGGCAACAGCTGCAAAGTATGATGTGGTGAACTGGCAACGAGGGTTGAATGGAGAAGTGGAGTTTAAGGTTGTGGGCTATTATGATGCCTCTCTGCCACATGGACAACAGTTTGTCCTAAATACTGAAGATATAGTGTGGGCTGGAGAGAAAAGAAAGGTACATACATTGCTAATTCTAAGATAAATAAATGTACTGTGACTTATTAATGATATGTTTAATTAAATTAGGCTTGTTATAACAAGAATATACTATATATAAAGCATATACAGAAAATGTACTATTTACATCAGTTTAATGAATGTAAAATTCTATTAAACTGCTTAGATTTCATAGGTTAACAAACAATGATGATTTATGAAATTCAT
Source organism: Silurus aristotelis (assembly GCF_946808225.1). Lineage (NCBI taxonomy): Eukaryota > Metazoa > Chordata > Actinopteri > Siluriformes > Siluridae > Silurus > Silurus aristotelis. Next base: position 3,885,362 of record NC_139583.1, on the reverse strand, counting down.
GATGTCAAAACCATATGATTTAAAGGTTGTAGCCATAATATATTGTTCACATTAGAAGCCAAGGTCTGTGTGCAGTGAAAGCTGTCCTCCAGGAACCAGAAAAGCTGCACAGAAAGGAAGGCCTGTCTGCTGTTATGATTGTATACCATGTGCAGAGGGAGAGATCAGTAACCAGACAGGTAACTTCAGCATCACCAAGTTTCAAAGACAAATTGCTAATTGTTCATTGTGTATCCTCCTATTACTATTTAAGATACAGTTCTTGAACAATGTAATTATTAAATAAATAAACAAATAATGTTTGTTTTCCTTCCCAATAGTAATAATCATTATTATTTTTCAGATTCAAATAACTGTGAGCAGTGTCCAGGAGAATATTGGTCAAACGCTAAAAGAGATAAATGTGTGGTAAAGGTTATAGAGTTTCTCTCATTTACAGAGGTTATGGGAATAATGTTAATACTTTTTTCATTAGTTGGAGCTGCATTAACTGTGTTAGTAGCCATTTTATTTCTAATAGAAAGAGACACTCCTATTGTTAAGGCCAACAACTCTGAGCTGAGCTTCCTGCTGCTCTTCTCACTGACTCTGTGTTTCCTCTGTTCACTTACTTTCATTGGACGGCCCTCTGAGTGGTCCTGTATATTGCGCCACACAGCTTTTGGGATCACATTTGTACTCTGTATCTCCTGTGTTCTGGGGAAAACAGTAGTTGTTTTAGTGGCCTTCAGGGCTACACTTCCAGGCAGTAATGTCATGAAATTATTTGGTCCTCTACAACAGAGACTCAGTGTAGTTGCGTTAACTCTCATACAGGTCCTTATTAGTGTGCTTTGGTTAACAATTTATCCTCCATACCCTTACAAAAACATGAGTTACTACAAGGAAAAGATAATTTTAGAATGTAACTTGGGTGCTTTTGGTGTTTTGGCTTTTCTAGCTAGAAAGCTGCCTGATAATTTTAATGAAGCTAAATTCATCACATTCAGTATACTCATATTTTGTGCAGTGTGGATCACCTTTATTCCAGCTTATGTCAGCTCTCCTGGAAAATTCACTGTAGCTGTGGAGATCTTTGCCATTTTAGCCTCCAGTTTTGCTCTGCTGTTCTGTATATTTACACCTAAATGTTATATTATTCTGTTTAGACCTGAACTAAATACAAAGAAAAATATGATGGGCAAAACAGCATCTAAATCCCTTTAAGATAAATTCTCATTCTGAAGTCTGAAAATATGAAATAAATAAATAAATGTCAAATATAATCAAATCAATAAAATGTAACTACTTTAAATACCTTAAATCTAAAGACATACATATAGATGAGAAAGTAATAAACTTACCACAACAATCTTGTCTTATTTCTGTTTACAGAAGGTTAATGTAATGTATTTACTAACACATTTTATGTTAATGGGAAGCACAAAACTAGACACAAGGACCAACATGACATAAATCTTTACTTCTTTTTGTGTTTCGTATACAAATGCGACTCAAACATGCCTGCCAGACGTGTCTCAGTTTGCCCCCCCCCCCCCGGTTCAATAGTATTTGTCCTACTTCCATGACACCCGAGCAGGCTCTGGTCATGGAATAAGAAGTATACAGTCTCTTAAGGAACGAGGCCATGAAGGTGTTCCCTCCACTAGACAGAGAGTCCAGGTTCTACAGCTGGTACTTCATAGTTCCCAAGAAAGCCTTGCACTCCCACCAGCACCTTGCTAAAATCTATGAATTGGCTCTGGCCCCACTGAGTCGCTGTAGCATCCACATTCTAAACTGTATCGACGATTGATTAATATTAACTCTAATGTAATTGTTGGCTGTCCGGCATTGAGATGTCGTCCTTGCCCACATGAAGGATTTGGGGTTAAGACTAAACACCAAGAAGAGTGTGCTTTCTCCAGAACAGAGGACCACTTATCTAGGCGTAATGTTGGACTTGACCGTTATGCAGGCATAACTGTCTACTGCTCGACAGAGGGTTCTCTCAGAAGGACAACTCACTCCGCACTATCAAGGTCACCCAGCAAGCCCTACAGGCCTTAGACATGTGGAGAGAACCCAGGTTCCTGTCTCAGGGCCCTGTGTTAGGAGCTCCTTGCCATTGTGTAATGCTAACAATGAACACCTCCCTCACAAGATGGGGGTAGTCATGAGTGACCACTCTACCCAAGGTCTGTGGAGGGGGCTCCACCTTACCTGGCAATCAACTGCCTGGAGATGCTAGCCGGCTTCTGAAGCACTTTCTCCCAGACCTAAGAGGCCACCATTAACGGACAACACCTATAGACAACACATTAGAGGTCTCCTACATCACAGCTCTTAGCCTCTAGTCTCTCTGCCAAGGTAGTGGAGACCATTCTCCAATCCAGAGCTCCGCCCATGAGAAGCTTGTATGCTGTGAAATGGCGCCTGTTTACTGTGTGGTGCTAGCTCCACCAGTTCAAACCAGTTAACTGCTTAGTCGGTTCAGTACTGGAGTTTCTGCAGGGACATTATGCCACAGGGTTGTCTCCTTCCACCCTGAAATGTTACATGTCAGCTATTGCTGAGCAGTCGCTGGGCAAGCACCCATTAGTGACATTTCCTCTGCATCAGACAAAGGCAGAGGCTGCGGATGCGACCCAGAGTGCCTGTGTGGGACCTGACCGTCATCCTTGAGGCCCTGTTGAGCCCTTGCCCAAGGTGCCCTTGAAAGTTTATACAGTCAAGACAGTATTTCTTCTCGCTATTTTCTCTCTAAAGGGGGTTGGGGACCTTCAGGCCCTTTCCATATCCCAGTTTCTTTTGGAATTTATCCCAGCCATGGCCAGTGCCTTTCTCTACCCCAATCTGGGGTATGTTCCTAAGCTACCCTTGGTTCCCCCGCGACCGTCGTGCTGCAGGCATTCTATACTCCTCCCTTTCCTGACCAGGAGAAGCTTGACCGACTGTGAACTGAACTGTGGAGAAAGTCGGAGCAGCTGTTTGTCTGCTACGGTCCCTGTAAAAAGAGGCTCCCTGGAAATAAGCAGACCCTCAGCTGGTGGATTGGGGATGCAATCTCATCCTCTTACGAGGCCAGGACCCTCCTAACATGATCTTTATTCTCCAGAAGGGACCTTGAAAAGATGAAAATGCAATCTAGATACACGAAGATGAATGTGTTAAGCATGTCCCAGAAAACATTGTTGATCAGTGCCAGGAAGACAGCTCGGGAGTTTGTGAGAGCAAACAGCATTGCCTCATATTCGTAGTCCCGTATGGCGATGTTGAAACCACTCTTCCATGCATTTCCTTGATTTATAAGTACCAAGTGGTAGACATAACGCATGTTTAGTTTTCTGACAATGTAAGCCTCCTGGAGAAGCTTGAAGGCAGTGGCCATGACTGGTAGAGGGTACTAGTCACAAATTGTTATTCAGTTGAGGGCACAGTAATCTATGCAGAGATGCAGGCCACAGTCTTTCTTGCTTATACAGAAAAGGTAATGATATTGCACAATATGAGCAGCTGATCTGACTTCCTCCAGAGACCCATTGTATGGACGTAGGTGTCAAGTGCTCGTACTGTGCACAGCCAGTTCAGCTTCTCCTGGTCTGGGGCTTGGAATGGAGGAGTGTAGAATGCCTGGAATCTAACAGGTTGTGGGACGACCGAATACACCTTGTGGATGTAACCTTTTCTAGGGTACAAAAAGGCACTGGTCATACCTGGAGTAAACTTCAGAAAGGAGGGGGCCACAGATAAGACTTGTTAGTCTCCCACTCTCTTCAGAGAGCAATGGCCAATGGAACACAGTTTTAATTGATAGGTACCTCCACAATGCCTCGGCAAAAGGCTTGTAGGGGGCTCAGACAGAGCCTCCAACACAATGGCCAGGTCCCACCCAGGCACTCTGGGTCACTCAGGGGGCCTCAGCCTTGGCCAGAGGGTCTCTCCCCATAGATTGCCCCGCCACTGGGTCATGATACGGAAAAATGGTGGACGCATATACTTTTATAGCGGACTGTCCTTGAAGGAATTCCAGCACTGAACCAACCGGGCAGTGGACTGGATCCAAATTGTGGTGCTCACACCACACATTGAACAGACGCCATCTCAGGTGAACTATAGCACCCACTGCTTGAGAGAGGAGATCCCTCATTAAAGGAATCTCCCAGGGAGGGTGCTTGAGGAGGGCTGCCAGGTCCACAAACCATGGTTTGCCTGCCACCTTGGGGCCACCGGTAGGATACGGACTTCATCCTGTTGAACTCTGTCCAGAAGTCCTGGAAGCAGCGCGATGGGTGAAGGTAAACAGGCGTAGCCTCAGTATCAACCCGTAACCTCACAATTCCAGTCCCACTACATTGGAGGACAATGAGTATCGGAACTTAAGAGGTGGGCCGAATATGGATTAGCCTAGGACCTGGACACCTCAGTATGCAGAACCAGAAAGGACCCCAACACGGAGGGTGTGGTTTAGTGGAACCAGTGCGCAGCTCTGCCTCAGACCTGACCTAGCATGTTCTGCTCCCAGTTGGCTTGGATTTTTTTTTGACAAACAGTAGACAAACAATGAACATGAAATATCACCAAAATGAGGATGGTTCCACTTTTGAGTCTGGTTCCTCTCAAGGTTTTTTCCTCATAACGTCTAAGGGAGTTTTTCCTTGCCACAATCACAAAGAGCTTGACTGCATGCAGGCCAGTTTAGCACCTGGACTCTTCTACTATGAGGTCATGCTTTTGTAATAGATGCAGTATGCAGTTAGTTAAAATATGCAAGGCTTTCACTGAAAAAGACGTTTACTGGATGGAAACATGTATTGCTTTAAAATCTGCATATGCCATGATGTAGCCTTTCTTAATGTGCAAGCTGCCCATTCCACAGGCACTATTGCACTCCTATACCATCAGAGATGTGGCTTTTTGATCTAGGTGCTAATAACAAGACAAATTGCCCCCCCTCCTCTTTAGTCTAGAGGATGTTGTGTCCACAGTTTACAAAAATGTTTTAAGATAGATTTGTCTGACCACAAAACAGTTTTACACTTTGCCTCAGTACATGTTAAATTAGCTTTGGCACAGAGAGGATGGTTGTGTTTCTGGATCATATTCATGCATGCCTTCTTTGCATGATAGTGATTTAACCTGCATTTGTGGATGACATGGCAAACTGTGTTCACAGACAATGCTTTCTGGAGGTGCTAATGAACCAATGAAGTGATTTTCATTACAGAATCATGACTGTTTGCAGTGCCGCCTGAGGGATCAAAGATTACAGGCAATTGTTTTTTTTAACCTTGTACCTTGTGCACAGAGATTTCTTTAGATTCTTCGAAATTTTTAATGATATTATGTACTGTAAATATTATTCAACTGTTTTTTAATTTTATGTTGAAGAGCATTATTCTAAAATTGTTCCACAACTTGTAGATACAGTATTTCACAGATTGGTGAAGCTCAAAATTACAGTAGATAAACTATTTATACCCATTCATCTCACGCACCTGTTGTCAATCAACCTAATTAGCTGCAATATGTTTCTGTAACTGTTTAATTTTAATAGCACTACATTTTTCCAGTTTTTTTATTTCCTGTCCCCACTTTACTGAGACATCTTTCTGCCATCTGAATTTTTTTTTATTAAACTGGTACATTCCCTCATTTTAAACATTTGATATGTTTTCTATGTTACATTCTAAATAAAATATGGGTTTATTAGCGAATAAGCAAATCATTGCATTCTGTTATTATGTACATTTTACACAGTGTCCCAACTTGTTTGGAATTGGGGCTGTAACTAAGAGATGCTGGAAGGATCATGTCCCTTAATGACATCACCAAGACACAAAGCTAAACAACTTTCTGATTAGTCTATACTGAATTGCCATAAGAGCATGTCTATAAATATATGAAACTTATATGTTCAGGATTGATTTTTCTAAAACCACTGGTCAACATTTTGGGATGCTACTCCTTATACTACTTATGTCTTTTAATCTGGCAAAGGGAGAAAATTGCCATATTCTGGAAAACCCAAGGCATCCTCTGTTATCTAAAGATGGAGATGTGATCATTGGAGCTATATTTTCAATGCATCGTGGTACACAGACGCAGTCACTGACATATACTGAAAAACCTCCACCCTTAATCTGTACTAGGTCTGTTATAGTGCAAACTTTGGCATATTATTCATTTGGGTGGAATATGCATAATAATCTGAATTTCTCCATTGTATTACTTTTCTGTGTAATATTCAACATTAGAATATTAAATGATTGTTTTGTATATTTGTAGATTTTACCTTAGAGCATTGCGCCTTGCTCAGATTATGACTTTTGCAATTGAAGAAATTAACAGAAGTAACAGCTTGCTCCCCAATATCTCAATTGGTTACAAGATTTATGACAATTGCCTCTCAAGCTTATTATCTATGAGTGCAGCCATGGCTTTTATGAATGGTCAGGATATAACAGCAAAGGAGGCCTGCCCTGAACAAGCAGTGGTACAGGCAATCTTAGGGGAGTCAGAGTCCACTTCTACTATAGCACTTACAAAGACTACAGGACCGTTTAAGATCCCAGTGGTAAGTCTCAACAATTATAATCATTCTTTCTTTAAAATGTATTTAGTATTTACAAAATACACTTAAATAACCAAAATAGAGCAGTTAAACTGTATAATAGACAAGTGTTATTTTCTGCAGTCATATACATAGTATATAATTACTGTCTTCACAAACTGTTTTCTGCAGTTTGATGTTAATTTTTATTTTTACTTCTGAAATATAAATCTGTCTAAATTTCTTTTACTATGATGAAGTAAAAATAATAGTCCAAGATGTAGCAAAACAGGCTTTAGTTCATTTCTAACTGTAATTTTGTCCTCAGATAAGTCATGCTGCTACATGTGAATGTTTGAGCAACAGAAAAGAGTACCCCACCTTTTTTAGGACCATCGCGAGTGACTACTACCAAAGTAGAGCATTGGTATATTTAGTCAAGCACTTTGGCTGGTCTTGGGTAGGAGCTGTGCACAGTGATAATGACTATGGAAACAATGGAATGGCCATTTTTCTGAATGCAGCCAAAGAGGAGGGAATATGTGTTGAGTATTCTGAAAAAATTGATCGGGCAAATCCTGCCAAAATAATGAACGTGGCAGACATGATTAAGAAAGGCACAGCTAAAGTAATTATAGCATTTCTTGCCTACTTTGATATGAACAACTTAATAGAACAGCTGATACTTAAGAATGTCACTGGCTACCAGATGATTGGTGTTGAAGCATGGATTACTGCTGTTGATCTAGCAACACCAGCAAGTTATAATGTTCTGTCTGGAGCCATTGGATTTGATGTGGGAAAATTGAAAATTGGTGGTTTTGCTGATTATGCTGTCAATGGATTTTGGCAAACAGCAGTCCCATGCTTACATACAGAGGGAAGCAATTTTCAAACTGAAATCAACTGCAGCAAATATGAAGAAATGATTCAATATAAAAACTACAGTAAGGATATTTTAGAATTGAGATATATGAATAAACTTTACAATTCAGTTTATGCTGTGGCACATTCTCTACACAGTCTGTTAAAATGCACAGAATATCAGAGTTGTGAAAAATACAAAGCAATACAACCATGGCAGGTAAAGAAGAGAAGCACAGTATTTCATGTACAGGTGTGATATTGTCATGATACAATATAAATACTTGTTTGCTTTTTTTTTTTTCTTGTAAAGGTTGTCAAGTCTCTTGAAAAAGTAAATTTTACCACTAAAGTAGGAGAACAGATTTGGTTTGACAGCACTGGGGCAACAGCTGCAAAGTATGATGTGGTGAACTGGCAACGAGGGTTGAATGGAGAAGTGGAGTTTAAGGTTGTAGGCTATTATGATGCCTCTCTGCCACATGGACAACAATTTGTCCTAAATGCTGAAGATATAGTGTGGGCTGGAGATAAAAGAGAGGTACATACATTTGCTAATATGTTTTAAATGAATAATATTCATAATAGTCATAAATGATTACATTTAGGGACTCAGGACAATTATGGACTGTTTACAAAAACACTTGTTTATTAAATTTGCATGAACCATTAAACATTATTATAAATGAAACATTTACCAGCATAGATTACTAATTAATTTATATTGATGTTAAACAAACAATAATAACATAATATCTGCATGAAACTTTAATTACAATTTTTAGCAATAATATAATGTTTACATTAGAAGCCGAGGTCTGTGTGCAGTGAAAGCTGTCCTCCAGGAACCAGAAAAGCTGCACAGAAAGGAAGGCCTGTCTGCTGTTACGACTGTATACCATGTGCAGAGGGAGAGATCAGTAACCACACAGGTAACTTCAGCAAGTTTCAAAGACAAATTGTTGATTGTACATTTTGTATCCTCCTATTACTAAATAGGGTACAGTTTCTGAAAAAATGTGTTAATAAATAAAAACAGAAGATAATACTTGTTTTCTTGTGTAATAATTACAAAAACTATTATTTTTCAGATTCAAATAACTGTGAGCAGTGTCCAGAAGACTTTTGGTCTAATCCTAAGAGAGATAAATGTGTATTGAAGGTTATAGAGTTTCTTTTATTTACAGAGGTTATGGGTATAATACTGGTTATTTTTTCTTTATTTGGAGCTTTATTGACTGTGTTAGTAGCTATTTTATTACTAAAAGAAAAAGACTCTCCTATTGTTAAAGCCAATAACTCTGAGCTGAGCTTCCTGCTGCTCTTCTCACTGACTCTGTGTTTCCTCTGTTCACTTACTTTCATTGGACGGCCCTCTGAGTGGTCCTGTATGTTGCGCCACACAGCTTTTGGGATCACATTTGTACTCTGTATCTCCTGTGTTTTAGGAAAAACAGTAGTTGTGTTAATGGCCTTCAGAGCAACACTTCCAGGCAGCAATGTTATGAAATGGTTTGGGCCTCTACAGCAGAGACTCAGTGTAGTTGCATTCACTCTCATACAGGTTCTTATTTGTGTACTTTGGTTAACAATTTCTCCTCCTTTTCCCTACAAAAATATAAACTACTACAAGGAAAAGATTATATTAGAATGTAACTTGGGCTCAGCTATAGGTTTCTGGGCAGTTCTGGGTTATATTGGAGTTCTGGCTTTCTTGTGCTTTGTTTTAGCTTTTCTAGCTAGAAATCTGCCAGATAATTTTAATGAAGCAAAATTCATCACATTCAGTATACTCATATTCTGTGCAGTGTGGATCACCTTTATTCCAGCTTATGTCAGCTCTCCTGGAAAATTCACTGTAGCTGTGGAGATCTTTGCTATTCTAGCATCTAGTTTTGCTCTGCTGTTCTGTATATTTACTCCTAAATGTTATATTATTCTGTTTAAACCTGAACTAAACACCAAGAAAAATATGATGGGCAAAATTGCATCTAAATCCATCTAAAAAAAACAAGTTGTTCATATACAAACAAATACTGTAGTTACATTTTGCTGAAAATATTTAACTTAGACACTTAATGCTAAGTATAAACTATACTAAATAATATTTAGAAAACCTAGAATAGATAAAAGGTTGATATGGTTATACATAAAACCTAATAAAACTTATCATAAAACACAGAATTGTGAATCTCTGCCTCTGTCCTTAGCAATATATTTGTATTCAGCATCTTATTTTCATTAGAATTTTAAATTTTAATAAAGCAAGGATTACAGAAGCTGTGCTTTTAATGAGGACTTAAAGTTTGCACAGATGGATACATGTAAAACAACCCTTTGAGGGGTTGTTTTACATGTATCAATAATATAATACAATAATATAATACATGTTGTTTTACATGTATTATATTATTGCTGTTTGGCTAGAAATCTGAGGAAAAAATACAGATCAAACTCCTGAAAGAAAGGACTACATAAATTGTAATTACAAATTATAATCATATTATTTAAAATGCATGGGGCAAAAACATAATATACTTTGATAATAACAGGGATGACATTGTTCTTAAAAAAAAAAAAAAAAAAAGTTCAGTCCTGTATGATGCATAATATTATATATGTATATTGTTTAGCAGGTGTATGGGGTTCCTCTTCTTTGCTTTCATGTACAACAAAAACAATAAGAATAATAATTTTGCTCTAACAGTGCTTATCTGACAGAGAAAAATTATGCCATTCAAATTACAAACATTTAAGCATTTTAAAAGATGTGATGTGATCATACTGACCATGCTGGTCTGTGTGGAAGTGGGGTCATGTGTAAATACTAGTTTGTGAATGGACGGTAGATCTAGAAGGGGTGAGTAGTAAGGTTTATACTCTTGTGGGGGAGAGGAAACAAGCACATAGGAGGAAGTGGGGCAAGGAAGAAATATTAATGTGCAGGAAACCAGTCAATGGGGATTGTCCCTCAATTTTGTACAGCAGGACTCAGTGAAAAAAGGAGAAGAGATGGAGGTTGGATCACATGCCTTTGGATACACTGTAAAGTGTTTCTTAGCCAACTGCATTGGCATCTTTTTACACTGAAAGACTTTGGCACTGGACCCAATAGACTTATTCCACCAACTATTCTAGAAGTGGGAGATCTAGGTCTGGTACTACAGATAGTTTTTGAAGTGTAAGCACAGGGAAGCAGAGGGACCTTGGAGTTGGGCCAGCTCCAAACTTCAGCCACCTTCTCAAAAAGCTTAATAAATGCCTCCGCATCCTCATGCTGGTGCATATTGCTGTGCATGGCCTGGGACATGGCTGTCAGAACTCCGGTTGGAGTATCCTTTTACTGGATGCTGCCCCTGCTCCATCCTCACCTTAGGAAGAGCCTGGTGCTAGGATTGGTGGATGCCAGTAAAGGATTTCACAAGTTCACCCTTCACAAATAGTAACAAATCTTCCTCTTTCCTGGGTTTTAGCACCAGTGTGGTGGGTTTTAATTGTGAAGAATGATGCAATTTCAAAGAAATAAAAATTTCTTTGGAATTTCTCAAATTTCCTGTATAAAAGATATCATCATATAAAGCAAAACATTTGTTACCTGTTCCCAGCAAGCATGCCTCTGTGAAACGACCATGGAAATGTATATGTACAGTACTGTAGGGTAGTGTGGGAAGGGCAAACCCACACTAATTCATACATAGAACCTATATTGGTCTGCCCATCCAGGACCCCACAGCAGTTTTGCCCATTGGGGAACCTATGTGAACATTCTCTAAGCAATCCAACTGTCAGCTTGTCATATAATGCTTACACAGTTCTCTTGTGGCTTAGCCCATGTTTGGCCCACAACAGTTTTGTTCATATGGAATTACTGTGCCCCACAGTGCCCTGCAGTGCCCCCACAAGAAACCCACACATCGCCACAGTGGACCGCATGGGCATGTTCTGTGCGATTGCAGTTATTCCACCCTCCACTGAGTCATGCTCCCACTGATTCTGAATTACTGCTGCTCCCAACATATCTAAAAATTAAAAGAAGACATGCTTTAAGACCTTTTTCTTTTCTAAAACCTAAACTTGTAGGATATAGGATCTTCTAATGATAGCCCAAGTCATTAAAAGGTTTAAAACAATGCCTAAAAACCTACTTCTTTCAGCTGTACCTGAATTGCCTCTCTTTTAATAAAAATAATACAACAAATAAAACTAGCATTATAACTCGTCTTCTTCTTCTTTTGGCTTCTCCCATTAATGGTCGCCACATGCCCAGAGTGGGGAATAAAATAATCTTTGGCATGTTGTTGGCCTGCTCTACTTAGTGTGCAGACCACACTTAACCTATGCTTTGGGCTGGCCCACTGGGTCAATGTTATCAGCGTGAAAATCAGGGCAAGTCTAGGCCTTACACTATGGTGCCCAAGTGGGTTTGCCAAGACCCAGTTTTGCGTGGTCTTCGGGCATGACAATGTCCCATAGCCAGTCCCACTGGGGGGGCCCACTATATGTAGTGTGAGGATCCCACATTCATCCAATACTTTTGGCTGGCCCACTGGAGCCTTGCCTTGGCTCACACTTGATCCGCAATTCACAATGGTAATGGGACTCCCAGAAGGCTGCCTGCAGTGTCCCCACACTGGTCCCAATGGGGCATGTTTGCTGGGTAAGATCATCCATATACTGAGAAGTGCAATTAGTGCTGTTTTCCAAGCACTCGGGGTGAAATATTTAAATTTTTACCCTTAAAGAACAAAAGCAGATTGTGGCCATTTGAAACTTCCATACATGAAAGACTACTTTGTGTTAAAGCCTTTTAAACCTTAGCTGAATGCACAACGCTGGTTATGGTTCTTGCTGTCCTGGATTGCTGGCTGAGCCAATTGAAATTTAGCAATTTATATTTGTCAATGTATATAAGGGTGTTTAGTGGTTCCATGTTTACATTTTTTGGGGGAATGCAAGCCTGCTGTACATACCCATTTATGTCTATTTTCTTTCTTCTAAGAAAAAAAGAGAGCTGGTGATTAATGGGAAGCAAAGAGTTCAGAAGAGTTCACGCCTCAGATTGTCACCTCTCCTGTATAACTGTCTTTTTTTGCCCTTCTCATTGCAAGATTCCTGTATTGAAGGATTTTTAAAAGCACCAACTTCAGATTTACCTGATTAAATCTTTAGTCAGAACAAACAGGTTGTGTATTCTAACTGCCCTATACAGCTCACATAGAGTGTTGAGATAAATGTTGTAGGACTGCCAACAAACTCAGATCATAAGCAATGGACACATTTTTATTGAAGACCATAGCTGTGAGGAAAGCAACATTTTAAAATAAGCTTTGTTTTGTTAGTGAGTGAAATGGAGAATAATCACAAGTTGAACTAAACACATACAGTGAGGAAAATAAGTATTTGAACACCCTGCTATTTTGCAAGTTCTCCCACTTAGAAATCATGGAGGGGTCTGAAATTGTCATTGTAGGTGCATGTCCACTGTGAGAGACATAATCTAAAAAAAAAAATCCAGAAATCACAATGTATGATTTTTTAACTATTTATTTGTATGATACAGCTGCAAATAAGTATTTGAACAACTGAGAAAGTCAATGTTAATATTTGGTACAGTAGCCTTTGTTTGCAATTACAGAGGTCAAACGTTTCCTGTAGTTTTTCACCAGGTTTGCACACACTGCAGGGGGGATTTTGGCCCACTCCTCAACACAGATCTTCTCTAGATCAGTCAGGTTTATGGCCTGTCGCTGAGAAACACGGAGTTTGAGCTCCCTCCAAAGATTCTCTATTGGGTTTAGGTCTGGAGACTGGCTAGGCCACGCCAGAACCTTGATATGCTTCTTACAGAGCCACTCCTTGGTTATCCTGGCTGTGTGCTCCCGGTCATTGTCATGTTGGAAGACCCAGCCTCGACCCATCTTCAATGCTCTAACTGAGGGAGGGAGGTTGTTCCCCAAATCTCGCAATACATGGCCCCGGTCATCCTCTCCTTAATACAGTGCAGTCACCCTGTCCCATGTGCAGAAAAACACCCCAAAGCATGATGCTACCACCCCCATGCTTCACAGTAGGGATGGTGTTCTTGGGATGGTACTCATCATTCTTCTTCCTCCAAACACGTTTGGTGGAATTATGACCCAAAAGTTCTATTTTGGTCTCATCTGACCACATGACTTTCTCCCATGACTCCTCTGGATCATCCAAATGGTCATTGGCAAACTTAAGACGTGCCTGGACATGTGCTGGTTTAAGCAGGGGAACCTTCCGTGCCATGCATGATTTCAAACCATGACGTCTTAGTGTATTACCAACAGTAACCTTGGAAACGGTGGTCCCAGCTCTTTTCAGGTCATTGACCAGCTCCTCCAGTGTAGTTCTGGGCTGATTTCTCACCTTCCTTAGGATCTATGAGACCCCACGAGGTGAGTTCTTGCATGGAGCCCCAGTCCGAGGGAGATTGACAGTCATGTTTAGCTTCTTCTATTTTCTAATGATTGCTCCAACAGTGGACCTTTTTTCACCAAGCTGCTTGGCAATTTCCCCGTAGCCCTTTCCAGCCTTGTGGAGGTGTACAATTTTGTCTCTAGTGTCTTTGGACAGCTCTTTGGTCTTTGCCATGTTAGTAGTTGGATTCTTACCGATTGTATGGGGTGGACAGGTGTCTTTATGCAGCTAACGACCTCAAACAGGTGCATCTAATTTAGGATAATAAATGTAGTGGAGGTGGACATTTTAAAGGCAGACTAACAGGTCTTTGAGGGTCAGAATTCTAGCTGATAGACAGGTGTTCAAATACTTATTTGCAGCTGTATCATACAAATAAATAGTTAAAAAATCATATATTGTGATTTCTGGATTTTTTTTTTTAGATTATGTCTCTCACAGTGAACATGCACCTACGATGACAATTTCAGACCCCACCATGATTTCTAAGTGGGAAAACTTGCAAAATAGCAGGGTGTTCAAATACTTATTTTCCTCACTGTATATCTTATTCACATTCATTTAGCAGGTCAGGGGATTTAATCAAGTGCTTAAAGTTTCTGGCAGCCAAGGATACATGGGGCTATTAAAATTATTATTTGGATTATCTCCATGCTTTAAAGGGTGTCTTCCAAAATGTATTATTGTTCAGCTGATGACCTCATAGACATCAAGCTGTCATTAAAAAGGCCTATGATCATGATCTATTTCTGATCAATGAACACATACAAGAAATACAAAAATGTGAACAGACTGGCCACACAGTTTGACAGCATTCACCAGGCAACAATAGTGGATGTTAATCCAATTCAAAATGTGACATAAAGCACAAATATGCAACTATTTATGCTACAGAAGTACTGGCAATTGCATAAAAAGAGATAACATATGGAATAAAAGACTGAATGCATTTCTGGTATGAAAAGAGACAAAAAAATGGGAAAAGAAAATTATTTGTGTACTGTAGCGAATTTAGACCGCAAAGAAAAAGAAAAATATTTATAAGCAAATACAACGGGTTATAGTTACTCCTAAATATTTAAATTAAGTTGAATTGACGGTAATGGAATTAACGTTACACTTATTTGGTCTGTTCGTCCGGCGAACAGACAGTATAATCTTTATTAATTCTATAAAAGAGGTATCTCCCCGGCCAAGAAAGACGCAACCCCACTTTACTTTATACTGTACAATTAATAGAGCATGTAGTTCAGATCGAATGTTGCAGGAACCTTAAAAATGTGAGCGGCACTCAGAGACACTCACTTATGAAAATATACGGCGTTTAATGAAGGAGACAAACACAACATAAAACTAACTACACAAACAAACAAAAAGTAAAGAAAATGAAAATAAAATAAACAAAAGTTGAAATTAGGAAAGGAGGAAGAGAAAGGAAAAGAAGAAAGGAGAGAAAGAAATGGCAAGCTTCAAAATTAATCACATCCTAACTAAGAAATCGTCACGGAAATTTTAATTCACTTTAAAATTTGATAAAGGGCTCACACTTAAATACGCATCTAAATTGGTTGGTAAAACGGTTACTTGCATTGGCTTGTTGCACAAGAGTCCGGATACGACAAAGAGATCTTTGAAGAGTTAGTTAGGATGGAGTCAGATGTTCTTCCTGGTTCTCCTGAAGATCAGAGCAGTTGTTGTTCCTGAAGATAAAGCTTGCTGGAAGCTCTCAAAAGGAATTTGAGATCTTGTCCCGAAGAGTCGCTGCTGAGCTGTTCTAAACGTCCGACTCTCTGGGCCTTCAAGCCTTTCCGGTCGAGCCGAGTGAGCGAGCTTGCTTTACTTGACTGAACATTGATTAGTTGGGTTCAAGATGTTTTAAAGGTCCTGAACCCCACCCATCTTTGGGGGAAAGGCCAATGCTATGGCCTGAAATTTTGGAGGGAAAAACTCCCTTTGTTCATGCGTCTGTGGGCATGGTTTCCGGGCTATACTTGCTTTGGAGGACTTTAAAGTTTTATCCAAAGTGTATTAAGTTGGTAAGGTACCTTTCATGATCAAATAAAATGCACCATTGTTTGAAAAATAAGTAACAGATAATTTTGTGGTAATTTGGATGCTAAACATGAAAAGGAATTACATCATTAGAACAGGGGTAAATCAACATACAGCGATCAGTAATTAAAGTATAACTGATGTTAATACAATGTTGTATTTCGATGTATACAGTGCACCCTTGTAAGGAAAGAAAGGATAAGGCGAAGATAATTTTAAGTCAGTCAAGCCTTAACAGAAGAGACAACATTAAAACAGGGTTACAAGAATAAGACTTTTGGAGTACCACTATAATTGGGGAGAAGATACATACAAGGTCTAGGTTAATGTCATGGAATGTGGAACATCTTATTTATTTGTTTGATTAGTAAAAGAGTGCCACATTGTGTTTTGTGTGTGTGTGTGTGTGTGTGTGTGTGTGTGTGTGTGTGTGTGTGTGTGTGTGTGTGTGTGTGTGTGTGTGTGTAAGTTATAGAGACTGGCTTGTGTTATCAGTCTTCCAAGGGGGGGGGGGGGGGGGTGACACTGTGGTATACAAGCTCTCAATAAAAGTGTAAGCCGTGGTGCTCATCCTTTGATTGAAAAGCAGATGTCAAGGGTTAAAAGGAAATTCCTGAGACATTCATTCATTCATTCATTCATTTTCTCCCGCTTATCCGCAATTCGGGTCGCGGGGGCAGCAGTCTAAGCAGGCCCCCGCCTTTGACTGCTGCCCAATCCTCACAGCACCGTCCTTTACGGTCCCTCCTGCAGGTGGTAAACCCATGAGAAGGCGGCCCCACGTCACAGACCTTGATATTTCCCTCGTAAGGGACCCCCGGAGCATAGAGGGTTGAGGGCCTTGCTCAAGGGCTCAAGAGTGGCAGCTTGGCGATACCGGGGCTTGAACCCCAATTCCTGAGACATGAAGTCTAAATGACACATGCCAGATGCTACAGTGCTCATTGTTGACTTAATAAAATGTATAATTAATATACAATTAGAATGTGCAGCTGCCCTTCTTAATGACATCACAAGGCAACCAACCTTCTGATTTGTCCAAACAGAATGGTCATACTCAGAACACCCAGAGTACTTCTATAAATATCTAAAGACTACATCTGTTAAGGATTAATGCAGCAAAAGCATTGGACAACATTTGTAATGTTATTCCTTGTACTTTTTATTTATTTTAGCCAGGCGAAAGAAGAAACTTGCCACATTCTAGGAAACCCAGCAGATCCTTTGCTATCTAAAAATGGGGATGTGATGATCGGAGCTATTTTTCCAATGCATGGTACACAGGTGCATGCACTGGCATATACTGAAACACCTCCACCTATAATCTGCATTAGGTTTGTTGTAGTAACAAATTCTACATTGAAGGTTTATTTTTTTTGTTTGTTTGTAGAAAATGTGCATTGTATTTTGGCATTGTGTTGTATTTCTTTTAGTTTATGTTAAATATTTAATAAAAATGTTTCTATGCCATAATATCTATTTGATGAATTTGATTATATAGATTTTACCTTAGAGGATTACGACTTGCTCAGACCATGACTTATGCAATCGATGAAATCAACAGGAGCAACCACCTGCTGCCAAACATCTCAATTGGTTACATGATTTATGACAATTGTGGCTCCAGATTGTTAGGTATGAAGGCAGCCATGGCTCTGATGAATGGCATAGACATAACAGCTAAAGCCTGCTCTGGACAAGCAGCTGCACAAGCCATTATAGGGGAATCAGACTCTACTTCTACTGTGGCACTCACAAAAACTACAGGACCTTTCAATCTACCAGTGGTAAGGATGAATGATTGTAATAATCATTTAAATACAAACATTAATTAATGCAAAACTAAGATAAATTAGACAAATCTTATATACATATATATATATATATATATATATATATATATATATATATATATATATATATATATATATATATATATATATATATGAAAATGCATAAAAGAAAGCAATTCTAATAACTATTTTATAAATGTATTGATCATAATATTTCTAAGATAAGTCCTCTCTCTACTCCACTTACTCTATTTAGTTCTTTGATCAATGTTTTTTATTTGATTTTTTTATAGCCAGCATGGTAGTTAAGTGGCTAACATTGCAGGGTTCAAATGTCTGCTTTTATTAATGTCTGTGAAAAGAATTTCTGACCAAAACATGCAGCTAGGAGGACAGGCGCATGTTCTAGTTTTTTTAGAACTAACCAGGATAACATATTATAAATGTTGCAATGAATGCTATTACTACATCCAGCTTTATTTTCATTTGCATACATTAGGAATTATAAAATGCATACTACATAAGCATTGCTTTCAATTCATGTTTTCTTTTTGGTGTTGGTAGATTTTTTTCCTTTTAAAACAAGTTTCTTCCTTTTTCTTTCTAACAGCAAGAAAAAATGCCAAAATGCTGTTTTTTTTTATCTCTCCTCAGATAAGTTATGCTGCCACATGTGAATGCCTGAGTAACAGAAATGAATACCCTGCTTTCTTCAGGACCATAGCGAGTGACTACTACCAGAGTAGAGCACTGGCATATTTGGTAAAGCACTTTGGCTGGTCTTGGGTGGGAGCTGTAAACAGTGATAATGACTATGGCAACAATGGAATGGCCATTTTTCTGAAGGCAAAAGAGGAGGGAATTTGTGTTGAGTATGCAGAGAAATTTGATCGGTCAGATCCTGCCAAAATGAATAAAGTAGTTGACATTATTAAGAAAGGCACAGCTAAAGTAATTATTGCATTTCTTGCCTACTACAACATGAACATTTTAATAGAACAGCTTATTCTGAAGAACATCACTGGCTTACAGATGATTGGTGTTGAAGCAGGGATTTCTGCTGTTGATCTGGCAACACAAGCAAGTTACAATGTGTTGGCTGGAGCCATTGGTTTTGATATGGGAAAATTGAACATTGGTAGTTTTGCTGATTATGCTGTTAACAGATTTTGGCAAACAGCAGTCCCATGCTTATATACAGAGGGAAACAATTTTCAAAGTGAAAACAACTGCAGTAAATATGAAGATATGATTCAGTATAAAAACTACAGTAAGGATATTTTAGAACTGAGATATGCAAACAATGTGTATAATGCAGTTTACGCTGTGGCACATTCTCTACACAGTCTGTTAAAATGCACTGAAAACCAGAATTGTGAGAAAGACAAAACAATACAACCATGGCAGGTAAAAAAAAAAGAAGAGTGACACAACAGTCTATGTACATGACTGATACTTTCATATAAATATAAATAATTGTTTTCTTTTCTATTTGAAGGTTGTTACAGCTCTTAAAAAGGTCAATTTTACCACTAAAGTAGGAGAACAGGTTTGGTTTGATAAAACTGGGGCAATGGCTGCAAGGTATGATGTGTTGAACTGGCAGCGAGGGTACAATGAAGAAGTACAGTTTAAAGCAGTGGGTTATTATGATGCCTCTCTGCCAAGTGGACAACAGTTTGTCCTAAATTCTAAAGATATATTATGGGCTGGTGAGAAAAGAGAGGTAAATACACTGGGCCTCTGTCATTAATCTTAGATTAAAGTTCTGCATAAATGTTTATATAAGCAAAACAAAAATATTTTTTTTTGTGTATTTACATTATTTTTAATAAGTTCAAAAGAAAATATTTTTTTGTTTGTGCGTGAATATATATATATATATATATATATATATATATATATATATATATATATATATATATATATATATATATATATATATATATACAGTATATATATATTTTTAAATCAAATTGTCGGATCTCAGAATCCCCTCTGAGACCAAACACCTCAGGAGTGCTCCAAGTTTACCTCTTTGGTTCTTAATTAATACTAACTCGGTCAGAACTCCCAATAAAAAGGCCCAGAGACTTGGATGAGAAGGACAGCAAAATACAAGTTTATTTCTTTTCTCTGCAGAGAAGATCAATCACCAAAACAGATATAATCCAAAAGAAAAACTCCTTTTTAGAATAATAGATGCTTGCAAGCGCTTCAAAAGGAAAGTCCCCAAAACCTAAGGGGTGAATCACCTAAAGTGATTTCCACCCTGAACTTTTTAGGTAGTTTCCAAAATCTGAGCTCACCAACAGATGAAAGTACCAAATAAAATCCCGAAAAGAAAGTCTTCAGACCGGTCTTTAAGGTAATCCTACTGCTCAAAAAGAGACTGGAACTCGACTACTCGACCACTACTCTGCTGCGAGCGTCTCTTATTTATGTGCAGGCGCCTCTAGGCGCCTCCTACCTTAATTTGCATGGTTCTACTCGAAATCCCATTATTTCTGACCTACCCAATTTTTGGGCCCTTCCTACTCATTATTATGCATCACGTGGTGAATCCTAATTCCCATTATTTTCGTTCCCTCCTGGTTCTTCCTCTTCCCTTCGTCATTTCCTCCACGTGATCCCTCTTACCTATATCCCCTTATTTTCGGGCCTTCTTGGGGTTTTATTTTTTAAAACTTGTCCTATCTTCCTCATTCTTGTCTTAACGCTTGTTTGAGCAACACTATTTTGGACTAGCCTTCAGTTCCTTTGGATATTTTCTTATTTTCTTCTTCTTGATTATGCGTAAGTTTCTTCTCTTATTTTACCTTATTCTATGATTATATATTTCTCCTTAGACCTTCATTTTAATGCTCTTATGTACCTTTTCCTGCTAATGCTATGGTTATAGTTGATTATATGGCTGTGTGTTAGATATTTTTCTTAAGCTTGGCTGTGCACTAGTTCAGTACCTAGTGTACTGGACTGGTTCTTCCTATTTAGTTGCCACCATGCTGTTCGTTGACCTTTGCCTTGTTTTCTTCTTTCTTTGTGTTTTTTCTAGCTCGTTACAAAACCACTAGACGCAAGACGTCTCACCCTTACTCTAGGGGTTGCACTTCTCCCATTTCTTCCTATCGCCATTTCCAGATCTCCCGTTTGCTTGATGACTTGGACAACTATTTGGTCGACCCTTGTGATGGTCCTGATCGTCTTACTTCTTCCCCTACTGCCCACACCTCTCCTTCTACCGTTGATGTGGGCACTCAGACTGACCCTGTGTTGATTCTGCCTGTCAGTTCTCCTCCTGGGGCTCCCCTCTCATCTGACACTGACAGTGCACCTGGTTCTGGGCCTGACTCAGGGCCTAGTTCGCCTGATCTTCGTCAAGGTGCTTCTCCTTCCTATTCCCCTACTTCTCCCTGCAATCCTCCTCATGGGCCCTCTTCTCCCCCTACTCCTTGGGCATCTCCTGACAGTGTCATCATGGTTGAATCTGAGCCTGAGCCTGGCTTTGGGCCTGACCCCTGTGGGTCCCTTTCTTCTGAGCCCTACCATAGTCTGTCTCTTAACAGTCCCTGGCTGGTTTGTCGTCCTTGTCATCTTTTCCCTAAGTGTTCCCACTGGGAGTGTCGTCCTTAATAAACATGGTGGTCTTTTTCTAAATGGTCTCTGTTGTGGTTTCTTTATAAGCAAGCAATAGGCTTTGATTACATTGGTCTAAGGTCAACCTGTTAGGCAGGTTTATTAAAGCAAAGAGTATACTTAGTCTATTAAGTGATACTAAAACAACTTAACTGATAATTACTTTATAGACTTGGTTGTATAGACTTGGTTTGTATCGATGCCTATCAAAAAATTCCACAAAATTAATGAAATATAGTCAAACATGAAAATCTGCTTATTTATAATCATATTGTAACAGCTCAACAAATTAGAGAGAATCTTTACAAGTTATGAACACAAGCAAAATGAAAAAAAAATTGTTAATAACTAGAAAGATTTTTAACTTATCTTACATTTTTTCTTCTACAAATGTACTTACATTTAATATGAAATAATATATTGTTCATGTTAGAAACCAAGGTCTGTGTGCAGTGAAAGCTGTCCTCCAGGAACCAGGAAAGCTGCACAGAAAGGAAGGCCTGTCTGCTGTTATGACTGTATACCATGTGCAGAGGGAGAGATCAGTAACCACACAGGTAACTTCAGCATCACCAAGTTTCAACCACAAGTTGCTAATTGTACATTTTGTATTCTTTTTTTATTATTTAGAATTCAATTCCTGAGCAACTGCATTAATAAATGAACTCATGAAAAATAAATTCATCTTAATAACAATACCCATGGTTATTTTGCAGATGCAAATAACTGCGAGCAGTGTCCAGGAGAATATTGGTCTAATGCTGATAAAAATAAATGTGTTTTAAAAGTCATAGAGTTTCTTTCATTTACAGAGATTATGGGGATAATCCTAGTCATATTCTCTTTGGTTGGAGCTGCATTGACTGTGTTAGTAGCTATTCTTTTTCTAAATAAAAAGGACACTCCTATAGTTAGGGCCAACAACTCTGAGCTGAGCTTCCTGCTGCTCTTCTCACTGACCCTGTGTTTCCTCTGTTCACTTACATTTATTGGACAGCCCTCTGAGTGGTCCTGTATGCTGCGGCACACTGCTTTTGGGATCACATTTGTACTCTGTATCTCCTGTGTTCTGGGGAAAACAGTGGTTGTGTTAATGGCCTTTAGAGCTACACTTCCAGGCAGCAATGTCATGAAATGGTTTGGGCCTCTACAGCAGAGACTGAGTGTACTTGCATTAACTCTCATACAGGTCCTTATTTGTCTACTTTGGTTAACAATTTCTCCTCCTTTCCCCTACATGAACATGAACTACTACAAGGAAAAAATCATATTAGAATGTAACTTGGGTTCAGCTATAGGTTTCTGGGCAGTTCTGGGTTATATTGGATTTCTGGCTTTCCTGTGTTTTGTTTTGGCTTTTCTAGCTAGAAATCTGCCTGATAATTTTAATGAAGCAAAATTCATCACATTCAGTATACTCATATTCTGTGCAGTGTGGATCACCTTTATTCCAGCTTATGTCAGCTCTCCTGGAAAATTCACTGTAGCTGTGGAGATCTTTGCCATTTTAGCCTCCAGTTTTGCTCTGCTGTTCTGTATATTTACTCCTAAATGTTATATTATTCTGTTTAAACCTGAACTTAACACAAAGAAAAATATGATGGGCAAAATGGCATCTAAATCGCTTAAAAAAAATAATAAAAGAGTGTCAAATATAAAATATGGTACATAATGTAAAATTGTATCAAATAAATAATACTTTGAAATCTTACAGCTTATCACATCTTACGTGTTTTCACATGCTAACTAAAATAAACTAATCATTAAAAAAAACAATATTGTGTCTTATCTCTGTCCATCAAAAATCTTTCATGGTATCTTTCAAAAAAAAAAAAAAAAAAAAAATTATATATATATATATATATATATATATATATATATATATATATATATATATATATATATATATATATGCAACCTGAACTTATGGGGGCAACAGTAATTGAAAAGTTAAAGAACTGCAATGGTGGTGAAATTAGGTACCTGCTGAATTTGTTTTATTCAAGACGCATATAATTTTTCTGTAATTAGAATAGTAGGTCAACAGTAGAGATGATTGTGGAGTTCAGTAAAGAACTCACAGTACTTCCGTCTCTCACCATCCTGTACAGCACTGTGGTAACTGTTTTCCTGGGGTCTACACTCAGGACCCAAAGTGGGAGACACACTTTAACTCCACTGTGAAAAACGCTATCCGGGACAATAGAACATGACCCAAATAAATTTAATTTAAACACACTACTTTTTTTCCCCTATTTATTATGTCATGTTGTTCAGGTCAGATGACATTACCAGGTACTCATGATGACTGGACGGGGTGTTAAATGCTGTCTTGCATTTGTCCCGCCCCCCCTCCCCCTTGACTAAGTGCTAGGCATTTCTCAGGTCAATCTTCCCAGAAATGGTGTACCCCTTGAGAAGTTTAGGAGTGGGAGGGTGTACCATTATTATTGACAGTAATACTTTCCATTCTCTGTAATCTATACAGGGCCGGTAAATCTTGTCTTTCTTTGCAACAAAAAAATTCCAGCCCCAGCTGGAGAGGATAGGCGGATAATGCTGGTGGCGAGAGACACTTGGATTTACTGGTTAATGACCTCCTGATCTTGTCCAAATAGGAGATACAGGCGCACAAATGGTGGCGAGGTACCAGGGAGGTGGGATCTGTGTGGAAGCAGGGAGGAGGTCTGGCAAAAGATGGCCGCTAGGTTGTGGTAAATGACGTGACCAAACTGTATTCAGGAGGTGGCTATTAGAGAAGGAAAACTGGTGCGAGGGCTGTGGAAGACAGGCAGTGATTTTAACAATGCAGGCTCCATTCCATGATCTGGCTAGGTAAGGGTTGTGTTTGTGGCGCCAGGGTAAGCTGAGCATGAATGAGGCATTGGGTGTTCGGATAACCAAGTAAATGAGTCATTCTTGGTGCTCTTTGGAGATCGTCATGAGCAGGTTCTTGGTCTGACATGTAGCCTGATGAAGATTGTGCCCTTCTAAGTCACGGACCTGAAAAATGCATAACAGTGTCCTGGTTTTATGCCAATCTGGCAAACCAGGCTTTTGTCCAGGAATTCTAAATTTTAAACCCCAGGTTCTATAAAGGCTGTCAGGTCATGGGGCTGATTGCTGATATGGTTTGCACCCAGTGTGATGTGGAGGACACTGGTAACAGTTGCCCCCTTTGCTTCTAGCCCTGCCTTTTGCCAGGTAAAGGCTATGTAAGTGGCATCTATTCTTCCCTGCTGATGACAGATGTCGGCACCTGATTTCCATTAGGTAAGGTGAAGACAGGGGTTTAAGAGCCAGGTTGCCTAGTGCGAGAGGGGCTGAGGACCAGTCACAGTCAGAGGTGGCAGTGCAGAATTGGAAGCACAGGAACATCACTGGGGCTCCGGACAACCCAAATGAAAGTGTGATGAACTGGAATAAACCAAACAGAATGAAAAAGGCTATTATTTGGTGAGTCATTGGTGTCCTAGGGATCTGCTTATATCTTTCATTTTAATCCATTGTCAAATAAAATAGTGTTGTGCCTAGCTGATCGAGCACTTTTTAAATGCGAGGCATTAAATATGGGTTGAGTTTGGACACTATGTTGACTTTTCAATAATTCACACAGAACCGTATCAACTCACTGCTCTTGGCCACCACTAGGCTGCTCTAATCACTGTAGGACTTATTGATTACTTCCATGTCAAACTCAGTCTTAAGTTTATCCTTAATGTTTGGGTAGTCTGTATTGGCTGCTGTGCACCATAACCCCTGAAGGAGTCTTAATCTGGTTCCATAACCTCTGAAGTAATCTGCACCATAACCCCTGAAGGACTCTTAATCTGGTTCTTTTTAAAGATTGTGATGCCAGTTAGAGGTAAAACCACACACAAAAACTTTCTTTGTAGGTTAACAACCTGTGGGGCAGAGAGAGGTGGTCTCGACATGGACTGGGTTAAATTGGTCCACATTTTTTTGACTCAACTCTGGTTCCAGCTTCTGCCTCCCTTAGACTAAGGTGGTATACTTGGAATGCATCGCCTCTGTCTGTGTGCCTAACCTCATAGTTCACTTTTCCAACTTGCTATAAAACCTCAAAGGGCACTTAAAACTTTGTATGTAATTTAGTGCTCAATATGTGTAGTAATATGAGTACTTTATAACCCCCTGCAAATTCACACAGCTGTGTATTATACAGGCTGGACTGCTGTTCTTGGGCCTGTAGCAAATTTTCCAATGTTAAGTGGAGTTTTGCTTTCAAGCCTTTTATGCAAGTTCTGTGCATGATCATAAATTAAATTCCAAATCATATTTTTGAGTGTTTAATTTAACCTCTACACTAAGCCATCTATTTGCAGATGGCAAATGCTTGTGGAGATTGATTTCATCCCTAATAACATTACAGTGCAATGTCTGTGACATAGATGCTGTGATTTGGTCAGTCAGGCTCTCTTTTGGGATCTCGGCACTCGAGCTGAGATGTTGCAAAGAGCCACTGCTTCTGTATATTGTGTTGCATATTCAATTGAAACAAGCACAAAGTGATGTCCTTGTTAATGATTAATGATAATGGGCACAGTGTCGCCAGTGGATGTAACAACTGACATTTGCACACAATGCAATGAAGGTTTTCTTATGTCCCAAGTGTCTAGCCAATTGATTATTTTGAGCCACCTGAAACAAAAGTTCCCTGTGGCTCTTTGGGACCAACAATTGGGTCATTAATTTTTTCAATGATCATTGCTCACTCACAGTTGTTTGAAGATGTTACAGACGGTTTTGTTTCATGTCTGATCAAGGGGAAAATCCTGAAGGGGATTCCCTGGAGGGAGAGCATTTTTGATTACAGTGTATCAGCCATTACAGAGCACATCCCACACAGCTTAATAATAGTACAGGACCCATCTTGGTTTTTTTGTTTTCCCATGCCACTGTCGAGAAATAATTTTAATCAACCTTATCTAGCGTATGTAATAATCAAACTAACATTAATCCAACAAAAAATAACCTAAATCAAATATAGAACTTATTAGATACAATAGAAGTAGTTTTGATAACACCTATTTAACTATATGTTAATCAAGTCTTTATTTACACCTATTTAACTATATGTTAATCAAGTCTTTATTTACACCAAGTATAAAATAGTAATAATAAGATATTTACATGTGTGAGTAGGATAGATTCTCTGACTGAATGTTATAAGTGTGTGGAATAGATAAAGAAGGACAGAAAACGACCTTGAGGGAGTTTAAGCATTTTTATTGGGATAGCAAGGCGGGTGGGCTGCTGCAGCTGCAGGAGACATGAAGGAGTAGCTTGGCCCAAGGCCGGGTGAAGGCACAGGAGCACGTTGGTTTGGCGCAGGAGATGTAGGGGAATAATCATTGGGAGACCAGTGTGAGGGATAGGGAGAAAACGGTGGGGGACAGGAGCCTTCACTGCAGTTGTCATCATAAGCTCGATAGCAGGTAGCAGAGAGATCAGGAGAGGTCTGTGTGCCCATGTCGCGCGTAGCAGTGCTCTGCACTATGCGAGGAGGCAGATAGGGATTCGCTGGAACAGTTAGGCCAGAGAGTTGTTCAAGGAAATGAGCAAGCTCAGCAGCAAGTGAGGAGAGCTGGAACTGGCGGAATTGTCTGCGAAGAAGACCCATTGGAGATATTCCAGAACGTTTGCGTGGCGGAGCTGAGCAAAAGAGACCAACAGAGATAAGATGTTAGACAGGGTAACATCACGGTGACTGCTAGGTGTAGGCAAAGGATAACACACATTCAAGAGAAAATTCTATATACTATGCAACAATCGGTTCAGAATGCACAATTAAAATATAACCTGGGCACTTGCAGCTATCAAATAAAATAATATAATCAAGCACATGTATACAGACAATCTAATACACTGAGATAACTCAATTCAATAAATGTAGAATAGCAAACAGCATTATAAAAAGAGTAAAGCATAACACTTACCCATTGCAGGTGCAGGAAGACAAAATAGGCCGCAAAAATGGTGTTCACACTTGGAGGACTGAAAACAGCGTATGGTTGGATCCAGAAAAATAAGGGCTTTATACTCACTTATTTTTTTTATATAAAATCAAGGAAAAGGCCGAATATAAGGGGAATTGGGAAAAAACAGGAACTCCAAATATGGTGTTGTTTGGAGGAATAAGCACCAAGGTCAAAGATAAGGGGAATTGAAAAAAAGAGGGCAAGATCAGAAAATAAGGGGAATTACTCAAGGTGAAGAAATGAGAAAAAATAGAAAGATACGGTGGCTACAGAGTATAAATACAAGCGTGAAACAGACAGTAC
The DNA here is from genome assembly GCF_946808225.1 of Silurus aristotelis. Lineage (NCBI taxonomy): Eukaryota > Metazoa > Chordata > Actinopteri > Siluriformes > Siluridae > Silurus > Silurus aristotelis. The sequence continues at coordinate 3,857,736 of NC_139583.1, read as the reverse complement.
TTGTACTTCCTCACTTTGGCGTGCTCTATCATTTTTGATGTGCTGTTCATTTTGATGTGAGGTACCCATCTTCTATTGACCTCATTGGAACGTGTATGGAATAAAGAAGTTTGCTTTTACTCATCTGAGACTGAGGATCCTTCATTGGCAGTTTGTGTCTATTATATTTAAGTTTTTCTAGAGCTGGCTGAGCATTATTGGGAATCTTCTGAACAAAAGAATCCACCCTCGATGTGTCGCCTCAGAGACGGGCTCTGAGTTCCGACACCACCCAGTATTTAAGGACAGCAAAGAAATTTATTCACTCGCAGATTATCTCACTGGCTTTTCATGTCCCTGAGATTATTCTTGCCACCCTGCCTGCTCTGGTTTCTCTTCCTAACCTCTGTTCTTGATCCCTGTTCTGCCTGGCTACCCTGATTTCTGCTTTTGGACTGTATTTTTTGGTTTGTCACTGTTAACCACTCTGCCATAAAACCCAGCAATTAGGGTTGCACAAGCCAGTGCACTCTTAGTGCCGGTCCCAGGCCTGGATAAATGGGGAGGGTTGCATTAGAAAGGGCATCCATCTTAAAACATGTGGATCAAGAATCAGAAATTCATACTGGATCGGTCAAAGCCCGGGTAACCAACAACCGCCACAGGTAGTGTTAGCCAACAAGGTACTGGTAAAAATTGGACTACTGTTGGCCGAAGGAGGAGAAGAAGAGGGGGAAAATATCTACAGAGACAGCAGGGAAAGGAGAAGTGGAGGAGAGTGGAGGTTAGGGTTGTTATATTAAATGTTGGTACTATGACTGGTAAAGAGAGAGAGAGGTAGCTGATCCCTACCTGGGACCTGCAAAAATCTTTTTTGGATTTGATTTTGGTTCTTCTTACATTGCTCTATCTGCCCGCTCTCGGATTTATGACTGTTATTTCGGACACGGATTTTGTTTTACTGTTTTGAAAATGTTTTTTTCAGTCTGTGTTTTTTTAGGGCACGTCATGGCAATCTATGGCATGCCAATTGTCCCTTGACGACATATGAGATGGCTGTCAAGGGACAATTGGCACGCCATAGATTGCCATGTCATGGCACGTCATGGCAATCTATAGCGTTCCAATTGTCCCTTGACGACATATAAGATGGCTGTCTATATGGCCTCTGATCCCCTCTTGTTTTCTACCCAGTCTGCCTACGTTGTAAACGCTTCTTGCCACTGCAAATCCACTTACATACAATCAGAAATGTAGCTTTGTGAACTGACTGCAGATAACAAGCCAGATTGTCGAGAGGAATTACAGGCATCCAATATTTATTTTCTTCCTTGTCACTTGTGCACAGAGATGCCTCCAGATTCTTTGAAACTGTTGATGATATTATATACTGTAAATGAGAAATTTGCAAAACAGTTGAATATCTCATGTTGAAGAACATTATTCTGAAATTGCTCAACAACTGGTACAGTAGAACCAGTCTTTTACAGATTGGTGAAGTGATGCCCATTTTTACTTCTAAGAGACTCAAGCTTTATAAGAAACAATATGTGGGAGAGCAAAGGCCTGTCCCAAGAGATAGTATCAGAGCATAAGGACCGCCCACTTGATGGCCAGGCACTCCTCCTTTATGCTGCTGTACTGGCTTTCCCGCACTGACAACTTACAGCTGATGTACAACATTGGGTGCTCCTTCCCCTCCACCACCTGGGACAACAGGTCTCCAGCTCTCTGTCCAATGCATTTCTCTGCAAGACAAAGAGAGAAGTCAGGGGAATGTAAAAGCAGTCCACCACAGAATGCAGCTTCACACGAGACAAAGACTGCTGGTATGACATGTATCTGGCGCTCCCTTTTTAGTCAGATCAGTCAGTGGGCTGGTGACATCTGCAACTTCTGTACTTATGGACAAACCCAGTAATAGCCAGCCAGCCCCAGAAACCATCTCACCTCCTTTTTGGTCTTGGGTCTCGAACGGGCTGCAATCGATGCCGTCTTATCAATTTGGAGACGCACCGGCCAAGTGAAAACTCAGATACCCTACTTCCACCCATTCAATTGCACATTCCTTTAGGTTTGCTGTGAACCCTTTGGTGTACTATTCTTTTTAAAAATCCCAGTTCTGGGCCAACCGGGCAGTTATCTGGGTCTAAGTGGTGACCTACGCACCACCCTGGCAGAGACCCCAAAAAACTCCTGACTTGAGAGGATCTCTTGGCCGAAGCCATCTTATTACAAATAACAGTCCTCAGATCCATGAGTTACTTGGACCTCAGCCAAGAGCGCTGCCCAGGGTCCTTAGTTTCTGGTGGAGTGTGATTGGCAACACTCCATCTCCGAATTTCACGATCGGGATTGGGTTGTGGCTGCGCCCTATGAGCAGCCCTATGAGCAGCCCTATGAGCAGCGAGGGAGGAACTGCTGGAAGCCGGCGTCTGTTTCTTGGCCTCCTGGAATGTCTCTTTTTGTGGTCCTGAGAGGCAGGAATGTTGCATGACACAGATCATGAAGCTTCTTAACTCTTGTCTTGATTTTATATTGCCTTTGCTGAATGCCATCTTTAGATTAGCATTGGGGTAAGGGCCACCTGTCAGTGAAATTTTGTTAAGTCTAATGTGAAGATAAACCTGGCCCATCTCAAGTGCTCCAACAAATCATTTACTTACAGAGGTGGGTAGCTGTCAAACTCCATAACCTGGTGTAAGTTTGCGGAAGTCATTACATAATCTGAGGGTCTCATTTGATTTTGGCACTACCTTGATGGGGCTAGACTAGGGGCTGGTTGACTCTTTGGTAATTCTGTTCTGCAGCATTTTGTATACCTCTTCCATAAAAGCTAGATGACAGGTTTTTTAGAACTCTATATGGCCACTGATGCACTACGACCCCTGGCAAAGTCTCAATTTCATGTTGCACCACATAAGTCAGGCCTGGAGAGGTCCACCATGTCTGCAAATTGGTCCACTAGCTCAGTTAGGTCCTGCCTTTTCGTGGGGGGTAGGTCCTTGCTCTTCTGTGGCAAGGTACACACTGAGGCATTTGTGGGAGTGGGGCAAAAAGCTGAAACAACAAGGTGAGGTTCAATCCATTTTTAGCAGGTTAATATATAGATTTACTGGCTGCTGCAGGTGGAAGTTTGCTGGGATGATTTTTTTTTCCATGGATTGTGTAGGGACCATGTCAATGGGTTAGAAACTTAAAGATAAGTATTAGCACTCACTTTCCTGGCTAAAACTCCCTCGGCTTTGGTGGGCTCTTATATGTTTGCCATTGTTTGGCCTATGCTTCTTTCATCTGCTGTCTGAGGAGGGGTGCTCCTTTTTGCCTCTTTGTCCACCACCCATTAAAGCATTTGTTTCAGCCTCTAGTTGAACTGCTCCACTAACCTGTCTGTTAACGAGTGGCAAATTATGTCCTTTTGTGTTTTCCTTACAAGAGTCAACAGAGATCTGACACAAAAAATAAAACAAAGGGTGTACGTTGGTCTGTCAGCAAATCCCTGGAGATTTCTATTTGACTGAAGAGCTAAATCAGTTCCCAGGTGATGTTCTCAAAGGTAGCCTTACAAAGGTGAATTACTTTTGAATATCAAGTGGCATAATCCATGATGAATGTACTCGTTTCCCGATGAGGATTTCAGGAGTGGTCTCTCTCTAAGTCGATGCCTATCTTTTTGAATGACACCTTGATTGCAGTGGTTTGAGGGGAAGGGAGCAGGCTTGGTGGAGGTGTGTTTGTAGTGGGGGCACTGTTGACAGGAGTTCTATACCTCTGCCTTCATGCCTGGCCACTGAAATTTGTCCCTCATTTTCTTGCCTCAATATTTACCACATGATAAGGAAATCATTTTTCTTGTCATTAAGGCGTGTTGTTATGATGATGTTGTACAGAGAGATGGTGAAAATATCATTGAGAACATCTGGTAGCTAGTCTGCACATCCTTTGACCACTCCAGGATGTTAAAAAGATCTACCGTTTTAACATCCCGGTTTGCCCCTCTCATTGCAAGATTCCTGTGTTGAAGGATTTTACAAAGCACCAACTTCAGATATACCTGGTTAAATCTTCAGTGAGAAAAATATTTATATCATATTCACATTCATTTAGCAGGTCAGGTGATTTAATCAAGTGCTTAAAGATTCTGGCAGCCAAGGATACATGGAGCTATTAAAATTATTATTTGGATTATCTCCATGCTTTAAAGGGTGTCTTCCAAAATTTATTATTGTTCAGCTTATGACCTCATAAACATCAAGCTGTTATAAAAAAGGCCTATAAGCATGATCTATTTCTGATCAGTGAACACATACAAGAAATACAAAAATGTGAACAGACTGGCCACACAGTTTGACAGCATGCACCAGGCAACAATAGTGGATGTTAATTCAATTCAAAATGTCACATAAAGCACAAATATGCAACCATTTATGCTACAGAAGTACTGGCAATTGCATAAAAAGAGATAACATATGGAATAAAAGACTGAATGAATTTCTGGTATGAGAAGAGACGAAACGATGTAAAAAGAAAATGATTTGTATATAAAATAAAGCAATTTGTATTTGTACATTGTTGATTGAATAAAATGTATAATTAATATACAATTAGAATGTGCAGCTGCCCTTCTTAATGACATCACAAGGCAACCAACCTTCTGATTTGTCCAAACAGAATGGCCATACTCAGAACACCCAGAGTACTTCTATAAATATCTGAAGACTACATCTGTTAAGGATTAATGCAGCAAAAGCATTGGACAACATTTGTAATGTTATTCCTTGTACTTTTTATTTCTTTTAGCCAGGCAAAAGAAGAAACTTGCCACATTCTAGGAAACCCAGCAGATCCTTTGCTATCCAAAAATGGGGATGTGATGATCGGAGCTATTTTTCCAATACATGGTACACAGGTGCAGTCACTGGCATATACTGAAACACCTCCACCTATAATCTGCATTAGGTTTGTTGTGGTAACAAATTTTACATTGAAGGTTTATTTTTTTGTTTGTTTGTAGAAAATGTGCATTGTATTTTGGCATTGTGTTGTATTTCTTTTTGTTTATGTTAAATATTTAATTAAATGTTTCTATGCCATAATACATATATATATATATATATATATATATATATATATATATATATATATATATATATATATATATATATATATATTTGATGTATTTGATTACATAGATTTAACCTTAGAGGATTACGACTTGCTCAGACCATGACTTTTGCAATCGATGAAATCAACAGGAGCAACCACCTGCTGCCAAACATCTCAATTGGTTACATGATTTATGACAACTGTGGCTCCAGATTGTTAGGTATGAAGGCAGCCATGGCTCTGATGAATGGCATAGACATAACAGCTAAAGCCTGCTCTGGACAAGCAGCTGCACAAGCCATTATAGGGGAATCAGACTCCACTCCTACTGTGGCACTCACAAAAACTAGTCAACAGTTCCTGATAAAAGTGGATTACATACACAATTGAAATATCTTTAAAAAAAAAAAATCTTTGAGGTTTACTGTTGATATTGCTCAAAAAGAAAATGCATAAAAGAAAGCAATTCTAATAACTATTTTATAAATGTATTGATCATAATATTTCTAAGATAAGTCCTCTCTCTACTCCACTTACTCTTTTTAGTTCTTCGATCAATGTTATTATTATTATTATTATTATTATTATTATTATTATTATTATTATTATTATTATTATTATTATTATTTTATAGCCAGCATGGTGGTTAAGCAGCTTATTAATGTCTGTGAAAATTATTTCTGACCAAAAAAATGCAGCCAGGAGGACAGGTGACATTATATTTGTGTAATGTGATTTCTTTTTAGACCTAACCAGGATAACATATTACAAATGGTGCAATGAATGCTATTACTACATCCTGCTTTATTTTCATTTGCTTACATTAGGAATTATAAAATGCATACTACATAAGCATTGCTTTAAATGAGTTTTCTTTTTGGTGTTGGTAGATTTTTTTCCTTTTAAAACAAGGTTGTTTTTTTTTCTTGCTAACAGCAAATAAAAATTCCAAAATGCTATTTTTTTTTTTTTATCTCTCCTCAGATAAGTTATGCTGCCACATGTGAATGCCTGAGTAACAGAAATGAATACCCTGCTTTCTTCAGGACCATAGCGAGTGACTACTACCAGAGTAGAGCACTGGCATATTTGGTGAAGCACTTTGGCTGGTCTTGGGTGGGAGCTGTAAACAGTGATAATGACTATGGCAACAATGGAATGGCCATTTTTCTGAATGCAGCCAAAGAGGAGGGAATTTGTGTTGAGTATGCAGAGAAATTTGATCGGTCAGATCCTGCCAAAATGAATAAAGTAGTTGACATTATTAAGAAAGGCACAGCTAAAGTAATTATTGTATTTCTTGCCTACTTTGACATGAACATTTTAATAGAACAGCTTATTATGAAGAACATCACTGGCTTACAGATGATTGGTGTTGAAGCATGGATTTCTGCTGTTGATCTGGCAACACAAGCAAGTTACAATGTGTTGGCAGGAGCCATTGGTTTTGATGTGGGAAAATTGAACATTGGTAGTTTTGCTGATTATGCTGTTAACAGATTTTGGCAAACAGCAGTCCCATGCTTATATACAGAGGGAAACCATTTTCAAACTGAAAACAACTGCAGCAAATATGAAGATATGATTCAGTATAAAAACTACAGTAAGGATATTTCAGAACTGAGATATGCAAACAATGTGTATAATGCAGTTTACGCTGTGGCACATTCTCTACACAGTCTGTTGAAATGCACTGAAAACCAAAGTTGTGAGAAAGACAAAACAATACAACCATGGCAGGTAACACAAAGAAGAGTAGGAAAGCAGATTATGTAAATTTGATATTGCTATGATATACATGCTTATTTCCTTTTCTATTTAAAGGTTGTGAAAGAAAAAAAAAGAAAAAGAGTGACACATCAGTCTATGTAAATGACTGATACTGTCATATAAATATAAATAATTGTTTTCTTTTCTATTTGAAGGTTGTTACAGCTCTTAAAAAGGTCAATTTCACCACTAAAGTAGGAGAACTGGTTTGGTTTGATAAAACTGGGGCAATGGCTGCAAGGTATGATGTGTTGAACTGGCAGCGAGGGTACAATGGAGAAGTACAGTTTAAAGCAGTGGGTTATTATGATGCCTCTCTGCCAAGTGGACAACAGTTTGTCCTAAATTCTAAAGATATATTATGGGCTGGTGAGAAAAGAGAGGTACATACACTGAGCCTCTGTCATTAATCTTAGATTAAAGTTCTGCATAAATGTTTGTGTATTTACAATTTTTTTTTGTAATAAGAAAATAATCTTTTGTTTGTGCCTGAATATATATATATATATATATATATATATATATATATATATATATATATATATATATATATATATATATATACATATATATATATATATATATATATTTTTTTTTTTTTTTTTTTTTTTTTTTTTTATAAAATTAATGAAATAGTCAAACATACAAAGATGAAAATCTGCTTATTTATAATCATATTGTAACAGCTCAACAAATTATAGAGAATCTTTACAAGTTATGAACACAAGCAAAATGAAAAATAAATTGGTAATAACTAGAAAGATTTTTAACCTACTCTTAAATTTTTCTTAAAATGTACTTAATTTTAATATAAAATAATATATTGTTCATGTTAGAAACCAAGGTCTGTGTGCAGTGAAAGCTGTCCTCCAGGAACCAGGAAAGCTGCACAGAAAGGAAGGCCTGTCTGCTGTTATGACTGTATACCATGTGCAGAAGGAGAGATCAGTAACCACACAGGTAACTTCAGCATTACCAAGTTTCAACCACAAGTTGCTAATTGTACATTTTGTATTCTATTTTTATTATTTAGAATTCAATTTCTGAGCAACTGCATTAATAAATAAACTCATGAAAAATAAATTCATCTTAATAACAATACCCATGGTTATTTTGCAGATGCAAATAACTGCGAGCAGTGTCCAGGAGAATATTGGTCTAATGCTGATAAAAATAAATGTGTTTTAAAAGTCATAGAGTTTCTTTCATTTACAGAGATAATGGGGATAATCCTAGTCATATTCTCTTTGGTTGGAGCTGCATTGACTGTGTTAGTAGCTATTCTTTTTCTAATAAAAAAGGACACTCCTATAGTTAGGGCCAACAACTCTGAGCTGAGCTTCCTGCTGCTCTTCTCACTGACTCTGTGTTTCCTCTGTTCACTTACATTTATTGGGCAGCCCACTCAGTGGTCCTGTATGCTGCGGCACACTGCTTTTGGGATCACATTTGTACTCTGTATCTCCTGTGTTCTGGGGAAAACAGTGGTTGTGTTAATGGCCTTCAGAGCTACACTTCCAGGTAGCAATGTCATGAAATGGTTTGGGCCTCTACAGCAGAGACTGAGTGTACTTGCATTAACTCTCATACAGGTCCTTATTTGTGTGCTTTGGTTAACAAGTTCTCCTCCTTTCCCCTACAAGAACATGAACTACTACAAGGAAAAAATCATATTAGAATGTAACTTGGGTTCACCTATAGGTTTCTGGGCAGTTCTGGGTTATATTGGATTTCTGGCTTTCTTATGCTTTGTTTTGGCTTTTCTAGCTAGAAAGCTGCCAGATAATTTTAATGAAGCAAAATTCATCACATTCAGTATACTCATATTCTGTGCAGTGTGGATCACCTTTATTCCAGCTTATGTCAGCTCTCCTGGAAAATTCATTGTAGCTGTGGAGATCTTTGCCATCTTGGCCTCCAGTTTTGCTCTGCTGTTCTGTATATTTACTCCTAAATGTTATATTATTCTGTTTAAACCTGAACTAAACACAAAGAAAAATATGATGGGCAAAATGGCATCTAAATCCCTTTAAAAATATTAATAAAAGAGTGTCAAATATAAAAAATTGGTACATAATGTAAAATTGTATCAAATAAATAATACTTGGAAATCTTACAGCTTATCACATCTTACGTGTTTTTGCATGCTAACTGATTAAACTAATCATTAAAAAAACCATTATTGTGTCTTATCTCTGTCCACTCTGTTCCACTGGTGGGAGGGCTGTGGAAGACAGGCAGTGATTTTAACAATGTAGGCTCCATTCCATTATCTTGCTAGGTGAGGGTTGTGTTTGTGGCACCATGGTAAGCTGAGCATGATTGAGGCATTGGGGGTCGGGATAACCAAGAAAGTGAGTCATTCTTAGTGCTCTTTGGAGATCGTCATGAGCAGGTCTTGGTCTGACATGTAGCCTGATGAAGATTGTGCCCTTCTAAGGCACGGACCTGAAGAATGCATAACAGTGCCCTGGTTTTTATGCCCATCTGGCAAACCGGGCTTTTTCCAGAAATTCAAAATTTGAAACCCCACATTCTATGAAGGCTGCCAGGTCATGGGGCTGATTGCTGATATGGTTTGGCACCCAGTGTGATTTGGAGGACACTGGTAACAGTTGCCCCCTTTGCTTTGAGCCCTGCCTTTTGCCAGGCGTGAGGACACCATGTGTCTGGCCTCTTCACAGTAGAGGCAAAGGCTTTGTGAGTGGCATCTATTCTTCCCTGCTGATGACAGATGTCGGCACCTGATTTCCATTAGGTAAGGTGAAGACAGGGGTTTAAGAGCCAGGTTGCCTAGTGCAAGAAGGGCTGAGGACCAATCACAGTCAGAGGTGGCAGTGCAGAATTGGAAGCACAGGAACATCACTGGGGCTCCAGACAACCCAAATGAAAGTGTAATGAACTGGAATAAACCAAATAGAATGAAAAAGGCTATTATTTGGTGAGTCATTGGTGTCATAGGGATCTGCTTATATCTTTCATTTTAATCCATTGTCAAATAAAATAGTGTTGTGCCTAGCTGATCTAACACTTTTTAAATGCGAGGCATTAAATATGTGTTGAGTTTGGACACTATGTTGACTTTTCAATAATTCACACAGAACCGTATCAACTCACTGCTCTTGGCCACCACTAGGCTGCTCTAATCCCTGTAGGACTTATTGATTACTCCCATGTTAAACACAGTCTTAAATTTATCCTTAATGTTTGGATGGTCTGTATTAGCTGCTGTGCACCATATCCCCTGCAGGAGTCTTAATATGGTCCTTTTTAAAGATTGTTATACAAGTTAGAGGTGAAAACACACACAAAAACTTTCTTTGTAATTTAACAACCTGTGGGGCAGAGAGTGGTAAACTCCAAATGGCCTGTGGGGAGAAGCTTCTCCTCATTATCTCTGTGTTCGCTTTCAGGGAGCAAAAGCGTTTCCCTGAACGCAACAAAGAAAAGAGTCCATTGTTGGGATGGCTGAGGTCCTTCATAATCTTCCTAGCTCTGGTCCGGCACCACGTGCTGTAGATGTCCTGCAGGTTAGGGAGCTCAGTGTGGATGGTACGTTCAGCTGACCGCACCACCTTCTGAAGGGCTTGCCTGTCCTGCATGGTGCTGTTCCCAAACCAGGAAGTGATGCTACCCATCAGGACGCTCTCAATGGTGCAGGTGTAGAAATTCTTTAGCACCTGAGAGGGTAGTTTAAAGTCCCTTAAGCGTCTCAGATGGTACAGTCGCTGCCGGGCCTTCTTCCCCAGGTTGTTGGTATGACAGGACCAAGAAAGGTCCTGTGTGATGTGAACGTCTCTAGGTTACGAATGTAACCCTAGTTCCCAGAGGGAACAAGACGTCGAAACGCAGCGTCTTTGGGAATGCCCCTGTGTTGTCCATGCTCTGAACCACATGTGAAATCTAGCCAATAGGCAAGCCATGACGTCATAGACAGGCGATGTTGCGTATACCAGGAATCTACAAGATGGCTGTGCAGTGGTAACGACATTAGCTTCTGCAAAGAGAGAAGGTAAGTGGCGCAGGGATGCAGGAAGTGTGGCAACGAAGACGCATCGTCTCGTTTCCTCGGGGATCTAGGGTAACGTTCGTAACCTAAAGACGTTCCCCTTTGGGAACTCGAGCTGCGTCGAAACGCTTTGGAAACGAGTGTCCAATCACGCCACACTGACCAGACCCTGCCCAGTGTGTGAGGGCCTTGGCACCTGCACGCAGGACAGAGGAGCCCGGAGTGGCTCCGGGTCGAGGCCACAACCCAACAAGGTCAGCGGGGGGGGGACCAGCCCGCAGCGTCGCAATGTCCAGGAGTGAACTCCAGCAGACCAGGCCATAGAGGTGGAGCGAGGCCAGACCCCGATCGGAGCGGGGAGACCAGGACTCGTAGCTCAAAGGATGGCATCCACTACCCACCTGCTTAACGTCTGCCCATCGGCCAGAAACCTTTCCTATTAGGGCCACAGCAGACGAACAGCTGCACCGACCGCCTCCAAGGACTCGTCCTTTGGAGACAAGCATCCAGTGCTCGCACTGGACACAGCCGGGCCTGCAACCCCTGGTCGGGGGCTATAAACAGAGAAGGGCAGAATGCCTGTAACAACACATTGCCTTAGGTACGCAACCATGCCTCGTGTATAGAAACACTCTGGCCATGCCAGGGGCAAATTCCAGGCGGGACGGGGCAACTGCCAAGTCCCAGACAGGCACTCTGGGTCGCAACCGGGGCCTCAGTCTCTGGGTGCCGCGGAGGAAACGTTTCACCAACGGGTGCCTACCCAGAGACAGCCCCGCAGGCGAGGCAATATATGCCATGATGGCGAACACGGAACATACCGTGCCCACACCATGATGTAAACAGTTGCCATTGTGCATCGTACAACCTCCTTGTGGGGAGCACTGGAGTGGAGAAGGGCCCTTACTACAACGGAGGGCCCTTGAGGAGGGATTTGGCAGCCACTGTCTCGACAGGGCGTCTGCTCTGACATCCAACTGTCCCGGGATGTGGAATTACACCGGAAGCTGCCGCCATGAGACCCAGCAGCCTATGGAACTGCCTCACAGTTAGTGGCTGGCCTGATCCCACCCTCCCAACTGTGGTGAGGATGACTTCAAACCGGGCGGGAGACAACCATGCCCGCAACCTGGCCAAGTCCCACACCACGCCAAGAAAAGTGGTTCTCCACAAAGGAGAAAGTACACTCTACATGGCGTTTCAGTCTGAACCCCAGTACCATGCAGGCAAGAACGACATCTCATCACATGCCGAACTGCCTGGTGCTCTAAACGAGCCAATATCAACCAATCATATAAATAATAGAAAATGCGGATGCCCTGAAGCCGCAGCGGTATGGGGTGAGAGTGCTAGGCTGAACGGGAGGACGGATATTGGTAAGCTTCGCCCCGAAAGCAACCTCCGGAACCTCCCGTCTGTAGTGAAGGATGGCTGCGTGGGAGCATGCGACCTCCAGATCTAACGTATGACAAATCCGTCCTCGGACTTGATCTGAGACACGACCTCTCTGAACCCGAGCCTCATGAGTGATGTACAGTTAAAATCTTTATTCGTAAATTTTAAGTGGTCCAGAAAGATGGTGTCAATCTATATTGTGCAAAGAAGAAGTCATATGTGAACATGATTCAGAAATGCTACCATATACTCTGGGCCAACACTTAATTAAAGTGTACTGAGGCAAAGTGGAAAACTGTTCTGTGGTCAGAAAAATCAAAATTTTTATTTCTTTTTGGATACAAAGGAACCAAATTCTCTGGACTAAAGTGAAGATGGACTATGTGGCTTGTTATCAGTATAGTTCAAAAAGCCACATCTCTAACAAGTGATTCCATCCAGAAAAATCTTTTCCAGGGAAGGCCCTGACAATGTTAACTGACGACACTGCATCTACTACAATAGCATGACTTCCTAGTAGAAGAGTCCGGGTGCTAAACTGGCCTTCTACAGTCTTGACAATTAACCATTTGAAAACATTTGGCACATCTTTAAACAAAAACACAACAAAGGATACCCAGACTTGTTGAGCAGCTACAATCCTTTATCAAACAAAAATGGGACAACAATGCTCTTGCAAAACAAAGGCCTACTCAGTTCCCAAATGTACATGGACAGAAGATGTGATGCTACACAGTGGAAAACATGGCCTTGTTCCAGATTTTTGAGACCTATTGCATCCTTCAATTTTCAAATGACCATATTTGTTCCTTTAAATTATATATATATATGTAATAGAATACGGATTTATGATTAATGATTGCATTTACATTTTACATTACATTTACATTTGCCTAGTGTCCCAACGTTTTTCGAATTGGGGTTGTATAAAAACTACTATGATGGCTTACAATTATTCATTCATTCATTCATTTTCTCCCGCCTATCCGTAATCCGGGTCGCGGGGGCAGCAGTCTAAGCAGGCCCCCGCCTTCAACTGCTGCCCAATCCTCACAGCACCGTCCCTTACGGTCCCTCCTGCAGGTGGTGAGCCCACTGGAAGGCGGCCCCACGTCACTCCGACGTCACGGACCTTGATATTTCCCTCGTAAGGGATGGCTTACAATTAAAATAAATAAATTAATAAATTAATAAATAATAATAATATTAATAATAATAATAATAATAATAATAATAATAATTGAGGAATTTAATTAGAAATTCAGATTAAACAAAAAATTTATTGTTTAATTTATTTACAGTATATAATCTGGATGTCAATGAGGTAAAATCAATTAGTCCCTACTAGTCAGTATTCATGTACTAGAAATATAAAAATACAACATTGTTTACACTATTTGAGAGCAGATGCAGGACCAGCATTCACAAGCCAACCAAAATAGCCTTATGTAATTAATGGTGTTTTTAATAGATGAATAAACCAAAAGTGACAAAAGTATCATGAAAGAATTATTAGAATAGACTTATGTCCCTTAATGACATCACAAAGCCACAAAGCTGAATAACTTTTCTGATTTGTCCATAATGAATAGTCATACATAGAACACAGAGCATGTCTATAAATATAGAAAGACTCGCTGTTCAGGACTGATTCTGCAGAAGCACCGGTCAGAATCTGTAATGTTTTTCCTTCTACTCTCTTCTCTTAGTCAAGCAAAGGGAGAAAATTGCCATATTCTGGAAGAACCAGAATATCCTTTGTTATCTAAGGATGGAGATGTAATAATTGGAGCAGTGTTTCAAATACATCGTGGAACACAGATGCAGTCACTGCAATATACTGAAAAACCTCCACCTTTAATCTGCACTAAGTAAGTTCTAGTTGATTTTTGAAGAATGTGTAGTTTTCTGCTTTATAATAATCTGAATATCAAATTTTCATTACTATTCTGTTAAATTAAATAATTATTTGAAAAGTCATGATTTTTATGTGTATTTTGTAGATTTTCTCTTGCTTTTTTACGACTTGCTCAGATTATGACTTTTGCAGTTGAAGAAATGAACAGAAGTAACACCTTGCTCCCAAAAATCTCAGTTGGTTACAAGATTTATGATAATTGTCTCCCAAGATTATTATCTATAAAGGCAGCCATAGCTTTTATTAATGGTCAGGACATAACAAATAAGACCTGCCATGAACAAACTGTGGTACAAGCCATCATAGGGGAGTTTGAGTCTACTGCTACTATAGCACTTACAAAAACTACAGAACCTTTTAAGATTCCAGTGGTAAGTATTCATTATTTTAAACATTTTTTATTAAGAATGTATGTAGTATTTACAAAACAGCTAAAAAGTGTTTTGTTTGATGTCAACTGTAATTGTTTTTTTTTTTTTTAAACAGGCTTCTACCTAAACTTCTCTTGCTAGGACTAAGCAAATACATAAAACAAGTACAAACTGTCAGATGCATCAAATTATGATTTTTGTATTAAATGATTCATTTTTTTTTACTTTTCATTTTTGTCCTCAGATAAGTTATGCTGCCACATGTGAATGTTTGAGTAATAGAAAGGAGTACCCATATTTCTTCAGGACCATCGCGAGTGACTACTACCAGAGTAGAGCTTTGGCATATATGTTCAAGCACTTTGGCTGGTCTTGGGTAGGAGCTGTGCACAGTAATAATGATTATGGAAACAGTGGAATGTCAATTTTTCTGAATGCAGCCAAAGAGGAAGGAATATGTGTTGAGTACACAGAAAAGATTGATCGAGCAAATCCTGCCAAAATCATGAATGTGGTTGACATTATTCAGAAAGGCACAGCTAAAGTTATTATAGTATTTCTTGCTTATTCTAAAGAATGCCACTGGCTACCAGATGATTGGTGTAGAAGCATGGATTACTGCTGTTGATCTAGCAACACCAGCAAGTTATAATGTTCTGGCTGGAGCCATTGGTTTTGATGTGGGAAAATTGAACATTGGTGGTTTTGTGGATTATGCTGTCAATGGAGGGAAACAATTTTCAATCAGAAATCAACTGCAGCAAATATGAAGAAATGATTCAATATAAAAACTACAGTAAGGATATTTTAGAATTGAGATATGCAAATAATCTTTACAATGCAGTTTATGCTGTGGCACATTCTCTACACAGTCTGTTGAAATGCACAGAAAATCAGAGTTGTGAAAAAGATAAACCAATACAACCATGGCAGGTAACACAAAGAAGAGAAGAAAAACAGATTATGTAAATTTGATATTGCTATGATATAAATACTTATTTACTTTTCTATTTAAAGGTTGTGATGTCTCTAAAAAAGGTAAATTTTACCACTAAAGTAGGAGAACAGATTTGGTTTGACAGCACTGGGGCAACTGCTGCAAAGTATGATGTGGTGAACTGGCAACGAGGGTTGAATGGAGAAGTGGAGTTTAAGGTTGTAGGTTATTATGATGCCTCTCTGCCACATGGACAACAAATTGTTCTAAATACTGAAGATATAGTTTGGGCTGGAGACAAACCTCAGGTGCACACAATAATTAATAAAAAAATTTTTTTTATTGAAACTATTTAAATATAAGCATAATGTTTTATATACATAAACTTCTTCTTCTTCTTCTTCTTTTGGCTGCTCCCATTAGGGGTCGCCACAGCAGATCATCCGTCTCCATACCACCCTGTCCTCTATATCTGCCTCTTTTACACCAACTACCTGCATGTCTTCCCTCACCACATCCATGAACCTCCTCATTGGCCTTCCTCTTTTCCTCCTACCTGGTGGCTCCATCTTCAGCATTTTTCTACCAATATAATTCATGTCCCTTCTA
This sequence comes from Silurus aristotelis, assembly GCF_946808225.1. NCBI lineage: Eukaryota > Metazoa > Chordata > Actinopteri > Siluriformes > Siluridae > Silurus > Silurus aristotelis. The sequence continues at coordinate 3,841,642 of NC_139583.1, read as the reverse complement.
TGCACATGTCCAAACCATCTCAATCTCGCCTCCCTCACCTTGTCACCAAAACATCCTACATGTGCTGTCCCTCTAATAAACTCATTTCTAATCTTGTCCATCCTCGTCACTCGCAACGAAAACCTCAACATCTTCAGCCCTGCTACCTCCAGCTCCACCTCCTGTCTTTTACTCAATGCCACTGTCTCTAATCCATACAACATCGCAGGTCTCACCACAGTCCTATAAACTTTCCCTTTCATTCTTGCAGATACTCTTCTATCACAAATCACTCCTGTCACTCTTCTCCACCCACTCCACCCTGCCTGCACTCTTTTCTTTACTTCCCTAACACACTCTCCATTACTTTGCACTGTTGACCCCAGGTACCTGAACTCCTCCACCTTCTCCACCTCTTCTCCCTGCAACCGCATCACTCCACTGCCCTCCCTCTCATTCACACACATGTACTCTGTCTTACTCCTACTGACTTTCATTCCCCTTCTCTCCAGCGCATATCTCCACCTCTCCAGGCTCTTCTCAACCTGCTCTCTACTCTCACCACAAATCACAATATCATCTGCAAACATCATAGTCCAGGGAGACTCTTGTCTGACCTCGTCCGTCAACCTGTCCATCACCACTGCAAACAGGAAAGGGCTCAGGGCCGATCCTTGATGCAGTCCAACCTTCACCCTGAACCAGTCTGTCGTACCTACTGCACACTTTACTGCCGTCACACTGTCCTCATACATGTCCTGCACCACCCTCACATACTTCTCTGACACACCTGACTTCCTCATACAATACCACAACTCCTCTCTTGGCACACTGTCGTACGCTTTCTCTAAATCCACAAATACACAATGCAGCTCCTTCTGTCCTTCTCTATACTTCTCCATCAACATCCTCAAAGCAAATAAGGCATCTGTGGTGCTCTTCCTCGGCATGAAACCATACTGTTGCTCACAGATGGTCACCTCTTCTCTCAGCATGGCTTCCACTACTCTTTCCCATAACTTCATGGTGTGACTGATCAACTTAATTCCCCTGTAGTTACTGCAGGTCTGCACATCTCCCTTATGCTTAAAGATCGGTACCAGCACACTTCTTCTCCATTCCTCAGGCATCCTCTCCCCTTCCAGAATCCTGTTAAACAATCTGGTTAAAAACTCCACTGCCATCTCTCCTAAACATCTCCACGCTTCTACCGGTATGTCATCTGGTCCAACCGACTTTCCATTCTTCATCCTCTTAATCGCTGCTCTCACTTCCTCCTTACTAATCCTATCTACATCCTGCTTCACCAACTCCACATCCTCCAACCTTCTCTTTCTCTGATTTTCCTCATTCATCAGCTGCTCAAAATACTCCCTCCATCTTCTCAACACACTCTCCTCACTAGTCAACACATTTCCCTCTCCATCCTTTATTGCTCTAACTTGCAGAACATCCTTCCCAGCTCGGTCCCTCTGCTTGGCCAATCGGTATAAATCCTTTTCTCCTTCCTTAGTGTCCAACCTCTTATACAGTTCCTCATATGCCTTTTCCTTGGCTTTCGCCACATCCCTTTTAACCTGCTGCCGCATCTCCTTGTACTCCTGCCTACTTTTCTTATCACTCTGTTGATCCCACTTCTGTTTTGCCAACCTCTTTCCCCTAATGCTCTCCTGCACTTCCTCATTCCACCACCACGTCTCCTTGTCTTGCTTTCTATTTCCAGATGTCACACCAAGTACTTTTCTAGCTGCCTCCCTCATCACTCCTGCAGTAGTTGCCCAATCATCCGGCACCTCTTCACCACCACCGAGCCCCTGTCTGACCTCTTCCCTGAACCTCACACTACACTCTTCCTCCTTCAGTTTCCATCATCTTATTCTTCTTTCAAACCTTACTTTCCTCCTCTTCTTCTTCGCCTCCAAAACCATCCTACAGACCACCATCCGATGCTGTCTAGCTACACTGTCCCCCGCCAACACCTTACAGTCTCCAATCTCCTTCAGGTTGCATCTCCTACACAGAAGATAATCCACCTGTGTGCACCTTCCTCCACTCTTATACGTCACCCTATGATCCTCCTTCTTCTTAAAATACGTGTTCACCACTGCCATTTCCATCCTTTTAGCAAAATCTACCACCATCTGCCCTTCCACATTCCTCTCCTTAAAACCATACCTACCCATCACCTCCTCATCATCTCTGTTCCTTTCACCAACATGCCCATTAAAGTCTGCCCCAATCACCAATCGTTCTTTCCTAGGTACACCATCTACCACTTCATCTAATTCACTCCAGAATCTTTCTTTCTCCTCCATCTCACAGCCAACTTGTGGAGCATAGGCACTGATGACATTTATCATCATCCCTTCAACTTCCACCTTCATGATCATCACCCTATCAGAAACTCTCTTCACCTCCACTACACTCTTACTGTACGCTTCCTTCAGAATCACCCCTACACCATTTCTCTTTCCATCCACACCATGATAAAACAGTTTAAACTCACCTCCAATGTTCCTGGCCTTACTCCCTTTCCACTTGGTCTCCTGAACACACAGCACATCTACCTTTCTCCTCTCCATCATATCAGCTATCTCTCTCCCTTTACCCGTCATAGTACCAACATTTAAAGTACCAACCCGAACCTCTACTCTCCTACACTGCTCCTTTTCCTGCCGTCTCAGTAGACGCCTTCCTCCTCTCATTCTCCTCCTTCGGCCAACAGTAGCCCAATTTCCACCGGTACCCTGTCGGCTAACGATACCTGTGGCGGTCGTTGTTAACCCGGGCCTCGACCGATCCGGTATGAAATTCTCATTTGTGATCCACATATTTGATTTGGCACATGTTTTACGCTGGATGCCCTTCCTAACGCAACCCTCCCCATTTACCCGGGCTTGGGACCGGCACTAAGAGTACACTGGCTTGTGCCCCCCTAATGGCTGGGTTGTTTTATATACATAAACATTTCTAATAAATACGAATAAAACACTTATTACACATAAAACACTAATAAACACATGTATACACATTGTAGTTTGTCAATGTGAAAGGTACAAGGCCATAATGTTGCTCAGATTTTAATAGTAAATAAACAATTGCTTAGGGTCAGGACGTTCATGGAATTGATAGATAAAAACATTTACTGTGAAAATATAAAGGTTTTGGTCTAATATATTGTTCACATTAGAAGCCAAGGTCTGTGTGCAGTGAAAGCTGTCCTCCAGGAACCAGGAAAGCTGCACAGAAAGGAAGGCCTGTCTGCTGTTATGACTGTATTCCATGTGCAGAGGGAGAGATCAGTAACCAGACAGGTAATTTCAGCTTTCAAAGGCAAGTTGTTAATTGTTCAATGTGTATCATCCTTTTAATATATAGGATACAGTTTCTGAAAACTGGTATCAATAAATAAAATTATAATATATTTCCTTTCTAATGATAATAACTATGATTATTTTGCAGATTCCAATAATTGTAAGCAGTGTCCAGGAGACTTTTGGTCTAATGCTAAAATAGATAAATGTGTGTTAAAGGTTGTTGAGTTTCTTTCATTTACAGAGGTTATTAGTATAATAATAATACTCTTTTCTTTATTTGGAGCTTCACTGACTGTGTTAGTAGCTGTTTTATTTCTAAAAGAAAAAGACACCCCAATTGTTAAGGCTAACAACTCTGAGCTGAGCTTCTTGCTGCTTTTCTCTCTGACTCTGTGTTTCCTCTGTTCACTTACATTCATTGGACAGCCCTCTGAGTGGTCCTGTATGCTGCGCCACACAGCTTTTGGGATCACATTTGTACTCTGTATCTCCTGTGTTCTGGGGAAAACAGTGGTTGTGTTAATGGCCTTCAGAGCTACACTTCCAGGCAGCAATGTCATGAAATGGTTTGGACCTCTACAGCAGAGACTCAGTGTAGTTGCTTTTACCATTATACAAGTCCTGATTTGTATAATTTGGTTAACAGTTTCTCCTCCTTTTCCCTACAAGAACATAAACTACTTCAAAGACAAAATCATATTAGAATGTAACTTGGGCTCAGCTATAGGTTTCTGGGCAGTTCTGGGTTATATAGGAGTTCTGGCTTTCTTCTGTTTTGTTTTGGCTTTTCTAGCTAGAAAGCTGCCTGATAATTTTAATGAAGCAAAATTCATCACATTCAGTATACTCATATTCTGTGCAGTGTGGATCACCTTTATTCCAGCTTATGTCAGCTCTCCTGGAAAATTCACTGTAGCTGTGGAGATCGTTGCCATTTTAGCCTCCAGCTTTGCTCTACTGTTCTGTATCTTTACACCTAAATGTTATATTATTCTGTTTAAACCTGAACTAAACACCAAGAAAAATATGATGGGCAAAATTGCATCTAAATCTCTTTAAGATAAATTCTTGTTCAAGTCTGTCAACTATATTCCATTCATATAAAAAATAAATACATACCTCAAATACCTTAATTCTAATGGCATATGCATATATATGAGAAATAAATAAACATTCGTCAAAAAGTATTGTCTTATTTCGGTTTTTTAAAAGATAGTTTGATTAGATTAATTGTTTAATCAGGATTAACAATTAATACAGCTGCAATGATGGTTAAAAAAAGAAGAAAAGAAAAAAAGAAGTAGCTTACAATCAAATAGCAAGACAGTTCTTTGTGAACAATATTCAACTTTGTCGTAAAAAAAAAAATAAAAAAATACTAAAGATATTGTACATATAACACATAGCATGATATCACTCTCTGCATCAGTCAGATTCCAGTATAAATGTCAGTGTAGATATTAAAGTGCATGGTATGTAGAATAGTTTGTGTTTGTAGTGATTTTACATTTACGACGTTTAGCAGATGCCCTTATCAAAAGTGGCATACAAAAGTGTTTTGAAGTCTCTATAAATGATTAAATCTTCATGAATGAAGTTCCCTTTCAGGAACTCCAGCTGCGTCAGAAAGCACGGGAACGCGGCCGCGTTGTTCATGCTCTAAATAATGTGTGAAATCAGTCAAAATTGGAGGCAGGCTGGGTCATGTCACCACCAGGAAGTATAAAACGTGTCTTGATGGGTCCTGCGCACTGTAGAGTAAGGCTATACGATTCAGTTTGGGTCTTGTCCACCCCGGTTTAACGGGCTCTGTCCCACTCTGGTGGGAAGTGAGCAGGCTCTGGTCTTGAAACGAGAAGTAGACACTCTCCTGAAGAAGGAGGCCACCGAGGTGCTCTCCATCATACAGAGAGTCTGGGTTCTACAGCCAGTATTTCATAGTTCCCAAAAAGGATGGTGGGTTGCGTTCTATCCTAGATTTACGTCAGCTAAACCGCTCACTGATGAGAGGGGGGTCTACACTGCTTCTGGGAGTTCTGGAGAAAGTTTGCTGGGACAGAGTCCGTCTCCTCCTGGTAGTTCCATAGTCACCTGGCTGTCCATGTTTCATAGACTTGGCAGCCCTCTTCAAGCAGGCTCCATGGCAAAGTCCTGTGAGGAGGGATCTCCTCTCTCAATCAGGGGGCAAGATAGTTCATCCCTGACCAGATCTTTGGAGGCTGTGGCTGTGGCCCTTGATGGGGCACAGCTCCAAGGTTCTGGTCTCTCCACTAAGGTAGTAGAGACCATTCTCCAATTCAGAGCTCCTATGCTGCGAGATGGCATCTATTCACTGTGTGGTACACTCAGCACCAATTTGACCCAGTCCACTGCCCGGTTGGTTCAGTGCTGGAGTTCCTGCAGGGTTGGCTTTCTCCACCATTAAAGTCTACGCATCCACTGTTTCGGCATATTGCGCCCCCGTGTCGGGTCATTAAATGGGCAGAAACCCACTCTTGCCAGGTTTTCTGCACATCACCTGGAGGCTGAGGCCTCCGGTGTGACCAAGAGTGCCTGGGTGGGACCTGGTCATTGTGTTGGAGGCTCTGTCTGAGCCCCCCTTCTAGCCGTTGGCCAAAATTTCATGAAGGCAATTGTCTCTTAAAACTGGGTTTTTGCTGGCTATCTGCTCTCTGAGGAGAGTAGGTGATCTACAGGCCCTCTCTGTGGCCCCCTCCTCTCTGGAGTTCACTCCAGGCATGGCCAGTGCCTTCCTGCACCCTAGAACGGGTTATGTCCCCAAGGTGCCCTTGGTTATTCCACAACCTGTTAGGCTTCAGGCATTCAATCCTTCTCCATTCCAGACACCAGACCAGGAGAAATGAATTGGCTGTGCCCAGTCCGAGCACTGGACTGCTATGTCCACAGGACAAGTCCTTGGAGGAAGTCATAACAATTCTTCATCTGCTACAGCCCTCCGAAGAGAGGCCTTCCTGCACATAAGCAGACCCTCCGCAAATGGTTTATTGATGCTATTGTGTACTACTATGTGTCCTCTGGTCTCTCCGCAACATTCGGGGTCAGAGCACACTCAACCTGGAGTGTGGCAGCCTCTAAGGTTTGATCCTCTGGAGTGTCCCTCCAAGACCTCGGTAACGATGCAGGCTGGTCTACCCGCTGACCTTTGTCAGGTTTTACAACCTTGAACTTTTTTCCTTAACCATAGCTGTCTTAATTAACACTAGTCAGGGACTGGTTAGTGTGGCAGTGTGGAACACTCATTCCCAAAGCGTTCCGACGCTGGCTGGCACCGGCTTTACTTTGTGTGTTTTATACTTCCTGGTCATGATGTCACCACGCAAGTGACAGCCTTCCTCCAATTTTGACTGATTGCCCACATTATTCAGAGCCTGGGCAAAGTGACCACATTCCCAAAGCGTTCCGACGCAGTGTCTCATTCCCTCAGGGAATAAAACTTTAAGATAAGAAAGTGCTGGTCCATTTTTGGCTTTGTAGGCAAGAATCTGTGTCTAAATATAATGTTTGGAAAATGTGCTGAAAAGTTGGTCCACAGCCTGCTGGTGCAGGATGTAATGCCTGTCGGGTTTCCAGCCTTTTCTGGCCCGTTCTTTCTTTTTCCCATCTGAGTTTTTTCCTTGCTTGCCCCACCTGATATTGCCTTTGTGTTCCTTTGCCTCGCATTTGTTCCCATTGCTTCCATATGTGCCTCATTAGACCTATTGTATTTATTAGCATGGTGTGAGGTACAGAGAAATGCTTGCTGTCAATATGGTGTTTAAGGAATCGAGGCACCTTCTTACACCCTGCTTGGATAGAGAAAAGCTCACCTCCAATAATGTGCTGGTTGTCCACACTTCTCACTTTGCAGTGATGCAGCCCATTGGGATGCTCTCCAAACAGGTGGTTTTGAGGATAATAGCAAATTTACGTAGCCATCTGAGCAAGAAAAATGCTGGTGAGCTTTTTCCACCAATGCTGCAGTGTAAGTGAACCATGTAAGAGCAACAATGTTTTAAACACAAGGTAGTTGAAGATGTTGCTTCATTCCACTGGCATCTCAGTGGTAATGGGAGTGCGCCTCCTGTCCTATTTTGATGATTTGATTGATGACTTATTGATGACATAGACGTATGAGGTATTCCAGGTTAAAGCACCTGGAGGAGTATACATTCTTTTAATTGCAGCTTGATTTGTAGACCATAAAATATATACCACCTCTTTTTCTATACCCAGAGCTCTCTTTATCTCCTGTCTACATAATATATGAAGAACCCTTTAAGCTCAAAGTCTGAAACGCTATGGGCATGCATGATGCAGATAATGCAGCATCCCCTCATCTCTTACTGGTAACAAAGCTTCATTCTAAGGTTTTAAAGTTTGTTGTACAGAGATTAAGCATTTTAACCATGAAATACATAAAGTGCAGAGCCCACACGGAAAATAACTACAGAATAAATTGGAGCATTTATTTCATTTATACAACCAAGCAGTTAGAGCTAAAGGTTTGGCTCAAGCATGTAGCAGTACTACATTTAGAACAGTAGTCCAGCATTATAATCACTGAAAAACCATTGCCCTGAACTTAGTATGACTAAATTTGTGGCAACACAAACATGTGATTGTTTTATTGCAATCAATAAAAATAAACCACGCAGGCTTACAATTATAAAATATAAATCATTTATTGATTTAATTACAAATTAAGTTTAAACAAAGAATAAAATATTTTATATATAATATAAAAACATTTTATTTACAGTATACAGTCTAGATGTCAAGAAAGCCACAGAGCTAAATCAATCGCTCTACTAGTCAGTGACCATGTACAATAAACATAAACATACAACATTGGCTAAACTATTTGACAGCACATGTAAGACCAGCAGGCACAAGCCAACAAAATGATGAATGAATTCAACTAAAAACTCACAAATAGCCTCAGGGCCCATAATGACATCACAAGGCCATACAGCTGAACAACTTTTCTGATTTGTCAATAATGTATAGTCATACAAAGAACACACAGAGCATGTCTATAAATATAGGAAAGCTGTCTATGTTCAGGACTATCTCCAAAAAGCACTGGTCAGGATCTGTAATGTTTTTCCTTCTACTACTCTCTTCTCTGTGCCTGGCAAAAGGAGACAATTGCCATGTTCTGGAAGAACCAGAATATCCATTGTTATCTAAGGATGGAGATGTAATAATTGGAGCAGTGTTTCAAATACATCGTGGTACACAGATGCAGTCACTGCAATATACTGAAAAACCTTCACCTTTAATCTGCACTAAGTAAGTTGTAGTTGATACATTAGTCATTTTGAGAAACTGTAGTTTTCTGCGTAATAATAATCTGAATATTTCCATTATATTACTTTTCAGTTTGAGTACAAAATAATTTGAAATTTCATGATTTTTGTGTATTTTGTAGATTTTTTCTTGCTTATTTACGGCTTGTTCAGATGATGACTTTTGCAGTTGAAGAAATTAACAGAAGTAACACCTTGCTCCCAAATATCTCAATTGGTTACAAGATTTATGATACTTGTCTCTCAAGTTTATTATCTATCAAGGCAGCCATAGCTTTTATTAATGGTCAGGACATAACAAATAAGACCTGCCATGAACAAGCAGTGGTACAAGCCATCATAGGGGAGTCAGGGTCTACTGCTACTATAGCGCTTACAAAAACTACAGAACCTTTTATGATTCCAGTGGTAAGTATCAATTATTTTAACCATTTTTTATTAAAAATGTATGTAGTATTTACAAGACAGATAAAAAAGTGTTTTGTTTGATGTCAACTGTAATTGTTATTTTTTTTTAAACAGGCTTCTACCTAAACTTCTCTTGCTAGGACTAAGCAAACACATAAAACAAGTACAAACTGTCAGATGCATCAGAATATGATGTATTTTTTGTATTGAATTATTCATTTTTTTTAAACCTTTCATTTTTTCCTCAGATAAGTTATTCTGCCACATGTGAATGTTTGAGTAATAGAAAGGAGTACCCATATTTCTTCAGGACCATAGCGAGTGACTACTACCAGAGTAGAGCACTGGCATTTATGGTCAAGCACTTTGGCTGGTCTTGGGTAGGAGCTGTGCACAGTGATAATGACTACGGAAACAGTGGAATGACTATTTTTCTAAATGCAGCCAAAGAGGAGGGAATATGTGTTGAGTACACAGAGAAGTTTGATCGAGCAAATCCTGCCAAAATCATGAATGTGGTTGACATTATTCGGAAAGGCACAGCTAAAGTAATTATTCTATTTCTTGCTTTTTTCGATATAAGCATTTTAACAGAACAGCTGATTCTAAAGAATGTCACTGGCTACCAGATGATTGGTGTTGAAGCATGGATTACTGCTGTTGATCTAGCAACACCAGCAAGTTATAATGTTCTGGCTGGAGCCATTGGTTTTGATGTGGGAAAATTGAATATTGGTGGTTTTGTAGATTATGCTGTCAATGGATTTTGGCAAACAGCAGTCCCATGCTTACATACAGAGGGAAGCAATTTTCAAACTGAAATCAACTGCAGCAAATATGAAGAAATGATTCAATATAAAAACTACAGTAAGGATATTTTAGAATTGAGATATGCAAATAATCTTTACAATGCAGTTTATGCTGTGGCACATTCTCTACACAGTCTGTTAAAATGCACAGAATATCAGAGTTGTGAAAAAGACAAAAAAATACAACCATGGCAGGTAACACAAAGAAGAGTAGAAAAGCAGATTATGTAAATTTGATATTGCTATGATATAAATACTTATTTGCTTTTCTATTTAAAGGTTGTGATGTCTCTAAAAAAGGTAAATTTTACCACTAAAGTAGGAGAACAGATTTGGTTTGACAGCACTGGGGCAACAGCTGCAAAGTATGATGTGGTGAACTGGCAACAAGGGTTGAATGGAGAAGTGGTGTTTAAGGTTGTAGGCTATTATGATGCCTCTCTGCCAAATGGACAACAAATTGTTCTAAATACTGAAGATATAGTTTGGGCTGGAGACAAACCTCAGGTGCACACAGAAGTTAATAAAAAAATTGTTGTATTGAAACTATTTCAATATAAGCAGAATGTTTTATATACATAAACATTTTTAATAAATACGAATAAAACACGTATTACACATAAAACACTAATATACACATTAGTATATTGTAGTTTGTCAATGTGAAAGGTACAAGGCCATAATGATGCTCAGATTTTAATAGTAAACAAACAATTGCTTAGGCCTTCATGGAATTGATAGATAAAAACATTTACTGTGAAAATATTAAAGTTTTGGTCTAATATATTGTTCACATTAGAAGCCAAGGTCTGTGTGCAGTGAAAGCTGTCCTCCAGGAACCAGGAAAGCTGCACAGAAAGGAAGGCCTGTCTGCTGTTATGACTGTATTCCATGTGCAGAGGGAGAGATCAGTAACCACACAGGTAATTTCAGCTTTCAAAGGCAAGTTGTTAATTGTTCAATGTGTATCATCCTTTTAATATATAGGATACAGTTTCTGAAAACTGGTATTAATAAATAAAATTATAAGATATTAACTTTCTAATGATAATAACTATGATTATTTTGCAGATTCCAATAATTGTAAGCAGTGTCCAGGAGACTTTTGGTCTAATGCTAAAAGAGATAAATGTGTGTTAAAGGTTGTTGAGTTTCTTTCATTTACAGAGGTTATTAGTATAATAATAATACTCTTTTCTTTATTTGGAGCTTCACTGACTGTGTTAGTAGCTGTTTTATTTCTAAAAGAAAAAGACACTCCAATTGTTAAGGCTAACAACTCTGAGCTGAGCTTCTTGCTGCTTTTCTCACTGACTCTGTGTTTCCTCTGTTCACTTACATTTATTGGACAGCCCTCTAAGTGGTCCTGTATGCTGCGCCACACAGCTTTTGGAATCACATTTGTACTCTGTATCTCCTGTGTTCTGGGAAAAACAGTAGTTGTGTTAATGGCCTTCAGAGCTACACTTCCAGGCAGCAATGTCATGAAATGGTTTGGACCTCTACAACAGAGACTCAGTGTAGTTGCTTTTACCATTATACAAGTCCTGATTTGTATAATTTGGTTAACAGTTTCTCCTCCTTTTCCCTACAAGAACATGAACTACTTCAAAGAAAAAATCATATTAGAATGTAACTTGGGCTCAGCTATAGGATTCTGGGCCGTGCTGGGTTATATAGGAGTTTTGGCTTTATTTTGCTTTGTTTTGGCTTTTCTAGCAAGAAAGCTGCCTGATAATTTTAATGAAGCAAAATTCATCACATTCAGTATACTCATATTCTGTGCAGTGTGGATCACCTTTATTCCAGCTTATGTCAGCTCTCCTGGAAAATTCACTGTAGCTGTGGAGATCTTTGCCATCTTGGCCTCCAGTTTTGCTCTACTGTTCTGTATATTTACTCCTAAATGTTATATTATTCTGTTTAAACCTGAACTAAACACCAAGAAAAGTATGATGGGCAAAATTGCATCTAAATCTCTTTAAGATAAATTCTTGTTCAAGTCTGAAACAATGTCAACTATATCCCATTCATATAAAAAATAAATACATACCTCAAATACCTTAATTCGAATGGCATATGCATATATATGAGAAATGAATAAACATTCGTCAAAAAGTATTGTCTTATTTCGGTTTTTGGAAAGATAGTTTGATTTGATTAATTGTTTAATCAGGATTAACAATTAATACAGCTGCAATGATGGTTAAAAAAAAAAAGAAAAGAAAAAAAAAGAAGTAGCTTACAATCAAATAGCAAGACAGTTCTTTGTGAACAATATTCAACGTTGTTGTAAAAAAATAATTAAATACTAAAGATATTGTACATATAACTCACATAGCATGATATCACTCTCTGCATCAGTCAGATTCCAGTATAAATGTCAGTGTAGATATTAAAGTGCATGGTATGTAGAATAGTTTGTGTTTGTAGTGATTTTACATTTACGACGTTTAGCAGACGCCCTTATCAAGAGTGGCATACAGAAGTGTTTTGAAGTCTCTATAAATGCACTGGATGTGCCTTTCAGGAATTCCAGCTGCATCAGAACGCTTTGGGAACGCGGCCGCATTGTGCATGCTCTATATAATGTGTGAAATCAGTCAAAATTGGAGGCAGGCTGTCACCGGCGGGGTGACGTCACGACCAGGAAGTATAAAACGCACATGGAGTAAAGCTGGCACCAGCTTCTGTTTCTGTTTCGGCCCTCCACTTTAGCCCCAACATTGTGGTTTATTCTGGCGTCATGGGGTTTAGAGATTACGGACATGGAGTCATGTCACGGGTTGAAGAGACGCTAGCAGGGTATCTCTCCCCAGTTGTGGCAAACTCCCTGAAGACCCCGACAAAACTCACCCAGCCTCTGGGTACTAGGTCAGCGCTGGTGGGGAAGGCTTACATCTTAGCAGGTCCATGGGCACAGCCCCAACCACAACCCACCTACAAGTGCAGAGATGCGCTTCCCCCTGTGAGGGATCCTGTGCAGCACTCTGTTTCGAAGGCCCATTAAGTGACAGATCTGAGGACTGCAATCTTCAATTAGAGGGCATTGACCAAAAGGTCCTGACCAGACCTGCTGGGCGGGGGGGTTGGGAACGGAGGGGGTGTAGTACCGCTTTCCTAGTTGCACGTTTCTCTCTGGCCCCCTCAAGTGGTCTGGCTCATTAACCCTGCAATGAAATGGTTTTCTGGGCATGGCTAGCTCCAGGAAGCTCTCTCCTTGGATCTCGCCCGGCGTCGTTGCGGAATCCAAGGTCAGTCTCAATAGATTGTTACCCTTAAGAGAGCACCTGGCAGCCTGGATATCTCTGCCAGACGTGTCTTGATGGGTCCTGCGCACTGTAGAGCAAGGCTATACGATTCAGTTTGGGTCTTGTCCACCCCGGTTCAACAGGCTCTGTCCCACTCTGCTGGGACGTGAGCAGGCTCTGGTCATGAAACGAGAAGTAGACACTCTTCTGAAGAAGGAGGCTACCGAGGTGCTCTCCATCATACAGAGAGTCTGGGTTCTACAGCCGGTATTTCATAGTTACCAAAAGGGATGGTGGGTTGCGTTCTATCCTAGATTTAAGTCAGCTGAACCGCTCTCTGATGAGAGGGGGGGGGGGGTCTACACTGCTTCTGGGAGTTCTGGAGAAAGTTTGCCGGGGCAGAGTCCGTCTCCTCCTGGTAGTTCCATGGTCGCCTGGCTGTCCATGTTTCGTGGACTTGGCGAGTCCTGTAAAGAGTGATCTCCTCTCTCAATCAGGGGGCACAACAGTTCATCCCCAACCAGAGCTATGGAGGTTGTGGCTGTGGCCCTTAATGGGGCACAGCTCCAAGGTTCTGGTTTCTCCACCAAGGTAGTAGAGACCATTCTCCAATTCAGAGCTTGTATGCTGCGAGATGGCATCTATTCACTGTGTGGTACACTCAGCACCAATTTGACCCAGTCCACTGCCCGGTTGGTTCAGTGCTGGAGTTCCTGCAGGGTTGGCTTTCTCCACCATTAAAGTCTGGGCAGAAACCCACTCTTGCCAGGTTTTCTGCACATCACCCGGAGGCTGAGGCCTCCGGTGCGACCAAGAGTGCCTGGGTGGGACCTGGTCATTGTGTTGGAGGCTATGTCTGAGCCCCCCTTATAGCCGTTGGCCAAAATTTCATGGAGGCAATTGTCTCTTAAAACTGGGTTTTTGCTGGCTATCTGCTCTCTGAGGAGAGTAGGTGATCTACAGGGCCTCTCTGTGGCCCCCTCCTGTCTGGAGTTCACTTCAGGCATGGCCAGTGCCTTTCTGCACCCTAGAACGGGTTATGTCCCCAAGGTGCCCTTGGTTATTCCACAACCTGTTAGGCTCCAGGCATTCAATCCTTCTCCATTCCAGACCCCAGACCAGGAGAAATGAATTGGCTGTGCCCAGTCCGAGCACTGGACTGCTATGTCCACAGGACAAGTCTTTGGAGGAAGTCATAACAATTATTCATCTGCTACGGCCCTCCGACGAGAGGCCTTCCTGCACATAAGCAGACCCTCCGCAAATGGTTTATTGATGCTATCGTGTACTACTATGTGTCCTCTCGTCTCTCTGCAACATTCGGAGTCAGAGCACACTCAACCAGGAGTGTGGCAGCCTCTAAGGTTTGATCCTCTGCAGTGTCCCTCCAAGACCTCTGTGATGATGCAGGCTGGTCTACCCGCTGACCTTTGTCAGGTTTTACAACCTTGAACTTTGTCCTTTAACATAGCTGTCTTAATTAACACTAGTCAGGGACTGGTTAGTGTGGCAGTGTGGGACAGTCGTTCCCAAAGCGTTCCGACGCTGGCTGGCGCCGGCTTCACTTTATGTGTTTTATACTTCCTGGTCATGATGTCACCTCGCCGGTGACAGCCTTTCTCCAATTTTGACTGATTGCACACATTATTCGGAGCCTGGACAAAGTGACCACATTCCCAAAGCATTCCGATGCAGTGTCTCATTCCCTCAGGGAACTATGGTTACATACGTAACCTAGAGACTATCTGAGGGAGCATGGTGCAGTGCAAGGAGTGATAAAACTTTAAGGTAAGAGAGTGCTGGTCCATTTTTGTTTTTTTTGGCAAGAATCTGTGTCTAAATATAATGTTTGGAAAATGTTCGGAAAAGTTGGTCCACAGCCTGCTGGTGCAGGATGTAATGCCTGTCAGGTTTCCAGCCTTTTCTGGCCTGTTCTTTCTTTTTCTCATCTGAGTTTTTTCCTTGCTTGCCCCACCTGGTATTTATTTTTTTTCCTATGCCTCTCATTTGTTCCCATTGCTTCCATATGTGCCTCATTAGCCCTATTGTATTTATTAGCATGGTGTGAGGTACAGAGAAATGCTTGCTGTCAAGATGGTGTTTGAGGAATCGAGGCACTGGCTCCTGTTAACCATTTCAGGTTAACACTGACTTTACGAACCAGGAGTACATCCAGCAGGCCAGACCTCTCAACCTCTGCCAAGCAATGTGGTCCCTATTCTTCAATCACTTTCAGGCTTTGAGAACCTCAATCCGTGAAACTCTGCGTCTCAAGTTTGTCTTTGCAGTTGAGTACACCCACTCTCCTGCTTAAGTTCAAGACTCCCATATAGTCAACCATAGTTCAAACCCTGGGCATGACAATGCTGTGATCTTGTCTGTCTGATGGTAGCAGTTGCTTGCCTTGCCAGAGACTCCACTGATTTTTTGTTTTCTCTCACACCCTGCTTGGATAGATAAAAGCTCACCTCCAATAATGTGCTGGTTGTCCGCACTTCTCACTTTGCAGTGATGCAGCCCATTGGGATGCTCTCCAACGCACAGGTGGTTTTGAGGATAATAGCAAATTTACGTAGCCATCTGAGCAAGAAAAATGCTGGTGAGCTTTTTCCACCAATGCTGCAGTGTGAGTGGACCATGTAAGAGCAACAGTGTTTTAAACACAAGGTAGTTAAAGATGTTGCTTCATTCCACTGGCATCTCAGTGGTAATGGGAGTGCGCCTCCTGTCCTGTTTTGATGATTTGATTGATGACTTATTGATGACACATTGAGGTATTCCATGTTAAAGCACCTGGAGGAGTATACATTCTTTTAATTGCAGCTTGATTTGTAGACCATAAAATATATAACACCTCTTTTTCTATACCCAGAGCTCTCTTTATCTCCTGTCTACATAATATATGAAGAACCCTTTAAGCTCAAAGTCTGAAACGCTATGGGCATGCATAATGCAGCATCCCCTCATCTCTTACTGGTAACAAAGCTTCATTCTAAGGTTTTAAAGTTTGTTGTACAGAGATTAAGCATTTCAACCATGAAATACATAAAGTGCAGAGCCCACACGGAAAATAACTGCGTAATAAATTGGAGCATTTATTTCATTTATCCAACCAAGCAGTTAGAGCTAAAGGTTTGGCTCAAGCATGTAGCAGTACTACATTAAGAACAGTAGTCCAGCATTATAATCACTGAAAAACCATTGCCCTGAACTTAGTATGACTAAATTTGTGGCAACAGAAGCATGTGATTGTTTTATTGCAATCAATAAAAATAAACCACGCAGGCTTACAATTATAAAATATAAATCATTTATTGATTTAATTACAAATTAAGTTTAAACAAAGAATAAAATATTTTATATATAATATAAAAACATTTTATTTACAGTATACAGTCTAGATGTCAAGAAAGCCACAGAGCTAAATCAATCGCTCTACTAGTCAGTGACCATGTACAATAAACATAAACATACAACATTGGCTAAACTATTTGACAGCACATGTAAGACCAGCAGGCACAAGCCAACAAAATGATGAATGAATTAAACTAAAAACTCACAAATAGCCTCAGGGCCCATAATGACATCACAAGTCCACACAGCTGAACAACTTTTCTGATTTGTCAATCATGTATAGTCATACAAACAACACACAGAGCATCTCTATAAATATAGGAAGACTGTCTATGTTAGGACTAACTCTAAAAAGCACTGGACAGGATCTGTAATGTTTTTTCTTCTACTACTCTCTTCTCTGTGCCTGGCAAAAGGAGACAATTGCCATGTTCTGGAAGAACCAGCATATCCTTATTTATCTAAAGATGGAGATGTAATAATTGGAGCTGTGTTTTCATTACATCGTGGTACACAGATGCAGTCACTGCAGTATACTAAAAAACCTCCACCTTTAATCTGCACTAAGTTAGTTCTAGTTGATACACTAATCATTTTTAGATAATGTAGTTTTCTGCGTACTAATAATCTGAATGTTTCCTATATATTACTTTTCAGTTTCAGTAAAAATAAAAAATAAAATGTATTTCATGATTTTTATGTGTATTTTGTAGATTTTCTCTTGCTTTTTTACGGCTTGTTCAGATTATGACTTTTGCAGTTGAAGAAATTAACAGAAGTAACACCTTGCTCCCAAATATCTCAGTTGGTTACAAGATTTATGATACTTGTCTCTCAAGATTATTATCTATCAAGGCAGCCATAGCTTGTATTAATGGTCATGACATAACGAATAATGCCTGCCCTGATCAAGCAGTGGTACAAGCCATCATAGGGGAGTCAGAGTCTACTGCTACTATAGCGCTTACAAAAACTACAGAACCTTTTAAGATTCCAGTGGTAAGTACATACTCTAAGATAAATTACAAAAGACTCTATTTAATTTTTTATTTATTTTGATTTTTAAACCTGTCATTCTCTCCTCAGATAAGTTATGCTGCCACATGTGAATGTTTGAGTAATAGAAAGGAGTACCCATATTTCTTCAGGACCATAGCGAGTGACTACTACCAGAGTAGAGCACTGGCATTTATGGTCAAGCACTTTGGCTGGTCTTGGGTAGGAGCTGTGCACAGTGATAATGACTATGGCAACAATGGAATGTCTATTTTTCTGAATGCAGCCGAAGAGGAGGAAATATGTGTTGAGTACACTGAGAAGTTTGATCGGGCAAATCCTGCCAAAATCATGAATGTGGTTGACATTATTCAGAAAGGCACAGCTAAAGTAATTATTGTGTTTCTTGCTTATATTGATATGAGCTTTTTAATAGAACAGCTGATTCTAAAGAATGTCACTGGCTACCAGATGATTGGTGTTGAAGCATGGATTACTGCTGTTGATCTAGCAACACCAGCAAGTTATAATGTTTTGGCTGGAGCCATTGGATTTGATTTGGGAAAATTGAACATTGGTGGTTTTGTGGATTATGCTGTCAATGGATTTTGGCAAACAGCAGTCCCATGCTTACATACAGAGGGAAACAATTTTCAATCAGAAATCAACTGCAGCAAATATGAAGAAATGATTCAATATAAAAACTACAGTAAGGATATTTTAGAATTGAGATTTGTAAAAAATCTTTATAATGCAATTTATGCTGTGGCACATTCTCTACACAGTCTGTTAAAATGCACAGAATATCAGAGTTGTGAGAAAGACAAAACAATACAACCATGGCAGGTAACACAAAGAAGAGAAGAAAAACAGATTATGTAAATTTGATATTGCCATGATATAAATATGTATTTACTTTTCTATTTAAAGGTTGTGATGTCTCTAAAAAAGGTAAATTTTACCACTAAAGCAGGAGAACAGATTTGGTTTGACAGCACTGGGGCAACTGCTGCAAAGTATGATGTGGTGAACTGGCAACGAGGATTAAATGGAGAAGTGGAGTTTAAGGTTGTAGGTTATTATGATGCCTCTCTGCCACATGGACAACAAATTGTTCTAAATTCTGAAGATATAGTTTGGGCTGGAGACAAACCTCAGGTGCACACAATAATTAATTAAACAATTGCTATATTGAAACTATATGTAAATGTAAGCATAATGTTTTATATACATACAATTTCCAATAAATACTATAGTATAAATACTATAAAAGTTATTTTCTAGTGTGTCAATGTGAAAAGGTACAATAATATTGCTAGAATTTTAATAGTAAACCAACAATTGCTTAGGGTCAGGACCTTCATGGAATTGATAGATAAAACCATTTACAGTAAAAATATAAATGTTTTGGTCTAATATATTGTTCACATTAGAAGCCAAGGTCTGTGTGCAGTGAAAGCTGTCCTCCAGGAACCAGGAAAGCTGCACAGAAAGGAAGGCCTGTCTGCTGTTATGACTGTATTCCATGTGCAGAGGGAGAGATCAGTAACCACACAGGTAATTTCAGCTTTCAGAGGCAAGTTGTTAATTGTTTAATGTGCATCATCCTTTTACTATATAGAATACAGTTTCTGAAAACTGGTATTAATAAATAAAATTATAAGATCTTTCCTTCCTAATGATAATAACTATGATTACTTTGCAGATTCCAATAATTGTAAGCAGTGTCCAGGAGACTTTTGGTCTAATGCTAAAAGAGATAAATGTGTGTTAAAGGTTGTTGAGTTTCTTTCATTTACAGAGCTCATTAGTATAATAATAATACTCTTTTCTTTATTTGGAGCTTCATTGACTGTGTTAGTAGCTGTTTTATTTCTAAAAGAAAAGGACACTCCTATAGTTAAGGCTAACAACTCTGAGCTGAGCTTCTTGCTGCTTTTCTCACTGACTCTGTGTTTCCTCTGTTCACTTACTTTCATTGGACGGCCCTCTGAGTGGTCCTGTATGTTGCGCCACACAGCTTTTGGAATCACATTTGTACTCTGTATCTCCTGTGTTCTGGGCAAAACAGTAGTTGTGTTAATGGCCTTCAGAGCTACACTTCCAGGTAGTAATGTCATGAAATGGTTTGGACCTCTACAGCAGAGACTGAGTGTAGTTGTTTTTACCATTATACAAGTCCTGATTTGTATAATTTGGTTAACAGTTTCTCCCCCTTTTCCCTACAAGAACATGAACTACTACAAAGAAAAAATCATATTAGAATGTAACTTGGGCTCAGCTATAGGTTTCTGGGCCATGCTGTGTTATATTGGAGTTCTGGCTTTCTTTTGCTTTGTCTTGGCTTTTCTAGCTAGAAAGCTGCCTGATAATTTTAATGAAGCGAAATTCATCACATTCAGTATACTCATATTCTGTGCAGTGTGGATCACCTTTATTCCAGCTTATGTCAGCTCTCCTGGAAAATTCACTGTAGCTGTGGAGATCTTTGCCATTTTGGCCTCCAGTTTTGCTCTATTGTTCTGTATATTTACTCCTAAATGTTATATTATTCTGTTTAAACCTGAACTTAACACCAAGAAAAATATGATGGGGAAAATTGCATCTAAATCTCTTTAAGATAAATTCTTGTTCAAGTCTTAAACAATGTCAACTATATTCCATTCATATTAAAAAAAATACTGCCCCAAATACCTTAATTCTAATGGCATATGCATATATATATATATATATATATATATATATATATATATATATATATATATATATATATATATATATATATATATATATATATATGAGAAATGAATAAACATTCGACAAAAAGTATTGTGTCTTATTTCTGTTTTTGGAAAGATAGTTTGTATTTAGTTACATGCCTGTTTAATCAGGATTAACAATTAATACAACTGCAATTAAATTGTTGAATCTTTCTGATGTAATATATTAATAAATTATATATTTAAGTTGTTCCAAAGCATCAAAGCCTGCTTGTGCAGGATGTAATGTGTGTCAGATTTCCAGCATTTTCTTTCTTTTTCCCATCTTTTTTTTCCCTTGTTTGCCCCACCTGAAATTGCCTTTGTGTTCCTATGCATCTTATTAGTTCCCATTGCTTCAATCTGTGCCTCGTTAGCCCTATTGTATTTATTAGCATGGTGTGAGATGCAGAAAAATGCTTGCTGTCAAGATGGGGTTTAAGGAATGGAGGCACTGCTCAAGGGGTCTTGGTACCCATTTCAGGTGCACACTGACTTTAAGAACCAGGAGTACATCCAGCAGGCCAAACCTCTCAAACTCTGTCAAGCAATGTGATCCCTATTCTTTTATCACTTTCGGGCTTTGAGAACCTCAATCCGTGTAACTCTGCATCTCAAGTTTTTCTTTGAAGTTGAGTCCACCCACTCTCCTTCTAAAGTTCAAGTTTGTGTTTTTCTTACACCCTGCCTGGATAGAGTAAAACTTACCTCCAATAATGTGCTGGTTGTCCCTACTTCTCATTTTGTAGTTAAGCAGAGTGCTGTTCCCATATTGTATGGTGATGCAGCCTTTCATGATGCTCTCCAAGGCACACCAATGCTGCAGTGTAAGTCGACCATGTAAGATCATCAGTGATTTCAACACGGTAGTTGAAGCTGTTTTATTCCACTAGCATGTTAGTGGTAATGGAAGTGTGCCTCCTGTCCTGTTTTAATGATTTGATGGATGACTTATGGATGACAAAGTAGTATGAGGTATTCTAGACTAATGCACCTGGAGAAGTATACATTCTTTTAATCACAGCATGAGTTGTAGACCATATAATGGTGTCAGGGATCTGCCTGCCACGCCCCCTTCAGTGGCCTCCGCATTCTCCTTAGCTCTCAGCGTCAAGCATGCACACCTGGAGCTGGTTATTCACTCACTCCCAGCTCCAATATAAACTGCTCATTCACCCACACTCATTATTGCGCGCTCATGCCCGTTCATGTGTGTTCCTGTGCATTTGTGTTGTTATGGTTTCGCGTAAGCTGATCCCCGTTACGTACCGTTCGACTCGGACTCTCTCCCTCTCTCTCTCTTCGCGTGGACCGCATCTCTTTCCAGACGCACCCGGGATTGTTCCTTTCATAATCCGCGGACGTTGAACTGTTGTGGGCCGCGCTGTGGGCGCACCACCGGATTATTCCTTTTTCCCTGGACTCCGTTATCCGGACTATCCCTGAGAGCGCAGGTATTTGGTTTGGCTCTGCCTTTGTGTTCAATAAAGTTTTGTTTGCTCTTACTCCGGCTTCCGCCTCCGTTTCCCGCATGACAAATATATACCACCTTTTTTCTTTACTCTGAGCACTCTTTTTCTCCTGTCTACATAATACGTGAAGAATTATGTAAGCTCAAATTCTGAAAAGGCTATAAGCATGCATGATGCAGATAATGCAGCATCCCCTAATCTCTTACTGGTAACAAAGCTGCATTCCAAAGTTTCAAAGTTTGTTGTACAGAGATTAAGCATTTCAAACATAAAAGACAAAGTTTAGAGCCCACAAGGAATAAACTGACCCTGAATGGAGCGAGGAGACCAGAGGACCTGTAAGAAGATGCTATAGCATCAATAATTCATCTGCTGGGCGTCTGCTTATGAGCAAGGAGGCCTCTCCTCGGAGGCCAGTAGCAGATGAACAATTGTTTCGTCTTTCTCCAGCGACTTGTCTGGCAGACATAGGAGTTCAGCGATGGAACCGGGCACAGCCGGTTCAATCTCTCCTGGTCTGGGGTCTGGAATGGAGGAGGATTTATTGCCTGGAGCCTCCAACACTATTGACAGAGCTTTCAACACTACAGCCAGGTCCCACCCAGGCACTCTTGGACGCACCAGGGGCCTCAGTTTATGGGGGGTGCCGAGAAAACGCGTGAGGAGTGGGTCTCTGCCCAATTAATGCCCTACATGGGGGCATGATATGGCAAAACGGCGGACGCATACACTTTAATGGTGGACAGAGCCAACCATTTTGCAAACTGCTCCTGCAGAAACTCCAGCACTGAACCAATTGTGCAGTGGACTGTGTCCAATTGGTGCCGGGAGCACCACGCAGTGAACAGGCAAAGTGAACAGGCGATTCCCAAATCTGCTCCACAGCCTGAGGGTGTAGGCGCCACTCCCCGGGCTCGGACCCCTGTCTCGACAGGGTGTCTGCTGCTTCGTTCAAACGGCCCTGGGATTTAAGCTTCTTTGAGGGGGAGCAGCTTACCCTGGGCCAACAAGAGTATCTGTCCAAGCGGATCAACACATGATAGTCTCTGAGGTCTGGGAGGAAGTGTTTTAAAGCTAGAAGCACAGCCAGTATTTCTAGCCAATTAATGTTCCACTGTATGTGGGGACTCTCCCATGGACCTTGTGCAGAGCAGCCACTCATGACCGCTTACCATTCCTGGAGAGACACATCCGTCATTAGCACTGTGCAACGACCGAGAACTTTTAACACGGGGCCTTGGAGTAAGAATCCGGGAACTTGATCATACAGAGGAGATTGCCCTTCCGAGAGAAGTGGAATGACATTGGGAGCTGCTGCTATGATCCCAAGCAGTCTCTGGAACTGCCTGACAGTGAGTGACTGCCCTTCTCTGACCTTCCTGACCAGCGTAAGGATGGATGCAATGTGGGCAGAGGAGAGCTGCACACACATAGTCATCAAACCCAGAGGAGGAAGGAGAAAGGGGAAAGCCCGTCTTTGCCTCAGCAAGAGCGAGACAAAAACCGAGAGGAGTGGGGCTCCTCGAAACACACCCGCCGGGAGTGGAGCAGCCGCATAGGCATGCGAGTGCAGTCAGCTTTTTGCAATCAGCTTTTTCGAGAGCCAAAATAGCATGCTCCGCTCCCAAACAAGCCACACACAGGCTGTGTGTATCCCTTCCCGTAATAAAACGGGGGCAGGGAGAAGCACACGCCCGAAAAAGTGTGCTTAGCTTTCATGGATGCCTTAATTCTTTTTGACAAACAGACAGACAAAACATTACAGTTTCACACAGAGTGCTTCATGAACAAACAAAAACTGCTGCTGGCTCCTCTCCACGGTCATTATATTATTCCTGGTCAAGACATCACTATGCCGGTGACAGCCTGGTTATAATTTTGACTGATTAGACTTATTATTTAGAGCATGAACAACGCAGTTGCATTCCCAAAGCATTCCGACGAAGTTCAAGTTCCTGAAAGGGAACAGTAGTCCAGCATTATAATCACTGAGAAACCATTGCCATGAACTAAGTGTAACTGAATTTTTGGCAACACAAACACGTGATGTTTTATTGCAGGCTTACAATTATTAAATATCAATAACCTATTGATTCAATGACAAATTAAGTTTAAAAAAAATTATAAAATCTTTTATTTACGGTATATAGTCTAGATGAAAAGGAGGTCTGAGAGCTAAATCAATCACACTACTTGTCAGCGAACATGTACAATAAACACAAAAAATTAAACATTGGCTAAACTGTTTGACAGCACATGTAGGACCGGCAGGCACAAGCCAACAAAAATGGCTGTATAAAATATATGTGGTCTTTGATAAATTAATTAAACTAAAAACAACTAAAAACTCAAGTATCCCCAGGTCCCATAATGACATCACAAAACCACAAAGCTGAAAAACCTTTCTGATTTGCCCATAATGTATAGTCATACAAAGAACACACAGAGCATCTCTATAAATATAGGAAGACTTTCTATGTTCAGGGCTAACTCTAAAAAGCACGGGTCAGAATCTGTAATGTTTTTCCTTCTACTACTCTCTTCTCTTACCCTGGCAAAAGGAGACAATTGCCATATTTTGGAAGACCCAGAATATCCTTTGTTATCTAAAGATGGAGATGTAATAATTGGAGCTGTGTTTCAAATACATAGTGGTACCCAGATGCAGTCACTGCAATATACTGAAAAACCTTCACCATTAATCTGCAATAAGTAAGTTGTAGTTTATACATTAGTCATTTTGGAGAATGTGTATTTTTCTGCTTAATAATAATAATCTGGGTATTTCCATTATATTACTTTTCAGTTTCAGTATAAAATAATTCAAAATGTCTTTTTTATTATTATGTGTGTTTTGTAGATTTTCTCTTGCTTTTTTACGGTTTGTTCAGATTATGACTTTTGCAGTTGAAGAAATTAACAGAAGTAACACCTTGCTCCCAAATATCTCAGTTGGTTACAAGATTTATGATACTTGTTTCTCAAGATTATTAACTATGAAGGCAGCCATAGCTTTGATTAATGGTCAGGACATAACAAATAATGCCTGCCCTGAAAAAGCAGTGGTACAAGCCATCATAGGGGAGTCAGAGTCTACTACTACTATAGCACTTTCAAAAACTACAGAACCTTTTAAGATTCCAGTGGTAAGTATTAATTATTTGAATACATTTAAAATAACGTATTTCATAATTATGTAAGAGTTAAAGAGTTTTTGGTTGATGCATATCATTATTTCTATATTAAAACAAACTTCTGTCTAAACTTCTCTTGCTAGGACTAAGCAAACAGATAAAACAAGTATCTCTAAGATACATTACAAATGATTATTTATTTATTTATTTATTTTTTTTAACCTGTCATTCTCTACTCAGATAAGTTATGCTGCCACATGTGAATGTTTGAGTAATAGAAAGGAGTACCCATATTTCTTCAGGACCATAGCGAGTGACTACTACCAGAGTAGAGCTTTGGCATATATGGTCAAGCACTTTGGCTGGTCTTGGGTAGGAGCTGTGTACAGTGATAATGACTATGGAAACAATGGAATGTCCATTTTCCTGAATGCAGCCGAAGAGGAAGGAATATGTGTTGAGTACACAGAGAAGTTTAATCGAGCAAATCCTGCCAAAATCATCAATGTGGTTGACATTATTCAGAAAGGCACAGCTAAAATAATTATTGTATTTCTTGCTAATTTTGATATGAACATTTTAATAGAACAGCTGATTCTAAAGAATGCCACTGGCTACCAGATGATTGGTGTTGAAGCATGGATTACTGCTGTTGATCTAGCAACACCAGCAAGTTGCAATGTTTTGGCTGGAGCCATTGGATTTGATTTGGGAAAATTGAACATTGGTGGTTTTGTGGATTATGCTGTCAATGGATTTTGGCAAACAGCAGTCCCATGCTTACATACCGAGGGAAGCAATTTTCAATCAGAAATCAACTGCAGCAAATATGAAGAAATGATTCAATATAAAAACTACAGTAAGGATATTTTAGAATTGAGATATGTGAATAATCTTTACAATGCAGTTTATGCTGTGGCACATTCTCTACACAGTCTGTTAAAATGCACAGAAAATCAGAGTTGTGAGAAAGACAAAACAATACAACCATGGCAGGTAACACAAAGAAGAGAAGATAAGCAAATTATGTAAATTTGATATTGCCATGATATAAATACTTATTTACTTTTCTATTTAAAGGTTGTGATGTCTCTAAAAAAGGTAAATTTTACCACTAAAGTAGGAGAACAGATTTGGTTTGACAGCACTGGGGCAACAGCTGCAAAGTATGATGTGGTGAACTGGCAACGAGGGTTAAATGGTGAAGTGGTGTTTAAGGTTGTAGGCTATTATGATGCTTCTCTGCCACATGGACAACAATTTGTTTTAAATACTGAAGATATAGTTTGGGCTGGAGATAAAAGAGAGGTACATGCATTGTTTAATAATTTTAATGAGCCACAAACAAATAAATACATATAAATAAACTATTTATAAAATATTTGTTACATTTAATTTGTATTTAAATATAAGCATAATGGTCTATATACATTATGCATTCCCAAAGAATTAAACAAACAAAAAAAAAGAGTGTAGTTTTTCAAATTGTAAACTTTACAATGCCATAAAGCTGCTTGAATTTCAGTAGTAAACAAACAATTTCTTAAGATCTTCATGGGTCTGACAAATGCAACAAATTAATTTAGTTATAATATATTGTTTCCAATAGAAGCCCAGTTCTGTGTGCAGTGAAAGCTGTTCTCCAGGAACCCGGAAAGCTGCACAGAAAGGAAGGCCTGTCTGCTGTTACGACTGTATACCATGTGCAGAGGGAGAGATCAGTAACCAGACAGGTAACTTCAGCATCACCAAGTTTCAAAGACAAGCAGTTAATTCTACATTTTGTATAATCCTTTTATTATTTAGGCTACAGTTGCTGAAAAAATGATTTAACAAATAAAAGCATGACAAAATGTTGAATATTCTTCCTAATAAGAATAACCATGATTATTTTACAGATTCCAATAACTGTAAGCAGTGTCCAGGAGACTTTTGGTCTAATGCTAAAAGAGATAAATGTGTATTAAAAGTTGTTGAGTTTCTTTCATTTACAGAGCTCATTAGTATAATAATAATACTCTTTTCTTTATTTGGAGCTTCATTGACTCTGTTAGTAGCTGTTTTATTTGTAAAAGAAAAGGACACTCCAATTGTTAAGGCTAACAACTCTGAGCTGAGCTTCTTGTTGCTTTTCTCACTGACCCTGTGTTTCCTCTGTTCAATTACATTCATTGGACAGCCCTCTGAGTGGTCCTGTATGCTGCGTCACACAGCTTTTGGGATCACATTTGTACTCTGTATCTCCTGTGTTCTGGGGAAAACAGTAGTTGTGTTAATTGCCTTCAGAGCTACACTTCCAGGCAGCAATGTAATGAAATGGTTTGGGCCTCTACAGCAGAGACTCAGTGTACTTGCATTCACTCTCATACAGGTCCTTATTTGTCTACTTTGGTTAACAATTTCTCCTCCTTTTCCCTACAAGAATGTGAACTACTACAAGGAAAAGATTATATTAGAGTGTAACTTGGGCTCAGCTATAGGTTTCTGGGCAGTTCTGGGTTATATTGGAGTTCTGGCTTTCTTCTGTTTTGTTTTGGCTTTTCTAGCTAGAAAGCTGCCTGATAATTTTAATGAAGCAAAATTCATCACATTCAGTATACTCATATTCTGTGCAGTGTGGATCACTTTTATTCCAGCTTATGTCAGCTCTCCTGGAAAATTCACTGTAGCTGTGGAGATCTTTGCCATCTTGGCCTCCAGTTTTGCTTTACTGTTCTGTATATTTACTCCTAAATGTTATATTATTCTGTTTAAACCTGAACTAAACACCAAGAAAAATATGATGGGCAAAATGGCTTCTAAATCCCTATAAAGTTTATTGTTTTGATCTGTTCATTATTTTTGCTGATGTTACTTTAAGACACAGTATATCAAATATAATCAACTTAATAATGTTTAGATATGTATGAAATGTAATCACAAATAATATGTATATGGATGCGTACTGAATAAACGAATAAAAAAAAACTCATCGTGTCTATGGAAAAAAATATAACAAGAATAACAAGAATGTTTATAATCAGTATTAAAGGATATTTATTGACATTAATACTTTATGATATTAATAATAATATTAAAGACATTTAACTTATAACAGTAATAAATAAATAAATAAGTAAATAATAATACATTTTAGAATTTTAGGCTTGGGTAGAGCCTGGCAGTAGCCCAAGGTGGAGTCTAGGTACTCTAAGGACATATACAGAAACTTGTAAAAGATGGTCACTTAGCGGCCTGATTGCATTGACTAGGTCAGTTAGCATAGCCTTGTTTTGTTGCATCTGCTGCCCCTGTGTTTCCAATGCAAAAAGAAGACCCTGAGCATTGTGAATTCCCACCTGGTAAACAACAACTGAAACCAAAAACACCATCCAACCAAGCAACAACATAAACGTCTCTAGGTTACATATGTAACCCTAGTTCCCTGAGGGAATGAGATGCTGCGTCGAAACGGTTTGGGAACGTGCCTGAGTGTTCACACTCTGAAATAATGTGTGTAATCAGTCGAAAATTGGACGCTGGCCGTCAACGATGAGATGACGTCACGACCAGGAGTATAAAGCACAAATAAGTGAGGGCAGCGGCAGCTTCTGTAAGGGAGAAGGAAGCGCTGCAGGGACGCCGGAGGTGTGGCATAGAGATGCAGTGTCTCATTGCCCCAGGGAACTAGGGTTACATACGTAACCTAGAGACGTTACCTTTTAGAAACTCGAGCTGCGTCGAAACACTTTGGGAACGAGTGTCCAATCACGCCAAACTGACCAGTCCCTGCCTAGTGTGTGCCTGTCACCACAGCTAGAGAAGGACTGAGGAGCCAGGAGTGGCACTGCGTCTAGGTTTTAGAACCGCACAAAGGTCAGCGCGGTGGACCAACCTGCAGCGTTTCATATGTCTTGGAGGGAACTCCAGAGGACCAAGATTTTAAGGCAGCCACAGGGTTGAGTGTGCTCTGACCCCGAATGGCACGGGGAGACCAGAGGACTCATAACATGATGTGATAGCATCAACAATCCACCTGCTCAAAGTCTGCTTATTAGCAGGAAGGCCTCTCTTTGGAGGGCCGTAGCAGACAAGTAGCTGATCTGTCCTTTTCCAAGGACCCGTCCTGTGGACGTAGGTGTACAGTGCACGCACCAGACAGCTGGTTCAGTTTCTCCTGTTCTGGGGCCTGGAAGGGAGGAGGATAGAATGCCTATAATCTTGTGGGTTGTGGGACGACCGAGGGCACCTTGGGCATGTAACCTGTATGGGTGTACAGAAAGGCACTGGCTGTACCCGGGGTAAGCTCCAGGAACGAGGGTGTGTGGCACCCACCAGGAAAGGGCCTGCAGGTCCCCTACCCTCCTGAGCAGATGGCTAACAAGAACGCAGTCTTGATTGAAAGGTGCCTGCAAGATGCCTTGGATAGAGGCTCGAAGGGGGTCTCAGACAGAGCCCCCAAAACGACAGTCAGGTCTCACCCAGGCACTCTAGGTCGTACCGGGGGCCTCAGCCTCTGGGTTCCGCGGAGAAAACACGTTACCATTGGGACTCTGCCAGAGATTGCCCGGCCAGGGGGCATAATAAGCCAAAATGGCAGATGTGTAGACTTAGGGTGGATGGAGCCAACTCCTTGGTGAACTGTCCATAAAGGAATCCAGCACTGAACCAACCGGGCAGTGGACCGGGCACCTGGATCCAGCAGGTGGTGCTCACACCACGAGCAGAACAGATGCCACCTGGCAGAATACGACCTCCTCGTTAAGGGAGCTCTGGAGTGGAGAGTGGTCTCTACCACCTCGGTGGAGAGACCAGAACCTCGGAGCTGTGCCCCCTTGAGGGGCCACAGCCTCCACAGCTCTGGGTGGGGGTGAAATATGGCATCCCCTAGCTAGGAAAGGAGATCCCTCCTCAGAGGAATCTCCTACGGAGGTTGCTCGAGGAGAGCTAACCATGGTTCGCGCAACCACCTTGGAGCTACCAGGAGGAGACTGAATCTGTCCAGGCAAACCCTCTCCAGAACTCCTGGAAGCAGCACGATGGGGGAAAAAAGCGTACAGACGCAGCCTTGGCCACGCCTGAGACATGATGTCCAGCCTCAGCGGGCTGGAGGAGTAAGGGAGAACCAAAGGGGACAGTGCAACGTCTTCTTGAGATGCAAACAGATCCACCTGGGCGCTTTAAAATTTCTCTCAAACCTGCTCCACCACATCTATGTGGAGCTGCCATTCCCCGGGTCTCAACCCCTGCCTCGACAGGGTGTCTGCTGCCTTGTTCAACTGGCCCCGGAGGTAAACCCCCCTCAATGAGAGGAGTTTCCCCTAGGCCCAAAGGAGGAGCTGCCATAAGCCCTAACAGTTTCTGGAACTGCTTGACAGTGAAAGGCTGCCCTTCTTTGACCTTCCTGATAGCCATAAGTATGGCCACAATGCGGGCAGGGGAAAGCTGCGCACGCAAAGTAATTGAATCCCATATGACACCGAGATAGGTGGTTCTCTTTAATGGAAAAAGCATACTCTTCCCGGCGTTCAGCCGAAAACCCCACGCCTTCATGTGTAGTATATGTAACAGTATCTGTTACAGGCCTTCATTTAAAGAGCACTGAAGCTAAAAATTTGAGACCTCAAGCTTGTGCATGAGACAAAATATTGTCCCTTGCCATCATCTTAGTTATGAGGCTTTGTGCTTCCTGAGCACAGCTGGGAGGGGTGTTAGTTGCTTCCCTGTTTTTGCTGTTTCCAAAAACTCATTAGTAGCAGCATAGAGTACTCTTGCAATCCCCTGGTTGACCCGATATTGCTGGAGGTTGGTCTCCAGAAAGTGCTTCAGGACTTCGTCCATGGGTTGGGATAGGGGGTGGAGTTTCTGGTGCTTTCTCCATCAGTGACGGATTCGCTTCAGTGATGGGTACAACACAGACAGGAATCAGGGACTTGCTTGTTTGTTTATAAAATAGGTGAACACATGGGGGAGAAATGTGGAGAAATGGTGTGCAAGTGCATGTGAGCATGTGGGTGCGAGGTGGGCTGTAGGCAGAAGAGGAAGCAGGGAACAAACTCGAAGGCTAACAGCCATGATAAGAGGGCTGGAACAGCTGAGACGTTCCACTTTAGTCGAGAGGATGTAGAGTTAAAATCTTTATTCCTCTCACCACAGAACAGTTTCCCACTTTGGCTCAGTAAATTTTAAATGGTCCAGAGAGGATGGTGGCATTTCTGGATCACTGAATCATTGTCTGTGAACACAGTTTGCTATGTCATCCACAAATGCAGGTTAGATCTCTATCATACAAACAAGAAGGCATATGTGACCATGATCCAGAAATGATCCTATCCCGTTTTGGCCAACACTTATTTAAAATGTATTGAGGCAAAGTGGAAAACTGTTCTGTGATTAGACAAATCGAAATTTAAATTTATTTATTTTTCACCCAGACTTGTTGAGCGGCAAGAATCCTTTATCAAACACATATGGGACAACATTGCTCTTGCAAAAAAAGGCCTCATCAGTTCCCAAATGTATATGGGCCGAAGATGTGATGCTACATAGTGGAAAACATGGTGCTGTTCCAGATTTTTTGAGATCTATTGCAGCCATCAAATTTCAAATGACCTCATTTGTTCCTTAAAATGATATAAATATAATAAAATATGGATTCATGATTGCATTTACATTTTGTATAGTGTCTCAACTTTTTTGGAATTGGGGTTGTATAAAAATAAACTATGATGGCTTACAAATTAAATTAATTATATTATTAAAATAATAAAATTTATTATATTAATAATAATATTAATAATAATAAAAATATATGATTAATTTAATTATACATTCAGATTAAACAAAAAAAAATTATTGTTTAATTTATTTACAGTATATAATCTGGATGTCAATGAGGTCTAAAAGCTACTTCTTCTTCTTCTTTCGGCTGCTCCCATTAGGAGTCGCCACAGCGGATCATCCGTCTCCATACCCCCCTGTCCTCTACATCTGCCTCTTTCACCCCAACTACCTGCATGTCTTCCCTCACCACATTCATGAACCTCCTCCTTGGCCTTTCTCTTGTATGTAGGATATAGTCCAACACTCATCCTGAACCAGTCTGTCGTTCCTACTGCACACTTCACTGCTGTCACACTGTCCTCATACATGTCCTGCACCACCCTCACATACTTCTCTGACACACCTGGCTTCCTCATACAGTACCACAGCTCCTCTCTCGGCACTCTGTCGTACACTTTCTCTAAATCCACAAATACACAATGCAATTCCTTCTGTCCTTCTCTATACTTCTTCATCATCATCCTCAAAGCAAATAAGGCATCTGTGGTGCCCTTCCTCGGCATGAAACCATACTGTTGCTCACAGATCACCTCTTCTCTCAGCCTGGCTTCTACTACTCTTTCTCAAACTTCATGGTGTGACTGATCAACTTAATTCCCCTGTAGTTACTGCAGGTCTGCACATCTCCCTTATGCTTACAGATCGGTACCAGCACACTCCTTCTCCATTCCTCATGCATCCTCCCACCTTCCAGAATCTTGTTAAACAATCTGGTTAAAAACTCCACTGCCATCTCTCCTAAACATCTCCATGCTTCTACAGGTATGTCATCTGGTCCAACCGACTTTCCACTCTTCATCCTCTTAATCGCTGCTCTCACTTCCTCCTTACTAATCCTATCTACATCCTGCTTTACCAACTCCACATCATCCAAACTTCTCTCTCTCTCTGATTTTCCTCATTCATCAGCTGTTCAAAATACTCCCTCCACCTTCTCAACACACTCTCTTCACTAGTCAACACATTTCCCTCTGCATCCTTTATTGCTCTAACTTGCAGCACATCCATCCCAGCTCGGTCCCTCTGCCTGGCCAATCGGTATAAATCATTTTCTCCTTCCTTAGTGTCCAACCTCTAAAACAGCTCCTCATATGCCTTTTCCTTGGCTTTCGCCACATCCCTCTTTACCTGCTGCCACATCTCCTTGTACTCCTGCCTACTTTTCTCATCACTCTTTCTATCCCACTTCTGTATTGCCAACCTCTTTCTCCTTATGCTCTCCTGCACTTCCTCATTCCACCACCACGTCTCCTTGTCTTCCTTTCTATTTCCAGATGTCACACCAAGTAATTTTCTAGCTGCCTTCCTCATCACTCCTGCAGTAGTTTCCCAAACACCCACCACCTCTTCACCACCACCGAGCCCCTGTCTGACCTCTTCCCTGAACCTCACTCTTCCTCCTTCAGTTTCCACCATCTTATTCTTCTTTCAGTCCTTACTCTCCTTCTTTTCTTCTTCGCCTCCAAAACCATTCTACAGACCACCATCTGATGCTGTCTAGCTACACTGTCCCCTGCCAATACTTTACAGTCTCCAATCTCGTTCAGGTTGCATCTCCTGCATAGAACATAGTCCACCTGTGTGCACCTTCCTCCACTCTTATACATCACCCTATGATCCTTCTTCTTCTTAAAATTAGTGTTCACCACTGCCATTTCCATCCTTTTAGCAAAATCTACCACCATCCCTTCCACATTCCGCTCCTTAAGGCCATACCTACCCATCACCTCCTCATCACCTCTGTTCCCTTCACCAACATGCCCATTAAAGTCTGCCCCAATCACCAATCGTTCTTTCCTAGGTACACCATCTACCACTTCATCTAATTCACTCCAGAATCTTTCCTTCTCCTCCATCTTACAGCCAACTTGTGGAGCATAGACACTGATGACATTTATCATCATCCCTTCACCTTCCAGCTTCACGTTCATCACCCTATCAGAAACTCTCTTCACCGCCACTACACTCTTACTGTACTCTTCCTTCAGAATCACCCCTACACCATTTCTCTTTTTTTATCCACACCATGATAGAACATTTTGAACCCACCTCCAATGTTTCTGGCCTTACTCCCTTTCCACTTGGTCTCCTGAACACACAGCATATCTACCTTTCTCCTTTCCATCATATTAGCTACCTCTCTCCCTTTACCCGTCATAGTACCAACATTTAAAGTACCAACCCAAACCTCCACTCTCCTACACTGCTCATTTTCCTGCCGTCTCTGTAGACGTCTTCCTCCTCTCCTTCTCCTCCTTCAGCCAACAGTAGCCCAATTTCCACCGGTACCCTGTCGACTAACGATACCTGTGGCGGTCATTGTTAACCCGGGCCTCGACTGATCCGGTATGAAATTCTCATTTGTGATCCGCATATTTGATTTGGCACATGTTTTACGCTGGATGCCCTTCCTAACGCAACCCTCCCTATTTACCCGGGCTTGGGACCGGCACTAAGAGTGCACTGGCTTGTGCCTCCCTAATGGCTGGGTTCAATGAGGTCTAAAAGCAAAATCAATGAATCCCTGCCAGTTACTATTCATGTAACAGAAATATAGAAATACAACATTGTTTACACTATTTAAAAGCAGATGCAGGACCAGCATTTACAGGCCAACAATTTGTAGTGTTTTTATTAGATGAATAAACCAAAAATGACAAAAGTCTTATGAAAGAAGTATGAGAATAGAATTATGTCCCTTAATGACATCACAAAGCTAAACAACTTTTCTGATTTGTCCATAATGTATAGTCATACACAGAGCACCCAGAGCATGTCCATAAATATAGAAAGGCTCACTGTTCAGGACTGATTCTACAGAAGCACTGGTCAGAATCCGAAATGTTTTTCCTTTTACTATTCTCTTCTCTTTCCCTGGTAAAGGGAGAAAATTGCCATATTCTGGAAGAACCAGCATATCCTTATTTATCTAAAGATGGAGATGTGATAATTGGGGCCATGTTTTCAATACATCGTAAAACTGAGATGCAGTCACTGCAATATACTGAAAAACCTCCACCTTTAATCTGCACTAAGTAAGTTGTAGTTGATACATTAGTCATTTTGGAGAATGTGTAGTTTTCTGCTTTATAATAATATGAATATCTCATTTTTATTACTTTTCTATTACATAATATAATAATTTGAAATGTCATGATTTTTATGTGTATTTTGTAGATTGTTTTGTAGATCTTTCTTATTTACGACTTGCTCAGATTATGACTTTTGCAGTTGAAGAAATTAACAGAAGTAACACCTTGCTCCCAAATATCTCAGTTGGTTACAAGATGCTTGTCTCTCAAGATTATTATCTATGAAGGCAGCCATAGCTTTTATTAATGGTCAGGACATAACAAATAAGACCTGCCATGAACAAACTGTGGTACAAGCCATCATAGGGGAGTCAGGGTCTACTGCTAATATAGCACTTACAAAAACTATAGAACGATTTAAGATTCCAGTGGTAAGTATTAATTATTTGAATAATTTCAAAGTAACATTTCATAATTATAAAACACATATTATTACTATAATAAAACAATCTTCTGTCTAAACCTAAACCTCTTTTGCTAGCAAATAGATAAAACAAGTACAAACTCTTAGATACATTAAAACATTTAATTTTTATTTATTTTTAATTTTAACCTGTCATTCTGTCCTCAGAAAAGTTATTCTGCCACATGTGAATGTTTAAGTAATAGAAAGGAGTACCCATATTTCTTTAGGACCATAGCGAGTGACTACTACCAGAGTAGAGCATTGGCATATATGGTCAAGCACTTTGGCTGGTCTTGGGTAGGAGCTGTGCACAGTGATAATGATTATGGAAAC
The DNA here is from genome assembly GCF_946808225.1 of Silurus aristotelis. Classification (NCBI taxonomy): domain Eukaryota; kingdom Metazoa; phylum Chordata; class Actinopteri; order Siluriformes; family Siluridae; genus Silurus; species Silurus aristotelis. Next base: position 3,806,201 of record NC_139583.1, on the reverse strand, counting down.
AGTGGAATCACTATTTTTCTGAATGCAGCCAAAGAGGAGGGAATATGTGTTGAGTACACAGAGAAGTTTGATCGGGCAAATCCTGCCAAAATCTTTAATGTGGTTGACATTATTCAGAAAGGCACAGCTAAAGTAATTATAGTATTTCTTCCTGTTTTTGAAGTGAGCATTTTTATAGAACAGCTGATCCTAAAGAATGTCACTGGCTACCAGATGATTGGTGTTGAAGCATGGATTTCTACTTCTAAATTTGTAACACCAGCAAGTTATTATCAGGGATCCACCTGCCACGCCCCCTTTGGTGGCTCTCTATGCCGCCGCTCTCCCTAGAGCTCCAGGTTTAACCACGCACACCTGGAGCTCATCATCACTCATGCCTCCACTCTCTCTGAAGCTCGTGGTTTAACGAAGCACACCTGAAGCTTATCATCACGCCACCCCGCTCCTACATAAACCCCTCACTCACATTCACTCCCCGTTCGTTATTGTTTATGTTAGACTTTCTGTGCTGCATGTTTTCACGGTCCGGTTGTCATACAGGACTCCACTTGTCCGTTCCATCCGGACTCCACAATCCCATACTGGCTGCGCTTCACCTCCCCGTGCATCTCGGGTCAGCTAGCGCACCTCAGACTCTCTCAACCGTAGGACTGCCGTGTGCTTGTGTGTTTGTGTGTGTGTGTGTGTGTGTGTGCACGTATGCGCGTCTGTGCATGTGTGCTCGTATCTCTCTCTCTCCCCCACACTTGCATTAAAACTCAAGCGAGCTGTACTCCGGCTTCCGCCTTCTGTTCCGCTCGCACCCTGACAGTTATAATGTTCTGTCTGGAGCCATTGGAAAAGGTGAATTTTCCACTAAAGCAGGAGAACAGATTTGGTTTGACCGCACTGGGGCAACAGCTGCGAAGTATGATGTGTTGAACTGGCAACGAGGGTTCAGTGGAGAAGTGGAGATCTCTCTATAATTTAATAAATTGATAAGCTGTTTATCAAATTTGAAACATTTAATCGATATTTAAATATAAACATATTGTTTTATATACATTTAAACTTTCACAATGAATATAAATAAATACCGTATTTTATGGACTATTAGTCACTACTTTTTTCCAACGCTTTGAACCCCGCGGCTTAAACAATGAAGCGGCTAATTTATGGATTTTTCCTGGGTTTTTTCCGGTTTCACAAGCTTCATGCCGCCAAAAAGCTGAGCCCCATAACATTAGACCAATGAAATTGCCGAACGGATTCAGGTGAACCAATGAACTCTTTATATTAAATCAGATGCGCTCCCACTGAATCGGGCCGCACCACATCATAAATATGGATGATGTTCCTCTGACGTTTGACCTGTCGCTCACTCGGACTGTCTACAGGAAATGTGAATCATTCGTCTCCCTGAAAACAACCGGGCATGAAAACACACACTTCACCTGTGTTCTGAGCTGCACAGCATCGGGAGAAAAGATTCACCGGTGGTGATTTTTAAACGCACGACGATGCCAAAAGAGAAACTCCAAGAGAAATTGTTGTGAAAGGAAGGAAGACAGTGAACAATTACTTTCTTGGTAGACTACTGTTTTGATACAAGCCGTGTAACAGACACTGTCTTTCATTAAAGCCTGTGTAAAGTGCATAAGTTTCAATGTATGCATACATTATAGACAGGTGCGGCTTATTTATGTTCAAAATAAAAATCTTTGTAAAATTCAGTGGGTGCGGCTTATATTTGGGTGCGCTTAATAGTCCGGAAATTACGGTCCAAAAAATACATTTGTGTAGTGTTTCAATGTAAAATATACAATGACAAAAAACTTCTTGGATTTCAGTAGTCAACAAACAATGGGTTAAGAATTTCATGATTCTAACAAATGGAACAAATTAAAAAAGCGTAAATGTTTTAGTCATAATATATTGTTCACAATAGAAGCCAAGGTCTGTGTGTAGTGAAAGCTGTCCTCCAGGAACCAGGAAAGCTGCACAGAAAGGAAGGCCTGTCTGCTGTTATGACTGTATACCATGTGCAGAGGGAGAGATCAGTAACCACACAGGTAACTTCAGTATCATCATATTATTATTTAGGATACACTTTTTGAAAACTGGTATTACTAAATAATATCATAAGTTAATTCCTTCCTTATTATAATAACCTTGATTATTTTGCAGATTCCAATAACTGTGTGCAGTGTCCAGGAGACTTTTGGTCTAATGCAAATAGAGATAAATGTGTGTTAAAAGTTGTTGAGTTTCTTTCATTTACAGAGCTCATTAGTATAATAATAATACTCTTTTCTTTATTTGGAGCTTCATTGACTGTGTTAGTAGCTGTTTTATTTGTAAAAGAAAAGGACACTCCAATTGTTAAGGCTAACAACTCTGAGCTGAGCTTCCTGCTGCTCTTCTCACTGACTCTGTGTTTCCTCTGTTCACTTACTTTCATTGGACGGCCCTCTGAGTGGTCCTGTATGTTGCGCCACACAGCTTTTGGGATCACATTTGTACTCTGTATCTCCTGTGTTCTGGGGAAAACAGTGGTTGTGTTAATTGCCTTCAGAGCTACACTTCCAGGCAGCAATGTCATGAAATGGTTTGGGCCTCTACAGCAGAGACTCAGTGTAGTTGCATTCACTCTCATACAGGTTCTTATTTGTGTGCTTTGGTTAACAATTTCTCCTCCTTTCCCCTACAAGAACATGAACTACTACAAGGAAAAGATCATATTAGAATGTAACTTGGGCTCAGCTATAGGTTTCTGGGCAGTTCTGGGTTATATTGGAGTTCTGGCTTTCTTTTGTTTTGTTTTGGCTTTTCTAGCTAGAAAGCTGCCTGATAATTTTAATGAAGCGAAATTCATCACATTCAGTATACTCATATTCTGTGCAGTTTGGATCACCTTTATTTCATCTTATGTCAGCTCTCCTGGAAAATTCACTGTAGCTGTGGAGATCTTTGCCATTTTGGCCTCCAGTTTTGCTCTGCTGTTCTGTATATTTACTCCTAAATGTTATATTATTCTGTTTAAACCTGAACTAAACACAAAGAAAAATATGATGGGCAAAATGGCTTCTAAATCCCTATAAAGTTTATTGCTTTAATCTGTTCATTATTTTGCTGATGTTACTTTGAGACACATTATTTCAAATATCATCAACTTAGTAATGTTTAGATGTAAATTAAATGTAATCACAAATAATTTGGATATGGATGAGTACTGAATAAACTTATAAAATTTAATAACTGTCTTTTCATGTCTATGAAAAAAAATATAACAATTACAAGAATGTTTATAATCAGTATTGAAGGATATTTAATATGAATAATTTTATATTAATAATAATATTAATACATACAATTTATACTAGGAATAAATAAAGGATTAATTTTAGAATAACGTTTAAAAACCATTGGGCTTTTGGACCTAAGACAATATGTGAGGGTGAATTAGAACCCGTCAAAGAAGAGAGACCATCTTACTTCTTGCCTGCTGAAGATACTCCAAGTTATTATGGTCTGTGAAGACCTAAAAAAGATGCTGGGCGCTGCCTCTCCACAACTAGCTTCTGGTCCCCTATTCCATAGTTCATCTTGTTAGGGGTGAGCTTTTGTGTGAGGAAGGCATATGGGTGTAGCTTGTTGTAAAGCCCCTCTTTGGGACAGCACAGCCCCCACCCCAACATTGAAAGCATATAACTCCACCACAAAATTCAAATTTGGGTCTGTTATATTTAGAATGGAGCTGAGGTAAATTGGCATTTTAGTTCCACGAATGCCACGTTCGCCTTGGCTGTCCAGCGGAAGGTTGATTGGTTAGGGGGGCAGGGAAGAGGTCAATGGTGTCTGGATTCTTGGGAGCAGCCTGGGAGGGACTCAGGGTCAATCAGGTGGCCCCCAAGTCAGAAATGGTGCCTGTAGATCAATAATAGGGTTATGGAAAAACGGCCAGGGATGTCAGAGGATGAGAGGAAACTGGCAAGATGAGAATAGGTGCAGCTGGAGAGGCTTCCTATGGTGACTGAAGAGATGAAGAAGAGGAGGCCAGGGTTCCTAAGGTTTTGGTGGCAGTTTTATACTGAGATGTATGCTTGGGTAGAGCCTGGCAGGAGCCCAAGGTGGAGTCTAGGTACTGTAAGGTCAGATACAGAAACTTGTAAAAGACAGTCACTTAGCAGCCTGACTACGGTAACTAGGTCAGTTAACATAGCCTTGTAGTGTTGAATCTGCTGCCCCTGTGTTTCCAATTCGAAAAGAAGACCCTGAGCATTGTGAATCCCTGCTGGGTCCATGGAGACGGCAGGAAAAGGAGCAGTGGAGGAGAGTGGAGGTTCGGTTTGGTAATTTAAATGTTGGTACTATGACAGGTAAAGGGAGAGAGATAGCTAATTAGATGGAGAGGAGAAAGGTAGATATGTTGTGTGTTCAGGAGACCAAGTGGAAAGGGAGTAAGGCCAGGAACAGAGGTGGGTTCAAACTGTTCTATCATTGTGTGGATGGAAAGAGAAATGGTGTAGGGGTCATTCTGAAGGAAGAGTACAGTAAGAGTGTAGTGGAGGTGAAGAGAGTTTCTGATAGGGTGATGAACGTGAAGCTGGAAGGTGAAGGGATGATGACAAATGTCATCAGTGCTTATGCTCCACAAGTTGGCTGTGAGATGGAGGAGAAGGAAAGATTCTGGAGTTAATTAGATGAAGTGATAGATGGTGTACCTAGGAAAGAACGATTGGTGATTGGGGCAGACTTTAATGGGCATGTTGGTGAAGGGAACAGAGGTGATGAGAAGGTGATGGGTAGGTATGGCCTTAAAGAGAGGAATGTGGAATATATATGAATATATATATATATATATATATATATATATATATATATATATATATATATATATATATATATATATATATATATATATATATATATATATATATACTATTTTCCAAAAGTACTGCACAAAGTGTGTTCCTTGAAGATATGGTTTACATGCTTTGAAGAGGATAATGAGTGGCCTGCTAGAGAGCTCTGATCTCCTTCCTACTGAACACCTTTCGAAATGAATTGGAACGCTGACTGCACCCCAGTTCCCTTTTAGGAAATTGGGCTCAATGCTTTGGGAATGCATCCACGTTGTCCATGCTCTGAATCATGTGTGTAATATGGCCAACGGAGAGAAGTAACCCTGCCGGTGAAGTCACGACCAGGCAGCATAAAACCCGCATGCGGTGGAGCCAACACCAGCTTCTGTTTGTTCAAGAAGCACTCTCTGTGTGCTTGTCCCCTTCAGGTAAGTCCGCCACTCTGTTCCTAATCCAGCAGCCATTTCTGGCATTAGTCGTGGAATGGCTGAGTGAATGCGAACGGTCGACCAACTTCACGGAGCATAAGGGAGCGGAAACATTGTCTTACTCACTGGAGGATTGCCTGCTTCAGGGCACGGTACTCCAGCATGCGATCGGCCGGCAGTTGCTGTGCGGCGAGCTGAGCCTCTCTAGGAAGGACGCTCCGGAGCGCTTGCTCCGAATCTGGCAATGTTCCGGCAGTGGCCATGCACTTGAACAGCTCCAGCAGCCTCGGCATTCATCCTACAGCCCTATCTTGTTGAGCAGTACAGTTGCCACAGGCGTTGGCGCGGCGGCGGGACCTTCTCGTTGTCCCGGCATGCTTTGGACCACCTTCCAGCCCTCCTCCTGGCAATGGATCAGCTCATTGAACCGCTGTTCCTGCTTAGCTCACACTTGAAGGAGGGCTTGGTGTTGGCTCTGCTGGAGCTCGACGAGCACCTTTACCAGCTCACCCAGCGGCGACAACTCCATGGCGGCATACCCTCTTTTCCTTCCAAGGTTTCGGCACCAGTGTGGGTTCAGGAAAACGAACAGTGAAGCGCCAACCAGTTTCAACCCCCCCCCGGCCACGCCCCCGCTTCCACACACTAATTGTACTCCTACTGACCTGTTGTCAATTAACCTAAGTAGGTGCAATATGCTTTTCCAACTGTTTAATTTAAATAACACTTTAAAGCCTCAGTTTAAACATTTATATGTTTTTTTTTATGTTATATTTTGAATAACATGGATTTATAACATTTGCAAATAATTGAATTTTTTTATAATTACTATTATTAGTAATTATTAGAACTGTAGTATTTGTACAATACTTTCATATATCATTGACTAGTGGGGGGACAGATATCACTCCTAGGCCTCTTTGACAGCTTGAAGTATCTGCTGAATCTGTATATATATATATATATATATATATCACAATCTTGCTTGCAGCACCCATCCTTATTCTTTGTCTATACTTTGTTTCCTGTCTTTAAATTTGTCTTGATTGTATAGATTTTAGATTGTATTTGCCTTTGTTGCTTTAGTTTGGCTTTTGCCAATCATTGCATTCTGTTTTTTATTACATTTTACAGTGGGTTTGTTTTTAAGAATTGGGGTTGTTATCAATTGAATAAAGTCAGTTATAAAGATAATAATAAAGATAGTTGTACCATCCTATCTGTTAATGACATCACAAAGCTTACCAACTCTCTGATTTGTCCAAACTAAATTGACATACCCAGAAGAATTGGAGCATACCTATAAATATGTGAAACATACATGTTAAAGACTGCAGGTGCAAATGAATTAGGCACACATTGTAATGTTATCCATTGCACTTATTTTTTATTTTAGCCTGACAAATGGAGAAAATTGCCATATTCTGGAAAACCTAGCTTATCCTCTGCTAACTAAGGATGGAAATGTGATAATTGGAGGAATCTTTCCAATGCATGGTGTACAGATGCAATCATTTACATATACTGAAAAACCTCAACCATTATCCTGCAATAGGTTTGTTGCAGTGGACACAATTAACATTTTTTAAAGAAAGTTTTCATTTAATTTTCTTATGATATAATGCATATTTTATTTTTATAGTTTTAACCTTAGAGGATTACGACTGGCTCAGACGATGACTTTTGCAATCGATGAAATCAACAGAAGCAACCAATTGCTTCCAAATATCTCACTTGGTTACAGGATTTATGACAACTGTGGCACAAGGTTGTTGAGCATGAGAGCAGCCATGGCTTTAATGAATGGTGTGGACTTAAAAACAAATGATGCATGCTCTGGACAAACAGTTGTACAAGCCATCATAGGGGAATCAGACTCTTCTTCTACTGTCGCACTTTCCAAAACTACAGGACCTTTTAATATCCCAGTGGTAAGAATGAAAAATTTTAATGATTATTTATTGACATTTCTATTAGCTGCTATGATTGAGTATATTTTTTTAATTATTAATTATATAACACATAAACTTTGCTTCCACAGACTATATATAATGTGTATATAGAATTTTTTTTTTTTCTAGTTTGATGCAATTAAATAGTGCTTCCCATGCTAAGAAACATGACATGCAATCACTGCCATATAGTTCATCAAGAAAAGCTGTTTTTTTTTTGTCTCTCCCCAGATAAGTTATGCTGCCACATGTGAATGTTTGAGCAACAGAAAAGAGTATCCCTCCTTCTTTAGAACCATAGCAAGTGACATCTACCAGAGTAAAGCACTGGCATATTTGGTCAAGCACTTTGGCTGGTCTTGGGTGGGAGCTGTAAACAGTGATAATGACTATGGCAACAATGGAATGGCCATTTTTCTGAATGCAGCCAAAGAAGAGGGAATTTGTGTTGAGTATGCAGAGAAGGTTGACCGGACAAATACTGCAAATATTTTAAAAGTGGCAGAAATTATTAAGAAAAGCACCGCCAAAGTAATTATTGTATTTCTTGCCCACTTTGATATGAACGTTCTAATAGATCAGCTTATTCTGAAGAATGTTACTGGCTTCCAGATGATTGGTGTTGAGGCATGGATTACTGCAGCAAATCTAGTAACACCTGCTAGTTATAAAATTTTGGCCGGATCCATTGGTTTTGATGTGGGAAAACTGAACATTGGTAGTTTTGCTGACTATGTTGTAAATGAATTTTGGCAAACAGCAGTCCCATGCTTGAATTCAAAAGGAAACATTTCTCAAACTGATAACAACTGCAGCAAATATGAAGATATGATCCCTTTTAAAAATTATAATGAGGATATATCAGAATTAAGATATGCAAAAAACTTATATAATGCAGTTTATTCTGTGGCACATGCTCTACACAGCCTGATGAGATGCACAGGAAACAGTTGTGAAACAAACATAACAATACAACCATGGCAGGTAATAGAAGCACAGCAGATTTTGTACATGACTTAAATTGTCATACTATTAATTCTTGTTTTCTCTCACCTATGTAGGTTGCTGATGCTCTTAAAAAGGTTAATTTTACCACCAAATTAGAAGAAAAGATTTTGTTTGACATCACTGGAGCAACCGCTGCAAAGTACGACGTGGTGAACTGGCAACCAGGGTTCAAAGGAGAAGTGCAGTTTAAAGCAGTAGGATATTATGATGCTTCTTTGCCAAGTGGACAACAGTTTGTCCTAAATGCTGAAAATATCATGTGGACTGGAGAAAAAAGAGAGGTATTTACATTAGGCCTCATTCAATAATCCTAAAAGTAAAAAAAATATTTATTTTGTTTAGTATTTCTTTTTCAGTTATACTAATCTTAGTATACAGTAACCTGCCTATATGCTACAGTACATGTGGGTCTAAAAATGTTTATTATTTAATATTTGAAATAAAATAAGTGATTTGAACTTGACAGGGTTATCTATCTATCTATCTATCTATCTATCTATCTATCTATCTATCTATCTATCTATCTATCTATCTATCTATCTATCTATCTATCTATCTATCTATCTATCTATCTATCTATCTATATACAGTGAGGAAAATAAGTATTTGAACACCCTGCTATTTTGCAAGTTCTCCCACTTAAAAATCATTGAGGGGTCTGAAATTGTCATCGTAGGTACATGTCCACTGTGAGAGACATAATCTAAAAAATAAAATAAAATTAAGAAATCACAATGTATGATTTTTTTAGCTATTTATTTGTATGATACAGCTGCAAATAAGTATTTGAACACCTGAGAAAGTCAATGTTAATATTTGGTACAGTAGCCTTTGTTTGCAATTACAGAGGTCAAACGTTTCCTGTAGTTTTTCACCAGGTTTGCACACACTGCAGAAGGGATTTTGGCCCACTCCTCCACACAGATCTTCTCTAGATCAGTCAGGTTTCTGGCCTGTTGCTGAGAAACATGGAGTTTGAGCTCCCTCAAAAAATTCTCTATTGGGTTTAGGTCTGGAGACTGGCTAGGCCACGTCAGAACCTTGATATGCTTCTTACAGAGCCACTCCTTGCTTATCCTGGCTGTGTGCTTCGGGTCATTGTCATGTTGGAAGACCCAGCCTCGACCCATCTTCAATGCTCTAACTAAGGGAAGGAGGTTGTTCCCCAAAATCTTGCAATACATGGCCCCGGTCATCCTCTCCTTAATACAGTGCAGTCGCCCTGTCTCATGTGCAGAAAAACACCCCCAAAGCATGATGCTACCACCCCCATGCTTCACAGTAGGGATGGTGTTCTTGGGATGGTACTCATCATTCTTCTTCCTCCAAACTCGTTTAGTGGAATTATGACCCAAAAGTTCTATTTTGGTCTCATCTGACCACATGACTTTCTCCCATGACTCCTCTGGATCATCCAAATGGTCATTGCCAAACTTAAGACGTGCCTGGACATGTGCTGGTTTAAGCAGGGGAACCTTCCGTGCCATGCATGATTTCAAATCATGACGTCTTATTGTATTACCAACAGTAACCTTGAAAACGGTGGTCCCAGCTCTTTTCAGGTCATTGACCAACTCCTCCCGTGTAGTTCTGGGCTGATTTCTCACCTTCCTTAGGATCATTAAGACCCCACGAGGTGAGCTCTTGCATGGAGCCCCAGTCCGAGGGAGATTGACAGTAATGTTTAGCTTCTTCCATTTTCTAATGACTGCTCCAACAGTGGACCTTTTTTCACCAAGCTGCTTGGCAATTTCCCCGTAGCCCTTTCCAGCCTTGTGGAGGTGTACAATTTTGTCTCTAGTGTCTTTGGACAGCTCTTTGGTCTTAGCCAAGTTAGTAGTTGGATTCTTACTGATTGTATAGGGTGGACAGGTGTCTTTATGCAGCTAAAGACCTCAAACAGGTGCATCTAATTTAGGATAATAAATGTAGTGGAGGTGGACATTTTAAAGGAAGACTGACAGGTCTTTGAGGGTCAGAATTCTAGCAGAAAGACAGGTGTTCAAATATTTATTTGCAGCTGTATCATACAAATAAATAGTTTAAAAATCATATATTGTGATTTCTGGATTTTTTTTTTAGATTATGTCTCTCACAGTGCACCTACTATGACAATTTCAGACCCCTCCATGATTTCTAAGTGGGAGAACTTGCAAATACTGAATTTTCCTCACTGTGTATATATATATATATATATATATATATATATATATATATATATATATATATATATATATATATATATATATATATATATATATTCTTATACATACATTTAAAAAATTGTATTCTTAACTAATCAAGGTTTAATTATGTATTATTATGTTACTTGTCAGATGCCCTTAACCAGAACAACTTGCAATTATCTTTTGTGTATGTTTTCCCATGAATTTACAATATCTTTAAATAAAGTGAATATCAAATTTTTAAGATTTTTTTAACCAATCCTATTCTTTTATAAAATTATTTGAACAGAAACTCAGTAAAACTGAAAATGCATGAATTTTCTTTTAAATCAAAACCTTTTGGTAAATATATATATTTTTTTTGCAAAAATATTTTGTTCGAAGTTTATTTTGTTCGAAAATTTAAGGGTGGAGAACTCGAGCTGCGTTAACAACACTTTTGGAACACTTCAGTATTGTCCATGCTCTGAATCATGTGTGTAATTCATCCAATGCAAAGCGCAACATCACCAGTGGGGTGACGTTACGACCAGGAAGCTATAAAAAAGCGCATGAATTGAAGGCAGCGCTAGCTTCTGTTTGTTTATAAAGCGCTCTGTGTGTTTTCTATGTCAAATTATTGGTCAATTATTTGTCTGAAATTAAGGCTACCAAGAAGTCCATACGGACACTCCCGGTGGAGACTCTTTGAGGAGGGTGCCCCCATTCCTTGCGGTTCTGGCCCCGCTCTTGCTGAGGCAGAGTGGCACGCTAGTTCCTGTGGCTCACAAATGCACCTCGCAAAGAGCTTTAAGACGGGCTTGTCCCTTTCTCCTGCCTCTCCTTCCAGGCCCAGCACTCGTTCTCATGCTTCAGAAGCACGCTTTTTGCCCGTTTCTTCTCTATGTGACGAGAGCATTCAACTCCCCCTCTCTTTGTGGCTTGCGAGTCGGAGGTTGAGGAGCTCATGGGGTGCTGGCCAGCTCCCCCTTGGCATTGCATTGTTTCTTAAAACCCCAACATTGCCCACCAAGCCCCTGTATAGCACATCGGCGCTGGTGGGTAAGGCTTACGCCCCAGCTGGTCAAGCCACTGCATGTAAAAGCTGGATGTGGGAGACATCTTGGGCGCCATTGGCCAGTCTATGGTCTCTTCGACCGTTATTTGTTTGCAGCTATTTCCTGCCCACATTGTGTCCATCTTTACGGCCGTCTGGAGGATCAAAGAAGGGCTGTTACTCACTGTCAAGCAGTTCCAGAGACTGCTCGGGTTTAATTGCAGCAGCTTCCTATGTGATTCTACATGGCCTCCTGCACATCAAACTTCTTCAGTAGTGGATCAGGACCCATGGGTTCTCACTGAGGGGCAATTCCCTCTGTACTATCAAGGTCATGTAGCGAGCCCAATGTGCCTTAGATGTTTGGAGATATCCCAAGTTCCCATCTCAGGGCCCCATGTTGGGAGTTCCTGGTCGTCGCCTAATGCTTATGACGGCTGCATCCCTCATCCCTCTGCCCAAAGTCTATGGGAAGGGCCCTATCTGCTTTGGCACATCAGCTGGCTGTGCTTCTAGCATTGAAGCATTTCCTACCAGATCTCAGAGGTCACCACGTGTTGATCCGTTCGGACAACACCTCGGTGGTCTTGTACATCAACTACCAGATGAGTCTGCGCTCCCGCCTCCTGTACAGGCTGGCATGCCAGATCCTCCAGTGGGCCCAACGAAAGCTGCTCTCCTTGAGAGCAGAGTACATCCTGGGCCGCCTAAACAAAACAGTGAACGACCCGGAGAATGGCGGCTCCACCCTCATGTGGTGGAGTAGATCTGGCAAAGATCAGGGCTCATGTAAACCTGTTCGCCACTCAAGAGACATTGCACTGCCCCTTTGGTTCTCAGCGCACCATGCCCCCATGGCGGGGCAGTCATTGTGCAGAAACCCGCTAGTGACGCGTTTTCTCCGTGGCACCCGGAGGCTGAGGCCACCGGTGCGACCAAGAGTGCCTGCGTGGGACTTGGCCATCGTTTTGGAGGCTCTATTCGAGCCCCCTCCTTCGGGCCATTGGCTGAGGCATGCTGCAGGTACCTCACAGTCAAGATTGTGTTCGCAGCTGATGCAGCTTGAGTTCCTGACAGGGAAACGTCTCCAGGTTACGTATGTAGCCCTGATTCCTTGAGGGAACGAGACACTGCGTCTCTATGCCATACTGCCGGCATTCGCTGTAGTGCTTCCTTCTCTCTTACAGAAGCTAGTGCAGGATTCACTCCATGCGCTTTTAATAGCTTCCTGGTCATGGATGTATTACACAAGTGATTCAGAGCGTGGACAACACGGAAGCGTTCCCTAAGTGTTGTTGATGCAGCTTCTTAATGTGCATATTGTTACAGCTAACTTTAAGTTATTAAGTTGCAATATTAATAGCTGGATGCACTGTGTGCATCAGACAAGCTGTATTTGCTGAAGTCTATGGAAAAAATACTTATTTGAGAAATAATAATATATTGTTCCCATTAGAAGCCAAGGTCTGTGTGCAGTGAAAGCTGTCCTCCAGGAACCAGGAAAGCTGCACAGAAAGGAAGGCCTGTCTGCTGTTACGACTGTATACCATGTGCAGAGGGAGAGATCAGTAACCAGACAGGTAACTTCAGCATCACCAAGTTTCAACCACAAGCTGCTGATTGTACATTTTGTATTCTTTTATTATTATTTAGGATACACTTGCTGAACAATTGCATTAACAAATGAACTCATTCCATCCTAATAAGAATAACTTGATTATTTTGCAGATTCAAATAACTGTGAGCAGTGTCCAGGAGAATATTGGTCTAATGCTGAAAAAGATAAATGTGTGTTAAAGGTTATAGAGTTTCTCTCATTTACAGAGGTTATGGGGATTATACTGGTACTTTTTTCTTTGTTTGGTGCTGCATTAACTATATTAGTAGGCATTTTATTTATAATAAAAAAGGACACTCCTATAGTTAGGGCCAACAACTCTGAGCTGAGCTTCCTGCTGCTCTTCTCACTGACTCTGTGTTTCCTCTGTTCACTTACTTTCATTGGACGGCCCTCTGAGTGGTCCTGTATGCTGCGCCACACAGCATTTGGAATCACATTTGTACTCTGTATCTCCTGTGTTCTGGGGAAAACAGTAGTGGTGTTAATGGCCTTCAGAGCTACACTTCCAGGCAGCAATGTCATGAAATGGTTTGGGCCTCTACAGCAGAGACTCAGTGTAGTCGCATTAACTCTTATACAGGTCCTTATTTGTATACTTTGGTTAACAATTTCTCTTCCTTTTCCCTACATGAACATGAACTACTACAAGGAAAAGCTTATATTAGAGTGTAACTTGGGTTCAGCTATAGGATTCTGGGCCGTGCTGGGTTATATTGGAGTTCTGGCTTTCTTCTGTTTTGTTTTGGCTTTTCTAGCTAGAAAGCTGCCTGATAATTTTAATGAAGCGAAATTCATCACATTCAGTATACTCATATTCTGTGCAGTGTGGATCACTTTTATTCCAGCTTATGTCAGCTCTCCTGGAAAATTCACTGTAGCTGTGGAGATCTTTGCCATTCTAGCATCTAGTTTTGCTTTACTGTTCTGTATATTTACTCCTAAATGTTATATTATTCTGTTTAAACCTGAACTAAACACCAAGAAAAATTTGATGGGCAAAATGGCTTCTAAATCCCTTTAAGTAAGCTAAAAATGTTAAAATGTTTTTTTTTTGTTTGTTTGTTTCTCCACAATGTTAAATGTAATTAACTTAATAATAATTTAAATAAAAATTATTTAGATGGAGGATTTCCAACATGGCTTTGCATGAGAACTTATTAAACTAACCATAAAAAACAGAATTGTGTCTTATTTCTGTCCATAAAGGACAATTATCTTAATGGCATTAAGAATGATTGGCACATACATTTTCATTACAGTAAGGTAACTAAGGTGATTTTATCTTATAGCAATTGGACCTGGTATTCGTAAGTCTAAAACGATCAATTATTTAGACAGCTTATGTAGCATGCAAAAAGGATAATGTATTTAATTACTAATATTGTATTCTCCAAAATTAGTATTTTTCCAATATTATATAAAAATAATAATAAAAATAATAATAATAAAAATTAGAAATAAATATATAAATAGGCAACCTTGTTTAATATTAGCATTGTACAATAGAGGGTCTTAAATTGCTTTTCCTTTATTCGATTATTGTCTGGTTGATGCTAAAAAATGACCAAAAATAATAAAGGAGTATCAAAAGGAGTATCATATCATGTCCCTCCTGCTTAGTAACAAACAGAATGTCCACAGTTTATTATTACATGCAGCCTGCCCAACATTTACACACTTGAATCACTGATAGAAAAAAAACAGCGTGATTATCAACTGAATGAAATCAGATATGTTCACCAATCTATCTGTTAATGACATCACAAAGCTTACTGCCTATCAGATTTATCCAAACTGAATGGACATACCCAGAAAATTTGGAACATGTCTATAAATTCGTGAAAATTATATATTTTGAGGACTGCTCTAGCGAATGCCTTATGCACACATTGTAATGTTGTTCATTGTATTAATCATTTATTTTAGCCTGGCAAATGGGGAAAATTGCCATTTCCTGGAAAATCCAGCATATCCACTGCTATCCAAGGATGGAAATGTGATAATTGGAGCAATTTTTCCAATGCATGGTACACAGATGCAGTTGTTTGCATATACTGAAAAACCTCAACCTTTATCCTGCAATAGGTTTGTTGTATTAACACAATTTCACAATGAATATTTTTTTTAAATAAGCTGTAATGTCTGCATTGTATTTCTGTGCTTTATTTTATGTATAGATTACATGTGAATTTCCTCATGACATAATGTATTTTGTAGTTTTAACCTTAGAGGATTACGCTTTGCTCAGACCATGACTTTTGCAATCGATGAAATCAATAGAAGTGACCAATTGCTCCCAAATGTCTCAGTTGGTTACAGGATTTTTGACAATTGTGGCTTAAGATTTTTAAGCATGAAAGCAGTCATGGCTTTGATGAATGGCATGGACACAGCAGGTGATGTCTGTTCTAGACAAACAGCTGTACAAGCTATCATCGGCGAATCAGACTCTTCTCCTACTGTGGCACTCACAAAAACTACAGGTCCTTTTAATATCCCAGTGGTGAGGATGAATTATTTTAATAATTATTCATTGATAATACATTTAATACTTGCAAAATACAAATATCCCTTACAAACATAACTTACCATCTTATCATACCTTACTAAGAGCAAAGGAAACGTGAACACTTTGCTGTATGATGCATCAAACAATCAGATTTTATTTTTTGTCTCTCCCCAGATAAGTTATGCTGCCACATGTGAATGTTTGAGCAACAGAAAAGAGTATCCCTCCTTCTTTAGAACCATAGCAAGTGACATCTACCAGAGTAAAGCACTGGCATATTTGGTCAAGCACTTTGGCTGGTCTTGGGTGGGAGCTGTAAACAGTGATAATGACTATGGCAACAATGGAATGGCCATTTTTCTGAATGCAGCCAAAGAAGAGGGAATTTGTGTTGAGTATGCAGAGAAGGTTGACCGGACAAATCCTGCAAATATTTTAAAAGTGGCAGATATTATTAAAAAAAGTAGCGCCAAAGTAATTATTGTATTTCTTGCCCATGTTGATATGAAAATTCTACTAGATCAGCTTATTCTGAAGAATGTCACTGGCTATCAGATGATTGGTGTTGAGGCATGGATTACTGCAGCAAATCTAGTAACACCTGCTAGTTATACAATTTTGGCCGGATCCATTGGTTTTGATGTGGGAAAACTGAACATTGGTAGTTTTGCTGACTATGTTGTAAACAAATTTTGGCAAACAGCAGTCCCATGCTTGAATCCCAAAGGAAACATTTCTCAAGCTGATAACAACTGCAGCAAATATGAAGATATGATCCCTTTTAAAAACTACATTGAAGATATATCAGAATTAAGATACGCAAAAAATGTCTACAATGCAGTTTATTCCGTGGCACATGCTCTACACAGCCTGATGAGATGCACAGGAAACAGTTGTGAAACAAACAAAACAATACAACCATGGCAGGTAATAGAAGCAAAGAGTAACACAGCAGATTGTGTACATGACTTATATTGTCATATTATAACGATTCGCCTTTTTTTACCTTTGAAGGTTGTTGAAGCTATAAAAAAGGTAAATTTTACCACCAAATTAGAAGAAAAGATTTTGTTTGACAGCACTGGAGCAACCGCTGCAAAGTACGATGTGGTGAACTGGCAACGAGGGTATAAAGGAGAAGTGCAGTTTAAGGCAGTGGGTTATTATGATGCCTCGCTGCCAAGTGGACAACAGTTTGTCCTAAATGCTAAAGATATCATGTGGACTGGAGAGAAAAGAGAGGTATTTACATTAGGGCTCATTCAATAATCCTTAAGTAAAGTTATATGTACAGTAAATATACACATGATACAAACTATAGCTTTGCTAAGCTAAGCTCTAAGTTTCTTAGTTTCTTAAAGCTAAGCTTTAAGTTTCTTCAACATATTGTGAGAATTACAGAGGTCTATATGCCATTGTACATCCAGTGCAATATGCTATATACAATATAATATGCATCCAGTGAGATAATAGTCAGCATAGCTGGACTTTGGACACACAGGGGAAGTTGCATGTCAATGCATCTAAAAGAAAAAAAATTGTTTTGTACAGAATAAAGAGAATTAACTAAAATAAATGTGGTTGACATATCCTGGCTATATGCTAAATATGGGTCATAAACTATTTAATTTCGTGTATGTGAGATAAAAAGTGATTAGGAAAATATCCATATATAAAAGACATTTTAAATGATTAGATTCTAATCAAATCAATTGAGGTTAACTGGTTAGTATGGTGTTATTATTAGTATTCGTAGTCTTCTTAATTGTAAATTTAGACACAGAATGTATTTCTTTCAATTTACAATTTAAATATTTTTCTCTGAATTTCCAGATTGATAATAATCATCTGTTTATTTGTTTGTTTGTTTTTGTAAATACAATATGAAAAATGTATGAATGAATCCATTTGCATCTAACTTGATAATTAAGGCCCATTGTTTGATAATTAAGGCCCAAAGATTCTAGATTTTTTTAAAAACCAGAAACTTAATTTTTTTCCCCTCCAAAAACCACGAGTTCTTCAAATGTTATGTACATATGTCTACACTGTTTAAATAGCATAGCTGGACTTTGTTTTAGAGACAAAAATTGTCTTCTAAATAATCGTATAGGTATAGCTTAATGGCTTAATAAAAATGTCAGAAAAAATCTAATGAAGTAAAATGTGTGAAACATTAGTTATAATTAAATGTATTATTAATTCCCCTAAACATTGTATGTCTTTAACAAACTGTATTTGCTGAAGTCTATATAAAAATTATTCATATTAATGAAATATATTGTTCATATTAGAAGCCAAGGTCTGTGTGCAGTGAAAGCTGTCCTCCAGGAACCAGGAAAGCTGCACAGAAAGGAAGGCCTGTCTGCTGTTACGACTGTATACCATGTGCAGAGGGAGAGATCAGTAACCAGACAGGTAACTTCAGCATCACCAAGTTTCAACCACAAGCTGTTGATTGTACATTTTGTTTTCTTCTTTCATTATTTAGGATACACTTGCTGAACAATTGCATTAACAAATGAACTCATTCCTTCCTAATGATAATAACATGATTATCTTGCAGATTCAAATAACTGTGAGCAGTGTCCAGGAGAATATTGGTCTAATGCTGAAAGAGATAAATGTGTGTTAAAAGTTATAGAGTTTCTGTCATTTACAGAGGTTATGGGGATTATACTGGTACTTTTTTCTTTGTTCGGTGCTGCATTAACTATATTAGTAGGCATTTTATTTATAATAAAAAAGGACACTCCTATAGTTAGGGCCAACAACTCTGAGCTGAGCTTCCTGTTGCTCTTCTCACTCACTCTGTGTTTCCTCTGTTCACTTACTTTCATCGGACGGCCCTCTGAGTGGTCCTGTATGCTGCGTCACACAGCTTTTGGAATCACATTCATTCTCTCTATCTCCTGTGTTCTGGGGAAAACAGTGGTTGTGTTAATGGCCTTCAGAGCTACACTTCCAGGCAGCAATGTCATGAAATGGTTTGGGCCTCTACAGCAGAGACTCAGTGTAGTTGCATTAACACTCATACAGGTCCTTATTTGTGTACTTTGGTTAACAATTTCTCCTCCACTTCCCTACATGAACATGAACTACTACAAGGAAAAGATCATATTAGAGTGTTCTTTGGGTTCGGGTTTCTGGGCAGTTCTGGGTTATATTGGAGTTCTGGCTTTCTTGTGTTTTGTCCTGGCTTTTCTAGCTAGAAAGCTGCCAGATAATTTTAATGAAGCAAAATTCATCACATTCAGTATACTCATATTCTGTGCAGTGTGGATCACCTTTATTCCAGCTTATGTCAGCTCTCCTGGAAAATTCACTGTAGCTGTGGAGATCTTTGCCATTTTAGCCTCCAGTTTTGCTCTGCTGTTCTGTATATTTACTCCTAAATGTTATATTATTCTACTTAAACCTGAACTAAACACCAAGAAAAATATGATGGGCAAAATAACACCTAAACCCCTATAAGAAATAGAAAAAGAATAAGAAAAAGTTAATCTAATATGGTTATATGGCAATATGATTATGCATTACTGATTGAAGTCTGTGTTACCTTTGTCAATGAAAATTAATTTTTTATTAGTAACCTTCATGTTTGTAATCAGCAATATAAAAATGTTTTATTAAAAATGAGAGTTTAAAAGTGATACCTTCTTATAGTAATCCCCACTGTATATGCACTATATGTCTGAATACTGAATATGCATGTCTGGAATTTTTAATGCAGATAAAAATTACTATATAATACAGTATAAAACTTTACACTACATTCAATATTTTATATCAGAAATATCTGTCATGGATATCCACTTCCTTATTATCATGGTTTTTATGTGATTCTTTTTCGATTCACATCATGCCTTGACCCAGGTCATAACCCTAGTTTGTGTATTTATACTCCTGTGTTTTCTTTCTTCCAGTGCAATGTAATGTGTTTGACAAGCAGTTTGTTCCATCTTAGTGTATCCTGGTTGCTGAGCTTGTTTTGTTCTCTTGTTTGTGATTTTTGGATTAGCTGTTTATTGCCTGACCTTTGCACGTTCACATTCACTGTTTTGGATCGCATTTTGAATTTGTCTGCCTTCTTCTTTAATAAAAATAACTTTTATTGCAACGGCATTTATCTCAATCCTGTATACATACATGCCACCATTTGAAGGTTTTTGCAACAGAAAATGGAATTCTCATTTCTTTTTGAAAATAGTACGTTCCCACTGATTGAGTAGTGACCCCAACTTGCAAAACCAACATGCTATTACAGAGACAATCTAATTACTTGAAACTAAACCTTCTTTGCCCTGGGAAACACAAGACTTTACAAAACTATGTCAATGGATCCACTTGTACTTAATTGCAGGGTGGTAGTAGCTTAGTGGTTAAGGCTCTGGATTGCTGAGTGGAAGATTGGGGGTTCATCCCCCGGTATTGCCAAGTTGCCACACTTTGGTCCTTGAGCAGTGTCTTGAATACTCGGTGGTCCAGGTGTGCCGTATAATGTCTGACTCCAGCTTCCTAACAATGCTGGGATATGTGAAGAAATAATTTCAATGTGCTGTAAACATTGCAGTGACAAGTATAAAGCACCTTTCTTTAATTTTAACCTAACCTAACCACTTCACCAGGGATATAATGACAAAATAACAAACATTTCATACATAACAAAATTTATTTTAATGAATCAACCAGTCACCCCAAAAGCACCATTGTACCCATGAATGTCCTTTAAAATATTGCCATGGACCTCATCAAATTAAAGAAGCTGACTATGAGGTCAAATGCATGGATAGAGAGAGGTTGTGCCTGAGGTTTTGGAGATGGTGGTTCCAAAGAAAAGGGAGTTAGTACTGGATGTAAGTTCAAAAAGTAAGGCCCATTTCACCCCAGCCCATGTTGTTATAGAGCACAGGATGATTTCAAGGCTTTGTCCTAAAGAGTCCCACAGTAATTGAAGTAGTCCAGTGGTTTGTTTTTCATGTTTTTGTGTGAATTTAAAAAAATTAAGTGCAGTGTCTTAATCTGATTAGGGATACTGTCACATTCTTAGAACTCCAATATCTCATAAAAAAGTGACCTTTTAAAATCCATTTGTGTTACACCCGTTTGTCCCTCTTTTGTTTGGCTCAGCAATGCTTCGAGAGCTCATAGATGCAATACACATTGCATATGCCACTGCTTATTTAGATGACATCATAATTCTTAGTGACGATTCGTGACATCTAAAACATAAAGTCTGTCCTCGGATTCTTGAGACCTGCAGAACTCACAGTCAACCCAATTAAGTGTACACTGTATCGTTGGAATGTGGTATCTGGGCTACCACTTGAGCCAAGGCCCCAAGAGGTTGAGGCAATTCCTAGTGCTGGCCAGATTAAAATTTTATATCTAAGTTCATTCTGGACCTTTTGTCAGGTAAAAGCAGTTTTGTGAGGGAGCACACTTTTGTATTTAACAGATTTTTCTCTCCTTTTTGTTCTTGAATAGAATAACCTTTATTTGTCACATATACATTACAGCACAGTGAAATTCGTTCTTCGTATATCCCAGCTTGCTCAGAAGCTGGGGTCAGAGCGCAGTATCAGCCATGACACGGCACCCCTGGATCACAGAGGGTTAAGGGCCCTGCTCAAGGGCCCAAGAGTGGCAGCTTGGTGATACCGGGGCTTGAACCCCTGACCTTCCGATCAGTAAACCAGTGCCTTAACTCCTGCGCTACCACTCCACTTCTACAGTCTGATGGTATTGACAGAGCACTGATTTTGTCCCAAGTGGTGAAGTGAGCTGAAAGCTCCTTGTGAGGGTAAAGTATAGCACCATAAAAAAGAAGTGGCCATCTAATGGGTGGATCTCACACTCCAATTCTACCATTTTACCCTTTACTCTGATCACACCCTGTTCCAATGGCTCCACTGCATGAAGGATGCCAATGTGCAAATCACCCATTGATATCTACCATTTTAAACATTAAAATTTGATGTTGGACCACAGACAGGTGGCACAGATCGAGCCTTCCTCCACACCCTTGCATGCTTGTTGCATGATGGGCCGGACAGTGTAGGACTGCTATTATATATTAGTCATAGGCAATGCCCACACATTTAATGGCCATCTAATGAAAGCAAAATCTCGCAGGTTTTCCTTTTTCCTTCTTGAGGAGCAAACTAGGAAAAACTTTCTAGAAGAGCCAAAGCTATGTCATAACCATTTGGACATGCATGAGCTGGTCAAGTGATTAAATTACATGATGAATTGGGGGGGCAGCTGAGTTTGGTCATGGCTACTGGGAGATTTTCTCTTTGTTTCTTTAGGGTTTACTTCATACCTTAAATTAATTCTAATAATTAATTACTGGGGTCAATGAATTTACAGGCTTCTATCAGTCACTAAGAGCATCATATATTGATCATTAATCAAATGCAAGAAACACATCATAAACAGACTGGACACAATGTTGAAACACACATGTAGGCCCAGCATGCTTTAAAGGGACAATAATGCCTGTAAATCATTTGTAAACTCATTGTTAACTAAGTTCAATTGGATATAGCTGACAGATGCCACCATTCTGTCCCTTAGTGACATCACAAAGATTAGCACGCTGATTTGTTTAAAATGAATGGTAATACCCAGAAGATTCAAATCATGTCTATAAATATCTGAAGAGTATATCTGTTGAGAAGTGAGGCAGCAAGAACTTTGTATAGACTGTGCGATGTTATTCCTTGCGTTACTTTATTCACTTAGCCTGGCAAAGGGAGAAAATTGCAATATTCTCCAAAACCCAGCATATCCTTTGTTGTCTAAAAATGGAGATGTGATAATTGGAGCAATTTTTTCAATACATGATGGTACACAGACCGAGTTACTACCATATACTGAAAAACCTCCACCCTTAGTCTGCATTAGGTTTGTTGTAATGGAATATTTCACACTGTATTATTTGGAAATGGATTTTTATCATCTGATTTTGATGTACTGTGTATTTGTAGATTTAACCTCAGTGAATTACGCCTCGCTCAGACCATGATCTTTGCAATTGAGGAAATCAACAGAAGCAACAGCTTGCTCCCAAATATTTCAGTTGGTTACATGCTTTATGACAACTGTCTTACAAGAATGCTATCTATGAAAGCAGCCATGGCTTTAATGAATGGTATGGAAATAAGAGCAAATGGGTCTTGCTCAGGACAAGCAGTAGTGCAAGCCATCATAGGCGAATCAGAGTCTTCTCCTACTATAGCACTTACAAAAACTACAGGGCCTTTTCGGATTCCGGTGGTAAGAATCCATGTTTTTAATCATTATTTAACAAAAAATTATTTTACTGATTACAAAAAACAATTGATAAATTGATGAATGGAATTATTACAATCAAGATTTTCCATGTTTAGAAGATGTTTAGAAAAGTTACATTTTGTCTTGAAGTAGTTAGTTATGTTTAGAATTTCATCAAATGTACATTAGGTACTGATTAGTTTTTAAAATGTGCATGTTTTTATTTTGGGTGACATGTTGATACTGTGAGTGCCTTACAGTCTAAAGATCCTGGGTTTAATCCTGTGTCTGTTTCTGCCTTTTTCCCTATTTGTGTGTATGCATGGAATACTATGATTCAGATAATCTTGCCTGCCTTGCACTCAATATTTTAGGCATAGACTATGTGTCCACTGCAACCCTGATCATGATAGATTGGAGTTCTTTTCTATTTATTTCTTTACTCAAACCGGCCCTCTCATTTTCTGTTTTCTAGGACCAATTAAAAACCTTAACGTTATTAATGTAAAACCTACTGTCTCTTTCTGTCCTTAGGTAAGTCATGCTGCCACATGTGAATGTTTGAGCAACAGAAAAGAGTACCCCTCTTTCTTTAGGACCATAGCAAGTGACTATTACCAGAGTAGAGCTTTAGTCTACCTGGTCAAACACTTTGGCTGGTCTTGGGTGGGAGCTGTGAACAGTGATAATGACTATGGCAACAATGGAATGGCCATTTTTCTGAATGCAGCCAAAGATGAGGGAATATGTGTTGAATATTCTGAAAAGTTTGACCGGGCAGATACTGCTAAAATTATGAAAGTGGCAGATATTATTAAGAAAGGGACAGCCAAAGTAATAATCATATTTCTTGCTCACTTCGATATGAAAATTCTAATACATCACCTTAGCCTAAAAAATGTCACTGGCTACCAGATGATTGGTGTTGAGGCATGGATTACTTCTGTCAATCTAATAATACCAGGAAGCTTCGACATACTGGCTGGATCTATTGGTTTTGCTATCGGAAAATTGAACCTTGGTGGTTTTGCTGACTATGTTGCCAACGAATTTTGGCAAACAGCAATCCCTTGCTTACAGACTGAAGGAAACGATTCTCAAACTGAAAGTAACTGCAGCAAATATAAAGATATTATGCAATTTAAAGACTACCATGAAGATATAGCAGAACTGAGGTACGCAAATAATATGTACAATGCAGTTTATGCTGTGGGACATGCTCTACACAGTCTTCTGAAATGCACAGAAAACCAAAGCTGTGAGAAAAACAAAAAGATTCAACCATGGCAGGTAACACAATGAATAGAAGTAAAACAGGCCATATCCATTACTGATATTTTCATAAAATTAATATTTAATTTATTTCTTGTAAAGGTTGTTGAGTCTCTTAAAAAGGTGAATTTTACCACCAAATCAGGAGATCATGTTTTCTTTGACAGCACTGGGGCAACTGCTGCAAAGTATGATGTGGTGAACTGGCAACGAGGGTTGAATGGAGAAGTGGATTTTAAGGTTGTGGGCTATTACGATGCCTCTCTGCCACATGGACAACAGTTTGTCCTAAATGCTGAAGATATAGTGTGGGCTGGTGAGAAAAAAGAGGTACAGTGCCAATATATATTTTACAATGTATAGATTTTTGATTTTAATAAATAAACAATTATGGCTCAACAGCTGCAGAAGAATTACCAGAAAGAAATTTAAAATTCAGAGGTTTCAACGGTAATATATTGTTCACATTAGAAGCCGAGGTCTGTGTGTAGTGAAAGCTGTTCTCCAGGAACCAGGAAAGCTGCACAGAAAGGAAGGCCTGTCTGCTGTTATGACTGTATACCATGTGCAGAGGGAGAGATCAGTAACCAGACAGGTAACTTCAGCATCACCAAGTTTCAACCACAAGCTGTTAAGTGTACATTTTGTATTCTTCTTTTATTATTTAGGATACAATTATTGAACAATGGCATTCATAAATAAAAGATTAAGATTCATTTTGTGTCCTTCATAATGATAATAACATGATTATTTTGCAGATTCAAATAACTGTGAGCAGTGTCCAGGAGAATATTGGTCTAATGCTGAAAGAGATAAATGTGTGTTAAAGGTTATAGAGTTTCTCTCATTTACAGAGGTTATGGGGATAGTCTTGATAGTCTTTTCATTAGTTGGAGCTACATTAACTGTATTAGTAGCTATTTTATTCCTAATAGAAAGAGACACTCCTATAGTTAGGGCCAACAACTCTGAGCTGAGCTTCCTGCTGCTCTTCTCACTGACTCTGTGTTTCCTCTGTTCACTTACTTTCATTGGACGGCCCTCTGAGTGGTCCTGTATGTTGCGCCACACAGCTTTTGGGATCACATTTGTACTCTGTATCTCCTGTGTTCTGGGGAAAACAGTAGTGGTGTTAATGGCCTTCAGAGCTACACTTCCAGGCAGCAATGTCATGAAATATTTTGGGCCTCTACAGCAGAGACTCAGTGTAGTTGCATTCACTCTCATACAGGTTCTTATTTGTGTACTTTGGTTAACAGTTTCTCCTCCTTTTCCCTACATGAACATGAACTACTACAAGGAAAAGATCATATTAGAATGTAACTTGGGCTCAGCTATAGGATTCTGGGCCGTGCTGGGTTATATAGGAGTTCTGGCTTTCTTATGCTTTGTTTTGGCTTTTCTAGCTAGAAAGCTGCCTGATAATTTTAATGAAGCAAAATTCATCACATTCAGTATACTCATATTCTGTGCAGTGTGGATCACCTTTATTCCAGCTTATGTCAGCTCTCCTGGAAAATTCACTGTAGCTGTGGAGATCTTTGCCATTTTGGCCTCCAGTTTTGCTCTGCTGTTCTGTATCTTTACTCCTAAATGTTATATTATTCTGTTTAAACCTGAACTAAACACCAAGAAAAATATGATGGGCAAAATGGCTTCTAAATCCCTTTAAGAAATATAATGTTCAAATGTGCAAACATATACATTATTTATTGACTGTTTAGCTGCAGAATTTTACTGTAGATACTGAAACTTAGTAAAAAATTAGATTGTACATTTAATTACATATAATGTGTGTATGGGTGAGAACATTAAATTTAAAGTGTCATGAAAAATTCACTTGTCTCATCTCTTTTTATAGACGGATGTTTTTGGCTTTCAGTAACATACATTTTAATCAGTCATGTGGGACTTTACAAATGTGTGTTGTCAGTAATAAAATACAAATAATAATAATAATAAAAAATCAAACATGCAAATACAATATTAATTGTACAAGTAAGTACAGGACTATAATGTGTTTATCCTTTAATTCATAATAGAACAAGTTAAAAACAAAACTGCTTGTACTTGATTGTTGCTTTGCTTATAAATGCATCTGCTTTTGTTTCTATCAGAACAGCAGGGGGCACTAAAAAGCAAAAGCTTATGCACAGATTTGAATGATACACTCATGAGCATCTTATATACAAAAAATTACTATTAAAGCTATTATAGCTACTATAAATTAATTTGACTAAACACTAAATGTTGAAAATCTTTATTTAGCACTTTTTACTGTATGTAGTGAAATACATAAAATCAAAGGGGAAAAAAAAAAGCTGTGACTTAGGTTTGGACTGAAGCAGGTGCAAATGAGAGTGTGTAACAGAAACAAGTGGGTGGTGGAGGTAAGCAGTTGTCTAGAGATTTAGAGGTTGACATGTTAGAACTTGAACAGGTTGACAAAACAGACTCATGTGAGAAACTACTCATCTGGAAAGCAGTCTGATTGGTGGCTTTACAAACACTACAATCACAAATAACATTCTTATTAATTAAAACCCAGCTGGTAGTAACCTAATACCCTTTCATTAATGCCTGCAGGGATATTTCTCAAAAAAACAAACAATAGCACCAGCAATGTATGATGCAATGCACAATTATATCAGAAGTAAACAAATATTAATACAAATATAATTGAACTATTTTCCCATTACTAATAGGGTTAAATGATGATATGTTGAGGCATGTGCCATAATCAGAGTCAAATTAGCTTTTTATCCTACATGACAAATTTACTGTTACTGTTAATTGTTAGATCAGATGCCAAGATTAGGTTTGTCATTAAAAATATATATATATTTAAAGGTCCATTAAAAATCACATGACAGTAGAAGTATGTACATTACAGAAAATTCACATAGGCCTCCTTGTTCTATAAACAGTGCAGCCCCCCTAAACTTGTCTGGAAACAAGAGTTTATAGATTACAGTTTGTCTTCTTGCAGATAAAGTACTGTATGGTCAGAAAATGACCATTTCTGAGCAAAGTACAAAGCACACACACACACACACACACACACACACACACACACACACACATATATATATATTGTATATATATATATATATATATATATATATATATATATATATATATATATATATATTATTTACATCATGCAGTCATGAACTATTGTTATTATGCTTATAAGCACAAAACCATTAGAACGTATTTAATTTTTTCATATCATTGGTGTATCATTTAATGGCACTACTGATGTAGGCTAGCCTGCAAAGCTAACAACAAGCAAAGCAGAGGGCAACAAGCATGACACTAACACAGGTAGCAAGTAATGTCCACTTTTTACTTAAATACATGTCAGAGCCCAAACTTCTTGACTATAACTTGTGTGAATAAGTAAAGTATGCTTAATTCAGTACTTTTACCAAATCTTTTAAAATATGAGTATTTTTACTTTACTTTTTACTACGATTAGTGAAGTATGTGTGTACTTTTGCCATCTTTGTTCGCTGGCAAGTGTTTTCAAGTGTTTTCAAGTGCTTTCATTGAAGAGGTCTCAGGTTGACAGGTTCTAGTGGTTTAAATGGGTTTCCAACCAGATTATCAAGCACTACTACCCCCTTGAAGGGATCTGGTGAGAAGGCTAATTCGCTTAGTTTTATGAAAAATTCCCCAACTAGATGGTGGTTTTCTACAGGGACCTTGTTGATCAGAGCATGGCACACTGAAATTGGCATACCAAGACATGTACCCGAGGACAGTTTTTCTTGCAGAAACTACAGCATTGAAAAGACTTGGCAGTGAACTGGGTCTGAAAAGTGTTTCATATACCAACTTTTAAAAACACATGCCATCTGAAGGCATAGATTCTTGTAGTGAAGGAAAAGTCGGTACTACATTGGTTGGTAGTGGAGCATCTATTAGTTGGTCCCTTTCAGGGGCCAGACATGCAGGTTCCAGAGCTTGGGCTGAGAATGAAACACTGTTCCCTGCACCTAAGAAAGGATATCTCTCTTGATAAGAATCGCCAAAGGCGAGCCTTTAATGAGGGGTATTAGTTCTGAGAACCACACTCTGGTCGGCCAATAGGTGCTATCAGTAAGAAGAGAGATTTTTGTTGGTGGAACTGGTAAGATCTGAGAGATCAGGGGAAACAGAAATACAGGGGAAACACAGGTGAAGTTTGGATCACATATGGGCCATTGTGTCCAGACCCAGCTGGGGGAGTCAGAAGCACTCTCCAGTGAAGCAAAGAGGTCCACCTCTGCTTCGTAAAACCTTTTCCAAATTTAACTGACTACTTTAAATTTTCATTCCCCATGTGTCAAAGCTTGTCTGAAAAGCAAGTCTGCTTCCACATTCATATGTCCAGAATGTAATTAGTTCTGAGGGACAGGAACTTTTTCTGTGTCCAAAGCATAACATAATAGAGCTTCATGGTCTGAGTCAGGCTTGAGGTTGGGTAGTGGTTGAGCACCAAATTAAAAATGGAGGGCTGAGTTAGAAAAAGTTGGTGAGTGGATTGCCCACTAGTTGGCCAGAAAAACGTTTTGTTGCCTCTGGCTTGCTTTTGAGAGATACATTTGTACATTTGATACATTTGCTGAAGACATGTATGGGTTCATTTCTATTGTTTTTTTGTTTTTTTCTTTTTTTACTTTGAAATCAATATGCTGAATCGATTCATTTCTATAAAGCTTTGTGTGACAATGCCAATTGTTAAAGAACACTATTTAAAAATGGAAAGAAAAGGAGGATGACCTGAACAACATAATTTCATGTGTGGGCATATACTGTATGTGCATCATAAATTGAAATGATGAAAAAGAGAACAAAATAGTGGCAGAAATAAGAAAAGCCACTTTTTGAGTTTTCTGAAGCCTTTACCTTATTTCCAGTGCACCAGTCTTAATATATTTGAATGACACCAGATGGACGCAGAAAACATGCTGTCCATTAATGACATCACAAACTAACCACCTCTCTGATTTGTCCAGGCTGAATAGTTACCTCCAGAACATGTATATAAACGTGTGAAGACTACATCTGTTAAGGATTAATTCAGCAAAAAAACATTGGATAGATTCTGTGATGCGATTCTTTTTACTATTACTTTCTCTTAGCATGGCAAAGGGAGAAACGTGCCATATTTTGGAAAAACCAGCATTTCCTCTATTATCAAAAGATGGAGATGTGATAATCGGAGCTGTGTTTTCAATACATAGTGGTACACAAATGCAGTCACTGCAATATACTGAAAAACCTCCACCCTTAATCTGCATCAGGTTTGTTGTATATTATTTCATATTTGTATTACATTTGTACCATTTATGTAACTAATTTATTTATGTATTAACTACATTGCTTTTTTATTATATGTAATTTATATTTTCTCATGTTTTCTGTATACATTATAGATTTAACCTCAGAGAATTTCGCTTTGCTCAGACCATGATTTTTGTAATTGAAGAAATCAACAGAAGCAATAGTTTGCTCCCAAATATTTCAATAGGCTACAGGATATATGATAACTGTGGCTCAAGATTGTTATCTATGAAGGCAGCAATGGCTTTGATGAATGGTCAGGATATAACAGCAGATGATGCCTGCTCTGGACAAGCAGTAGTCCAAGCCATTATAGGGGAGTCAGAGTCTTCCCCGACTATAGTGCTCACAAAAAGTACAGGGCCTTTTAAAATTCCAGTGGTAAGAAGCAAATATTCGAATAATTATTTAATAACAATTTATTCATACAAAACAAACTCATTAATTGTTTTTTATATGTGTTTAAGTATACACATAAGAATATTCTTACAAAAAATAAATAATTATGTTATGAGCTGAAGGTGTTTGCCATCTATTCATTTTTAGCAATCTTTCATCACTAGTAACAAGCTTTTTTTTCACTGAATTTCCTTTTATTTTGTATTTCTTTTTCCAAAAAATGACTGTTGCTATTGTAATTTAATAATTTCATTTTGTTAAAAAGCAAATGATAATGCAACAACACTTTTTTGCTTTTCTCCACTAGATAAGTCACGCGTCCACATGCGAATGTTTGAGTAATAGAAAGGAGTACCCTTCTTTCTTCAGGACCATAGCGAGTGATTACTACCAGAGTACAGCACTGGCATATTTAGTCAAGCACTTAGGCTGGTCTTGGGTGGGAGCTGTGAACAGTGATAATGACTATGGCAACAGTGGAATGGCCATTTTTTTGAATGCAGCCAAAGAGGAGGGAATATGTGTTGAGTATGCCGAGAAGTTTGACCGGTCAGATCCTGAAAAAATCAAGAAAGTGGCAGATATTATAAAGAAGGGCACAGCTAAAGTTATTATCATGTTTCTTGCTCACATTGATATGAATATTCTGATAGATCACCTCATTTTAAAGAATGTCACCGGCTACCAGATGATTGGTGTTGAAGGATGGATTACTGCAGTCAATCTAGTAACACCAGCAAGTTACAACATACTTGCTGGATCTATTGGTTTGGATGTGGGAAAAATGAACATTGGTGGTTTTGCTGAGTATGTTATAGAAGAGTTTTGGCAAACAGCAGTCCCATGCTTACAAGCGAAAGGAAACATTTCTGAAACTGAAAGCGACTGCAGTAAATATGAGGATATGATTCCATTCCAAAAGTACAATGAAGATATATTGGAATTAAGATATGCAAATAATATTTACAATGCAGTTTATGCAGTGGCACATTCTCTCCAAAGCTTGCTGCGATGCACAGAAACCCAGAGTTGTAAGAAAAACAAAACAATACAACCATGGCAGGTAACAGAAACAAGAGAAGCTAAGCTAGGTTGAGTGACGCTTTGTTAAATAATTAATAAATGTCAAGAAATTAATCTTTGTATCCTTTTCCATTTTAAAGGTTGGTGAGTCACTAAAAAAGGTCAATTTTACCACTAAAGTAGGAGAACAGATTTGGTTTGACAGCACTGGGGCAACGGCTGCAAAGTATGATGTGGTGAACTGGCAACGAGGGTTAAATGGAGAAGTTCAGTTTAAGGCAGTGGGCTATTATGATGCCTCTCTGCCAACTGGACAACAATTTGTTCTAAATGGTGAAGATATACTTTGGGCTGGGGAAATTAAAGAGGTATCTTTAATTATGTGTTATACATATTATATATAGAAAATATTCTACATTTTATGTGGAAAGCCCCAATGATATCAACAAAATTTTGTGTTCACATTAGAAGCCAAGGTCTGTGTGTAGTGAAAGCTGTCCTCCAGGAACCAGGAAAGCTGCACAGAAAGGAAGGCCTGTCTGCTGTTATGACTGTATACCATGTGCAGAGGGAGAGATCAGTAACCAGACAGGTAACTTCAGCATCACCAAGTATCAAAGACAAGTTGTTAATTGTACATTTTGTATAATCCTTTTAATATTTAGGGTACAGTTGCTGAAAAAATTATTTAACAAATAAAAGCATGACAAAATGTCAAATTTCCTTCCTAATGATAATAACATGATTATTTTGCAGATTCAAATAACTGTGAGCAGTGTCCAGGAGAATATTGGTCTAATGCTGAAAGAGATAAATGTGTGTTAAAGGTTATAGAGTTTCTCTCATTTACAGAGGTTATGGGGATAGTCTTGATAGTCTTTTCATTAGTTGGAGCTACATTAACTGTATTAGTAGCTATTTTATTCCTAATGAAAAGAGACACTCCAATTGTTAAGGCTAACAACTCTGAGCTGAGCTTCTTGCTGTTGTTCTCACTCACTCTGTGTTTCCTCTGTTCACTTACTTTCATTGGACGGCCCTCTGAGTGGTCCTGTATGCTGCGCCACACAGCTTTTGGGATCACATTTGTACTCTGTATCTCCTGTGTTCTGGGGAAAACAGTAGTGGTGTTAATGGCCTTTAGAGCTACACTTCCAGGCAGCAATGTTATGAAATGGTTTGGACCTCTACAGCAGAGACTCAGTGTAGTTGCTTTAACTCTCATACAGGTTCTTATTTGTGTACTTTGGTTAACAATTTCTCCTCCTTTCCCCTACATGAACATGAACTACTACAAGGAAAAGATCATATTAGAATGTAACTTGGGCTCAGCTATAGGTTTCTGGGCAGTTCTGGGTTATATAGGATTTCTGGCTTTCCTGTGTTTTCTTCTGGCTTTTCTAGCTAGAAAGCTGCCTGATAATTTTAATGAAGCGAAATTCATCACATTCAGTATACTCATATTCTGTGCAGTGTGGATCACCTTTATTCCAGCTTATGTCAGCTCTCCTGGAAAATTCACTGTAGCTGTGGAGATCTTTGCCATTTTGGCTTCCAGTTTTGCTCTACTGTTTTGTATATTTACTCCTAAATGTTATATTATTCTGTTTAAACCTGAACTAAACACAAAGAAACATATGATGGGCAAAATGTAATGGCAAAGTAAAAACATTTAAATATGCAGTAATAAACTTAATGGAATGAATGTTGAAATGTCTTCTAATAGGCTAATGAAGAGAAAATGTCTATTAAAACTTAATTTTGTATATGAACATGTCAATTGCAGTTATTTAGAGTAAACCCTAAATTTAAGTGGCTTATATTTTATTTACTTTTCTGGGTTAATGCTACTGGTCTATTTTTGTGCATCATAACCCTGATAGTAATCATACTTGCAGTTTGACCAACAAAAATCTGTTCCCAGACATGTTTATTCGCCTATTTGATGATTGATAGAGTAGATGTTTCTACCAACAATCGGCCTATTAACATTCAAATCTTTGCAAGGATTGGATTCTGGCCGAGAACAGAAACAGAGGCCACAGAGAGAAATTGCTACAAAAGATAATGGCAGTGTTAACTTGCCAAAATAGGGACACTGTTCTAAACAGACATGTTGCACATGTTCCAGTGACATGGTGTTTAGACCAAAAATGTAAGACATCACCTAACCACTCACAACAATTATAATAGCCAGTAACAAATAGAACCAGACCAGACTTGCAAATATAACACAATGAAACTAGCTACAAATATTAAAAATACACATAATGGCTTCACAAAATATGCTGAAAACAAACCCTGATATAGGCACACATTCCTTCTTGGAGAGGAGGGCTCCAAAGCAGTAGGATAAGATATGTGTAAGTAAGGTCATACCAGTTGCTGATTATTGACAAGCAGAAATTGGGACAGAGATAAGAAAAGTCCTGCCATTAGCATCCAACCTCAAAATTCAATGTCTTATAAAAAGAGCAATTGAAAAACAACAAATTTTAATGTATGCTAATTAGAAACCAAACCACTGTCATCTAAAAAATACAGACAAAAGAAGTCAGGAATTTGCTGTTATGAAAATTAGCCCAAATAAATTATAATGAAGCAAAAGCCTTGAGCCAGCATTTCCTACATGGATTGCAGCGATGTTTTTACTTAACACTAAGATATTATCGAATATTAGTGTTTAGAGATAAAGACCAGAAATACTCACAGTACCCTGTTCCATCTTATCCCATTTAAGAGTTCTGGATCTTATCTTTTTTATCAGTGACATTTTTCATTATACAACAATTAAAAGCCCATCAATGGTGTTAATCACCGTGGTTTTACTTAACATTTAATAACTACCCTCTTCAAATTAAGTTTTCTGTGAAATAGGGTGACAAAATATCCCTAACAGTCAGAAAGCCTGGGTTACATACATTGTCCACTTTAACAAATGCCCCTCTATCCCCATAGTACTGTTTGAGCCGAATTGTATTATTATGCCATTGTGGTTATTGGATGTGGGAGGGCTTGTTAGAAATTCAGAACAGAAATGATTCCCATTTAGCCATACCTGTTTGGATCCACAAATCTTTTTTTGCTAAATCACAAATCAGCCTTTGGTAGCATCCTGCCAATTTATAACATTATCCAGAAAGACATTTTACTGAAACTAAAGCTTACAGTGGAGATTTAGAGTTTCTTAATCTTATCGTTCTATCAGTGAACTTTTTCTAGTGAGTCCTAGGCAGTTAAAAATGGGTACTTTAAATACTGTATTTAGTCCAAGTGTGTCACCATTTTTAGTAAGACTGCTTAGACTGGAAGTGGTGGCTCAGTGGTAATGATGTTAATCAGGAGTTTAAATCCCAGCACCACCAAGTTGCCACTACTAGTCCTCTGACTAGGCCTTTAACTCAACTTAAACTTTCTTTCGGCTTCTCCCGTTAGGGGTCGCCACAGCAGATCCTCCGCATATTTGATTTGGCACATGTTTTACGCTGGATGCCCTTCCTAACACAACCCTCCCCATTAATCCGGGCTTGGGACCGGCACTAAGAGTGGCTGTGGTTGGTTCCCTGACAGGGCCACAGCGGTGAGAGCACCGCATCCTAACCACTAGACCACCAGGGGACCTAGGCCCTAACTCAACTGCTTATAGATAATTGTCACTCAGGATAAGGCTGTTTACCAAATGCTCTAAATGAATATGTTTACATAGGACAAACCAGAGTGTGGACTAGTGCCTTTGAGCATTGAGTCCTTGGCATGGTGAAGAGGCTTGTGTACTTTGCTGAACCTCAGGGCTGTGCTAGAGCCCAACACTGTTAGAAGAGATCAGATAAAGACTGTAATGACTTGTAATGAATGAATTTAATACATTAGGTCGTTAGGGCCTCTGTAAACTGGGGAGGTCTCCCTTTTCCTAAGGTTTTCACAGAAGTCATTTAAAAAAAAATTAAAATGAAGAAGAAGGCACAGGATGAAATACTTATAGGCATTGGAGTTTGGGGAGGAAAAAATTTGAAAACCTTCCAAACCATTTAGTGCAAGAGTGAGAGGGAAGTGAGACAGTGCATACGTTTTTTTAATGAAGAGTAAGGGAATTGACCTAGGCTAGAAATATTGCTGAGTTCCAGCCAGTGGCATATAAAAAAAATGCACTGGTAGGTAAAATCATTGATTTTCACTAACTATCAACATACACTGAGCATGCATAATATTATTACAATATAACATTGTGAGTGGTGAAGTGAATAACACTGGTTATCTCTTCATCATGGCCCCTGGTATTGGGTGGGATATATTAGGCAGCAAGTGAACATTTTCTGTTTAAAGCCTATGTGTTAGAAGCAGTTAAAATGGGCAAGCTTAAGGATTTAATTGGGTTTGACAAATTGTGATGGCTAGAAATCTGGGTTAGAGCATCTCAAAAACTGCAGCTGTTGTGGGTTGGTTCCGGTCTGCTGTGGTCAGTATCTCTCCAAGGAAGTGCTCCAATGAAGGAACAGTGGTGAACTGGTGACAGGGTCATGGGCGGCCAAGTCTACTGTAGCTCAAATTGTTGAAGATGCAAATGCTGTTAATGCTTGATGGGTCAGGATTGTTTCGGCAGCAAACAAGAGACCAACACAATATTAGGCAGGTGGTCATATTGCTATGACTGATCGGTGGGCATAAAGTGAATTTAGAAAGGAAATGTGACAGAGTCAAGAAAATAAAAAAAAGTGTGGAAAGTCAATATACGATTCTTTATAGAACATAAAGTAACTATACAGAATGTTCCAAAAACATTGTCCATTCTTCTTTCAGAGTGGTTCAGTGGTTGTAGTGAAAAATCACATATTTATATACACCAATCAGCCAAACAATGGAAACCTGTAAGGGTATAGATGCCACGTGTCCTATAAAAGTGACTTCACAGTCCCAATTTTCTGAAGAGTCACTGTATTGATTATCCATATTGTTCGATCATCATTACTGAATATATTATTTGATTAACTGTGATGTAACCACTTCAATCATACTAAGAATCATGTGTTGAGATACATTATATGATCACATGATTGCATATTGCACCCAGAAGGATAACGCAAACCCTATATAACTTGCTCTTCATTTGTAACAGGGAAAATAGGCTAGTGCCTCACAACCTCTGTGATGTTTCTCTATGCGATATTGTTCCTTAGTGTCTTCAAAGTAAATGGAGAAAAGGCCAATTGTCAAATGATTGGGAATCCAGAGTACCCTCAGCTCTCCAAGGATGGTGATGTCATCATTGGAGGAGCTTTTTCAATTCACAGCAAAATTTCATTGCAGACACTCTCATTTACTGAGAAGCCACAACGTCTAGTCTGCACAAGGTTTGTTTCTTTTTAAGCTTTGTAACTGTATTGTAGTCTATAGATACCATTTTGCATTTTAGGAATTATGTACTGTGTATATAAAGCTTAACCAAATAAACTTAATCATAAAAAAAATGTAAACAATATAACACTTTGCAATATTGACAAGATGTTGTTTATCTGTATTTGTTTAGTCTGAATTTCAGAGAATTCCGGTTTGTTCAGACTATGATCTTTGCTATTGATGAAATAAACAATAGTAGCCTGCTCCCTAATATTTCTATTGGATATAAGATATTTGATAGCTGTGGCTCAACGTTAGCCTCAATGAGATCAACTATGGGTTTAATAAATGGGCAGGAGCATACAGCTCAAGAAACCTGCTCTGGGCAGTCAGCAGTGCAGGCCATCATTGGAGAATCAGAGTCTTCCTCAACTATAGTGATGTCAAGAGTAACAGGGCCATTTAAGATTCCAGTGGTAAAATGTTTGGACATAAAACAGTTTTAGTTCATTTATTTACATGTCTAATTAATAATACTGTCTTGATTTATTTTTTATGTGATGTATTTGTCTGCTTTAAACAGATCAGTCATTTTGCTACCTGTGCTTGCCTGAGCAACAGAAAAGAATATCCTTCTTTCTTCAGAACAATTCCTAGTGACTACTACCAGAGCAGAGCTCTGGCTCAACTAGTGAAGTATTTTGGATGGACCTGGGTAGGAGCAGTGAGAAGTGACAATGACTATGGCAACAATGGCATGGCCACATTTGTGGAGGCAGCTAAAAAAGAAGGAGTATGCATTGAGTATAATGAAGCCATTCTAAGGACAAATTTAAAGGAGAGCATTGTTAAAGTTGTAGAAATAATTAAAAAGGGCACATCTAAAGTGTTAGTAGCATTTTTGGCTCAAAATGAAATGGATGTTTTGTTAGAGGAGGCCTTTGTGCAAAATGTGACAGGGCTTCAATGGGTAGGCAGTGAGTCCTGGATCACTGCCAGATACTTAGCAACTGAAAGGACAGCAATAGTAATCAGTAGTGCATTGGGATTTACCATTAATAAATCTAAAATTCCAGGTCTAAAGAACTTCCTTGTGAAGGTCCACCCATCCCAGATTCCCTCAAATTCCCTGTTGATAGAATTCTGGGAAAGTACATTTGGGTGTCAATTTTCACCAACAGCAGAGAATGTGAAACTTTGCACTGGTTTTGAAGACCTAAAAGTTATAAATAATACATTCACTGATGTTTCAGAGCTAAGGATTTCCAACAATGTGTATAAGGCAGTTTATGCAATAGCTCATGCCCTACATAACACATTGGCTTGCAATGCTAATGGTTCCTTTGATGATCGAAACTGCACTAAAAAGAACATGTTTCAACCGGGTCAGGTAAAAAAAATATATATATAAATAAGAAAAAAAAAACAGTTCAAAGAAAAAAATATATACTGAGAGGATTGCTATATCAAATATAAATGCATGTAATAAAAGCACATCATTTCTCCCTGCAGGTATTACAGTCCTTACAGAGTGTGAACTTTACAATGCCATCTGGTGAACGTGTGTATTTTAATGCTAATGGAGACCCTACTGCGAAATATGAGCTGGTGAACTGGCAGAAAAATTCAGCTGGAGACATAAACTTTGTTTCAGTGGGTTACTATGATGCCTCTCTTCCAACTGACAAGCAGTTTGTCATGAATCCAGTTAATATAGTTTGGGCTGGAAATAGTAATATGGTAGGTATGATGTACAGATGAAGAAACCTGCTGTGAGGTTATAGTAAATTTATCAGAAGTACTGTATAACTGAATCAGAATGTGTGTCAGAGGCCGAGATCTGTGTGCAGTGAGAGCTGTCAGCCAGGATTCAGACAGGCACAAATCAAAGGAAGACCACCATGCTGCTTTGCCTGTATACAATGCCCCGTTGGTGAAATCAGCAATGAGACTGGTATGTGTCAATGGGCTACCTCATGGCTAAAATATAAAAGAACCAGATACAAATAAACAACAAAACAAAAATGAGTTTCTCATAGATGATTGTAACCATTTTTTTTTTATTTTAGATTCCGTTGAATGTATCAGATGCCCCCTGGAGTACTGGTCAAATGAAAATCATAGCCTGTGTGTTCCAAAGAAAGTGGAATTCCTTTCATTCGATGAAAACATGGGGATGCTCCTGACAGCTGTTTCGTTAACAGGAGTTACTATTACTATAGCTGTAGGATTGGTAATTTACTATTTTAGAGATACACCACTTGTAAAGGCAAGCAACATTGAGCTGAGTCTCTTGCTGCTTTTCTCTCTGACTCTCTGTTTTCTGTGTTCACTTACTTTCATTGGAGAGCCTTCTGAGTGGTCCTGTATGCTACGCCACACAGCATTCGGCATTACTTTCGCACTTTGTATGTCCTGTGTTTTAGCAAGAACAATAGCAGTAGTAATGGCATTTAAAGCCACAGTGCCCGGAAGCAGTTTTCCTAAGTGTTCAGTACCTGTGCAAAGAATGAGTGTTTTCTGCTGCACCCTTTTTCAAATTATTATATGCATTCTGTGGTTAACACTAGCACCCCCAGTGCCTCAAAAAAACATGGCTCATTCCACAGACAAAATAATACTAGAATGTGATTTGGGCTCAGCTATAGGTTTCTGGGCCGTGCTAGTATATATAGGACTTTTGGCTGTTTTATGTTTTGTTTTAGCTTTTCTAGCTAGAAAGCTGCCTGATAATTTTAATGAAGCTAAATTCATCACATTCAGCATGCTTATTTTCTGTGCAGTTTGGATCACTTTTATTCCAGCTTATGTCAGCTCTCCTGGAAAATTCACTGTAGCTGTGGAGATCTTTGCCATTTTAGCATCAAGCTTTGGTTTACTATTCTGTATATTTACTCCAAAATGTTACATTATTATATTTAAGCCTGAAAAGAATACACGAAAACATCTTATGGGCAGAGTAAATACAAAATTACATAGCAATTAATTATTTTGTATCGAATTAAGTTTGTTAATGAGTTTAAAATAAATGAGATAAAGGAAAAACGTTCAATCATAGAAATATTTTGATGCATGTGTTATTGTCTGAATGTATTATTAAAATTTTATTTTAACGTTCACTTTGAAATCATGATTGATTTTTAGTAAATGTGTCTGGATTGACTGCTGATATATATCTAAGAGGTGCATTAAAAAATATATATATATGATGATGATGATAATTAATACTACTACTACTACTACTACTACTACTACTACTACTACTACTAATAATAATAATAATAATAATAATAATAATAATAACATGTGTTACACTTATTCATATTAACATAAAGCATTAAAAAACAACAACATTGTAATACAGTCTGATTGGGTGTAAAATCCACACAACACTGCATGTTTTTTTTTTTTTTTTTGTATGAATTGCTGCAGTTGTTTCGTCATTGGAGAACATG
The DNA here is from genome assembly GCF_946808225.1 of Silurus aristotelis. Taxonomy (NCBI): domain Eukaryota; kingdom Metazoa; phylum Chordata; class Actinopteri; order Siluriformes; family Siluridae; genus Silurus; species Silurus aristotelis. The sequence continues at coordinate 3,766,525 of NC_139583.1, read as the reverse complement.
CAAATTAGGTCCCATGTTCCACAGTTATTAGTAGTACATAAGGACATTGTGGGATAGGTATAGTCCAAGTATCAGAGACATATACTTCCTATAGAGTCATGCTTTCACTAGCAGATATACTAATGATTATATTTTTTACTGCTAATGCTGAAGATCAGCAATGCAAGGCATATGGAACAGATGAACTCCTTCATTTTTTTAAAGAGGGGGACGTATCTATAGGAGGCATTTTTTCATTTCATCAATATCCTGTCGGTATAAATCCAACACTGCTGGCGAACCCTGGAAATATGAGATGTTATGGGTAAGTGGGTAGGTAAATAATTGTATAATACAAACCTAAAATAAAATGTTTTAGAACACCAAAACGGTAGGTGGAGACTAAAAGTAAAAAAATATATTATAGAAGTATTCTATCTATCTATCTATCTATCTATCTATCTATCTATCTATCTATCTATCTATCTATCTATCTATCTATCTATCTATCTATCTATCTATCTATCTATCTATCTATCTATCTATCTATCATGTTTTAGGATTGATCCTGGGGAATTGCAATATGCCATGACAATGATATTTGCTATTGAGGAGATTAACAATAGCACAGATCTTCTTCGTGATCTTACACTGGGCTACAGAATATATGGTTCCTGTCCAAGCATTCCTCTCTCAGTAAAGGCATCTCTGCTTCTCATGAACAGGCCAGGAGTGGAAGAAGGTAACTGCACAAAATCTTCCATGGTGCATGCTGTCATTGGGGAAACCACTTCGACAGCAACTATAGGCATTGCAAAGACTATGGGCCCATTTTATATACCAGTGGTGAGTAAATGTGTATTCTGGAATCACTGTTGTACTGTTTAGACGGAAAACAATGCAAATCAATCGACATGTGAAATATTTGTGTGTACATGTAATATATACCTAGCATTATAAATACATTTTAATTACATATTTATATGCTGTTTTTAGGTTTTATATTCTATAGATTTGTTTGTATTCTATACATTATATTTTATAATTTTTGAAATAGAAACATTAAACTTTAATTCTCCATGTTCAGTAATCAACAAGTACAATATTTTTAACAGTATATTAGTAAATCATATATTATACCATACTGTATCTAATACTACTCATATCATGTACTAATCTTTTCCAGATTAGCCACTCAGCTACCTGCGCATGTCTGAGCAATAGAAAAGAGTATCCCTCTTTCTTCAGGACAATTGCCAATGATTATTATCAGAGCAGAGCACTGGCAAAGCTGGTCAGGTATTTTGGTTGGACTTGGGTAGGAGCTCTAAGAAGTAGAAGTGACTATGGAAATAACGGAATGGCCAGTTTTCTAGAAGCTGCTGAAAATGAGGGCATATGTATTGAGTACTCTGTGGCTATATACAGGACTGATTCCAGACAAAAGTTTCTAAATGTTGTGGATATCATCAAGGCATCTACATCCAAGGTCATTGTAGCTTTTGCAGATGGGAATGACCTGGACATCCTCATAACAGAGCTTTACTATCAAAATGTGACTGGCTTTCAGTGGGTTGGAAGTGAAGGATGGATCACCTACAGCTACCTATCAAATGACATCAATTATGCTGTGGTTGGTGGTGCAGTAGGCCTTGCTGTGCCAAATGCTAAAATTCCTGGCTTGAAAGAGTTTATTGCAAGCAGGCGACCCTCTTTACAACCTGGTAATTCAGGTCTGGTTGAACTGTGGGAAAGTGTGTTTGACTGTACTTTAAGCTCACAGTCACAGAAGGCTGAAAAATCCTGCACTGGAGATGAGTCCCTTGAGAAAGCACACACAAGCTTCACAGATGTGTCAGACGCTAGCTTATTGAACAACATTTATAAAGCTGTTTATGCTGTGGCTCATGCTATGGATAGGCTTTTAAGCTGCCATGATGGGAAAGGGCCATTTACCAATGGTACATGTGCAGATAAAAGAAGCATAGAGCCATGGCAGGTAATGTAAACACTGCAATTTCATTGCACACATTTGTCTATTTTTGCAATTTTTTGGTCAATACAAAGTAAAATAAATGAACAAACAAGCAAATAAGTCAATGTCCTATTTTTCAGGTGCTTCATTACCTGGCTCAAGTAAACTTTACTACTAAGAATGGAGATACAGTACATTTTGATAAGTTGGGTGACCCAGTTGCACGCTATACCATTGTCAATTGGCAAAAAAAGGGTGAAGGAGGGGTAACATTTGAGTCCATTGGCATGTATGATGCATCTCGGCAAGATGGGCAGGAGCTTGTAATTAATACAGACAGTGCAGTCTGGGCAAAAGATCAGCATACAGTAAGCAAAGCTTGAAAAATCCTGATTTATCACTCCTCTCAATATGTTTCTTCTTTTTCTTCTACTTCCACTTCTTTTTCTTCTTCTTCTTCTTCTTCTTCTTCTTATTATTACTGTATGGCTATTGCTAAAAGGCTCTAAAATGTTTTACCCATATACTCCAGGTTCCGCTGTCTGTATGTAGTGAAAACTGTCCACCAGGCACCAGTAGGGCTTTCATTAAAGGAAAGCCAATTTGCTGCTTTGACTGCATACCTTGTGCAGATGGAGAGTTCAGCAACACCACAAGTGAGAAGACCAGTCTCCTTTCATTTACATTACTTCTTTTGGTGCTTTTAAGACTTCCGCTAAAAGCTCAAATGACTTCATACAATTCTGAATTGTCTACATTTTGCATTTTTAATATATCTGTGGTTTCAGATGCAGTGACATGTCTCCCATGCCCTCTCGAATACAAGTCAAATAAGAACAAGACTCAGTGCGATCTGAAAAATATTGAATTCCTGAACTTTAATGAACTTATGGGTATTCTGCTGATGGCATTCTCTTTGTTCGGTGGATGTCTCACAATTACAGTTGGGTTCATTTTCTTTTACTACAGACAAACTCCAATTGTCAGGGCCAACAACTCTGAACTGAGCTTCCTGCTGCTCTTCTCTCTAAGTCTGTGTTTCCTTTGCTCAATTACCTTCATTGGTCGTCCCTCTGAATGGTCCTGTATGTTGCGCCACACAGCATTTGGGATCACCTTTGTTCTTTGCATCTCCTGTGTTCTGGGAAAAACAGTAGTTGTGTTAATGGCATTTAGAGCTACACTTCCAGGTAGTAATGTCATGAAGTGGTTTGGACCTGCACAGCAGAGACTCAGTGTAATTTCATTTACTTTCATTCAAGTGTTCATTTGTAGTCTTTGGTTGACAATTTCGCCTCCATTTCCTTACAAAAATATGTACCACTACAAAGATAAAATCATTTTAGAATGTCATGTGGGATCAGTTTTAGGCTTCTGGGCTGTGCTTGGATATATAGGTTTTCTGGCTTTCTTATGTTTCATTTTGGCTTTTCTTGCAAGGAAGCTACCTGATAACTTTAACGAAGCCAAATACATTACATTCAGCATGCTCATATTCTGTGCCGTTTGGATTACATTTATTCCAGCATATGTCAGCTCTCCTGGAAAGTTTATTGTAGCTGTGGAGATATTTGCTATATTAGCCTCAAGCTCTGGATTACTCTTTTGCATATTTCTTCCAAAGTGCTACATAATTTTACTTAAGCCTGACAAAAACACCAAAAAACATATGATAGGTAAAACACCATCCAAATCACTTTGAACAGGTTCACACATATGGTATACACATTGTAAATAATGAAACCAACAAGCATATTAATATGTGTGTGTCCTGGATGCTTGGTGCTTTTTTTTTTTTATATATATATATATATATATATATATATATATATATATATATATATATATATATATATATATATATATATATATATAAAATTATATATGTAAACCTGGCCATGATTTAAATGTATGACATTCATTAAATAAAATGAATATGAAATCCAACCAGAATACAGTGGTTCAATACAAACAAGAACAACAAATCAGTGATGATAACTTGGAGACCTTCCTGTGTATGTGTGTACACATGTCAAGATTTCCAACAAAGTTGCATTTGATAAAAAATACCATTGTTATATGGCCACATTTTAATTAAACCTCACTGAGTTGTCACCTACTATACATTGGTTTTATATGACAATGATAAAACTAGGAGTAGAAACTCAAGGTTCAATCACCAATACATGCTAGGAAAGCTTATTGCTAAAATATTTAGTTCATGTATTGTTAATGGTTACTATAGCAGCCATACTTAGCCATGCAAGTCTAATTATATTTTAAATGACTGGCTATGCTGTAAGAACATGGTTCTAGGACATAAAAGTAAAGTGCATAAAATGCTGATCAACACATTACATTAGTTTTATATAAATCTTGGGGTGATGTAAAATTATTATTATTAATGTAATGAACAAGGAGGAGGCTAGTACTTGAGAAATACTTTTTCAAGACATTTTGCTGCCACAATCAAGGATAATTTTTTTTATTAAAAAAACAAAAACACCATCATAAAAATACAGTTTATGTCTAGCAGGGGCAAAGAAAATTGAATGGAATGTTTCTGAAAAGCACCAAACTATGTACAGATGCTTGACAAAATCTTTGAAGCATGCAAAAATCTGCTAAATTTGGTCTCAGTTGGACATTGAAATAATTATGAAAATGGTAGCTATGCACGTGGAATCCAAAAACAGATAGGTAGATTGGTGGATTGGCATATATTATCAGATACCACAGTGAATCCAGGAAAGTATTAACTGCGCTTCACTTTTTCCACATTTGTTATGTTACACACTTATTCCAAAATGGATAAAATTTTCCTCACAATACTACAACAATACCCCATAATGACAACGTGAAAGAAGTTTGTTTGAAATCTTTGAAAAATTATTTAAAAATAAAAAGGAATAAAACTATTTTAGAACTATTGTAGATACATACACAAACATTAATAATTTATAATATAATTAATAATACACACACAAAGAAAAAAATATGAATCTATAGTTTTACAAATGAATGAATGATATACAAAATAATCATAGCAAAACAAAAGAAACAGATGCATTGAGAAAAGTAACTCAGCACTAATAGCCGAGAGGTAAATACACCACTGACTGCAGATCACAAGTGTAACATTTCCATAGAGAATTTGCGTTTTCATTTGTATAAATACAAGAGATTCCCCCTGTTTAACTAACTGACATCAGACCATGCATACATGCTCACATTCACTATCAGTGTATCTAAGCTCTATAGGTAGATGGAGTCATTGTTTACTTTATTGCATGTGTTAATGGCCATCATCAATTTTTCCAGAGCTAATGAGACTACTTGTAGCCTGTATGGAGAACCTGCATACCCGCATCTTTGGAAAGATGGCGACATCATAATCGGAGGTATTTTTCCCTTTTATAGTTACTGGGAGATCAGTGACTTGTCCTATTTAGTCATGCCCCCTCCAGTGAAGTGCACCAGGTAAGCAGCATATGAAAGTTATGCATAAAAATGTTTTATATGATATATAAAAGATATTATTATATACAGTACAGACCAAAAGTTTGGACACACCTTCTCATTCAAAGAGTTTTCTTTATTTTCATGACTATGAAAATTGTAGATTCACACTGAAGGCATCAAAACTATGAATTAACACATGTTGAATTATATTTGGAATTATATACATAAAAAAGTGAACTGAAAATATGTCATATTGTAGGTTCTTCAATGTAGCCACCTTTTGCTTAGATTACTGCTTTGCACACTCTTGGCATTCTCTTGATGCCTACTTTGAAGAACCTACAATATGACATATTTTCAGTTCACTTTTTTGTTATGTATATAATTCCACATGTGTTAATTCATAGTTCTGATGCCTTCAGTGTGACTCTACAATTTTCATAGTCATGAAAATAAAGAAAACTCTTTGAATGAGAAGGTGTGTCCAAACTTTTGGTCTGTACTGTATATATAATATATATATAAAACTTTTGGTCTGTACTGTATATATAATATATATATAAAACTTTTGGTCTGTACTGTATATATAATATATATACAGTACAGACCAAAAGTTTGGACACACAAGTTGTGTCCAAACTTTTGGTCTGTACTGTATCTCAAGGTAACTGTGTTTTTGTCTGACTTTTTTTTTTTATTACCAGCATGGAATTCAAAGGCTTCCATTATGCACAAAGCTTAATCTTTGCAATAGAAGAGATCAACAATAGTTCTTCGTTATTGCCTGGAGTCATGCTTGGCTACAAGATCTTTGACACATGTGGCTCCACATCTTTGGGTGTTAAAGCAGCAATGACACTATTGAATGGAAATGAGAATTTAGTGCACAAAGGGATGTGCACAAAGCCAGCTCAGGTGCAGGCCATAATAGGAGAGACGTATTCATCAGTTTCAATGGCTATAGCGAAGAGTATTGGACCTTTCCACATGCCATTAGTAAGAATTTATGCATTTCTTAGCAAAATTATGACAATGGAAACAAGAATTCAAAGGTTAGATAATAACTTTTGATACACCTTTGCTGCAGATCAGTTATTACTCCACTTGCGAATGCCTAAGTGACAAAAGAAAATATCCATCATTTCTGCGCACAATTCCCAGTGATTTCCATCAAAGCAGAGCACTTGCAGAGATGGTCAAGCACTTTGGTTGGACATGGGTGGGAGCAATAAGAAGAGATGATGATTATGGCAATAGCGGGATGGCAACTTTCTCTCGTGTGGCAGAACAGCTTGGGGTCTGCTTAGAGTACTCCCTTCCATTTTTTCCAACCTATTCACAAGAAAAAGTGCTAAGGATCATCGAGCAAATTAAAATGTCGACTTCTCGCGTGATAGTTGCATTTTTCACTCAATGGGACTTCGATGTTTTGCTGCCTATGCTTTCCGAACACAACATTACCCGATATCAGTGGGTTGGAACTGAAGGCTGGATCTCTGATCCAGTAGTGGCCAAATTAGATACGCACAACATACTACAAGGAGCCATAGGACTCGCCATTCCTAAAACAAAAGTGACAGGTCTGAAGGATTTTATTCTTGATATAAAACCTCTGAAAGCAGTTGGCAATGCCATTTTTACTCATTTCTGGGAGGCTTTATTTAAGTGTAAATTTACAGTGCAGAATGATTCAGAGGACTCAGCTGTATGTACAGGTGATGAAAAACTCTCTGAGATAGAAAACACCTTTACAGATATGTCGTTCATGCCCATTTTCAATAATATCTATAAAGCAATCTATGCCATAGCCTATACTCTACACAGTCTTCTTGGTTGCCAACACACGTGTCCTACAAAGAAGCAGCCAGATCAGTTCACTGTAAGTAAATACCATTTCTGAAACTTTCTTTGTACCTAACATTTTTACACAAATACCTACTAACTGCAAATTTGTGCTATTTCATTAGTTTCTGGAAAACCTCAAAAAAGTGCACTTTACGACAAAAGACGGTGAAGAAGTGTATTTCGATGCAAATGGTGATCCTCCAGCAAAATATGAAATAATAAACCGACAAATGAGTAAAGATTACCAGTTTGAATTTGTCACAGTTGGACTTTATGATTCCTCTTTACCAATTGTTGATCGTTTAGCAGTAAACATGGCCTCCATTGTATGGGCAAAAAATACAAATCAAGTGAGTATAAGTAAAAACACATGAAATCAATGATGTGAAAGACTCAAAATTTATGCCATATTACCAAGTAACCACATTTTCTGTTTTAAAAAGGTACCAAAGTCTGTATGCAGTGAGAGTTGCCCTCCTGGCACAAGAAAAGCTGTACAGAAAGGAAAGCCCATCTGCTGTTTTGACTGCATACCATGTGCTGCTGGAGAGATCAGTAATATGACAGGTAATGTATATCTTTAAAAGAAGACAATGTATAGGTAACAAAATCAGAAAGCAATATACATATTGCTAATAACACATCACTGTTGTCATTAATATTCTATGAAATGTTAGAAATACACTAAATACTATACGCTAGTGATCATGCTAGAAACCTTTATGATATCTTCATTAAACTGTCAAACCTTTTTGTGTATTTAAATTTTTTTTTTTTTTTTTTTTCTGTCACTCATACAGATTCCGTTGAATGTGAGCAGTGCCAGCAAGATTATTGGTCAAATGCAGACAAAAATAGATGCGTAAAGAAGGAAATTGAATATTTGTCCTACGAGGAAACAATGGGAATTTTGCTAACAGCGGTTTCTATTGTTGGTTTAGTTATAACAGTGGTGATAGCATTCATATTTTTCAAACATAAAAATACACCAATAGTCAGGGCGAACAACTCTGAACTGAGCTTCTTGCTGCTCTTCTCACTGACTCTGTGTTTCCTATGTTCACTTACATTCATCGGACGGCCCTCTGAGTGGTCCTGTATGTTGCGGCACACAGCTTTTGGGATCACATTTGTACTTTGTATCTCCTGTGTTTTGGGAAAAACTATAGTTGTGTTAATGGCCTTCAGAGCTACACTTCCAGGCAGTAATGTCATGAAATGGTTTGGGCCTCCACAACAGAGACTCAGTGTACTTGCATTCACTTTCATACAGGTTCTTATTTGTGTGCTTTGGTTGACAATATCCCCTCCTTTCCCTTTCAAAAATCTAATGCACTATAAGGAAAAGATCATTCTTGAATGCAATTTGGGCTCAACCATAGGTTTCTGGGCCGTGCTGGGTTACATAGGAATTTTGGCACTTTTATGTTTCGTTTTAGCTTTTCTGGCTAGAAAACTTCCAGATAATTTTAATGAAGCAAAATTCATTACATTCAGTATGCTAATGTTTTGTGCAGTTTGGATCACTTTTATTCCAGCTTATGTCAGCTCTCCTGGAAAATTCACTGTTGCTGTGGAGATCTTTGCCATTTTAGCATCAAGCTTTGGTTTGCTGTTCTGTATCTTTCTTCCAAAGTGTTACATAATCATCATGAAGCCAGAAAAAAACACTAAAAAGCAGCTTATGGGAAAGGTGTCATAATGAAAATATTGATGATTAATAGAGACCAATGAAACCTATATCATTTATTCAACTTCAAAATTGACATAAGGTTATTTGTTTAAATTTTTCTATGTAATTTACCTAAAATTACTATTGGGAAAATACACAAATGTTTGATATGAGTGATATTTTTAATTCTATGTCTACTTTGGTTAAATGTTTTAGTCATTAAAAGTGACAATTATAATTCTAGAGGAACTCAACAGATTTACAAAGCAGTACATGCAACAATTTAAATATTAGGATATTTGCCTGATCTTGATTCGATTTTTGTAGTACCATTGGAATAAGTACATGCACATATTTTTATTATGTCATACAATAAAGAATACCAGACACATCTATACTATGTTCAATTGGTTTTATTGAGTATCACATGGACACATAAATGACAACAGGGCACAGAACCAAGCTCAGTATGGAAGCTTTATTAATGACCTACCTTGAATGAACGCTATTCAGATGGGCAGCAAATTTATGACATGAAAATGTAGCGATTATAAACCAGTTCCTTCTGACTATTTTCAGCATGCTATTAATAATTAAAAAAAGAATAGGAAAGTTTAGCTTAATCTCAGCATTAAAGTGGTGTAGATAAAAGCAATTTAAAAGCTTTTTATGTGACTGGTCTAAAAAGCTGTTTAAATGAAGGGATCAGAAGTGAGTGAATGTTTCTAGATAAGACATATTTGCTACAGCAGTGCTTATCCAGAAATCAAGTGGCACTTAAAGGCCAATTCTCTTCCCTGAATGTCAGGTGTATGCTGAATTATGCCCATCTAATGTTCAGCCGTTGTAAAATAATAGGGGGCCTCGGATTAAGCAAGTCGCAATCTGATTGGTTAAAGCAACCTCTTTAAGAAGCATGGATTAAAGCTATCAAGAGCCCATGCTTTTCATTTCTGCAAGCAAAAAGTCACGTGGCGGCTGAAATCTGATTGGATAGAAACATAAACAGACATTTATTTGCGTTCCACCTTGTAGCAGCGCACCTGAGAGAAATGCGATAAAATGAAGAGAATAGACTAAACTTTTTTTGGCTTCTCCCATTAGGGGTCGCCACAGCGGATCATCCGCATATTTGATTTGGCACATGTTTTTACGTTGGATGCCCTTCCTAACGCAACCCTCCCCAGTTATCTGGGCTTGGGACCAGCACTAAGGCTTGTGCAACCCTAATGGCTGGGGTTGGTTCTCTGACCGGGGATCGAACCCGGGCAGCAGCGGTGAGAGCGCCGCATCCTAACCACTAGACCACCAGGGAACCTAAATGAAGAGAATAGACTATTGGAAATAATTTAATACATATTTATGAACAAAAATATATTAAAATGTAAGTCTGTGATTCTGATTCAGTGATTCCGCAAACGCCTCGCTGGCCCTGACGGCCCTCCACTGATGTAGACAATAGATCAAGTGTACAGTTATACACTTATAAGTTATACACTCATCAGCCAAATACCAAGATTATTCATAATTTTGTAATATTTTAGACAGTAACATCATCATGGTTACTGCCACCAAATATTGTTCTGAATATTTAAGAAACTGCTGAACTACACAGAATGGTTTCCCACATCGGATTTCTTAAAAATGTCAGTTTTATATAGCACTGAAAACTACATATGCTGCTTATTTTAAATGTAATCACAAGTAAGACCTTTAACTTCAGACAAAATTTGGCATCAAGGCCCACTTCTTTCCGAATGGAAAGTCACGCCTTTTTTTGGCTGTGACGTACATGATTACTATAGAGAATTGAGATTTCCTTCAATATAAATATCATTGATTATCTCTGTTCATGTGAGCTGCCAGATCAGATCAAAGGCATATTCATTGTCTCTTTCTCTAAATATTTCTTCTGTAAAGCTTCTAAAGCTGGATATCTAGATGGAGTCAATATTTACTCTCTTGCCTGTAGTGATAGCTATTATAAATTCTTCTGGGGCACAAGAGACTGCTTGTAGGGTGTATGGAGAAACTAGATATCCACAGCTATGGAAGGAGGGTAATATTATAATTGGTGGTATTTTCCCTTTCCATAAAAAATGGGAGATCACTGACTCTTCTTATTCGGTCATGCCTGCTATAAACTGCATGAGGTAAGCAAGTCAAATCTTAGACAGAACAACATAATGGATTATAATCCATAGTTGTCAATAATGAAAGATGAGGTTTTGTCATATACAAAATATTTTATATGACTATGCATCTCTATCTGATTTTTTTTTTTTCTTAAAGTTTGGATGTCAGAGCATTCCAGTATTCACAGACCCTGATCTTTGCAATAGAGGAAATCAACAACAGTTCATCATTACTTCCTGGAGTCTCGCTGGGCTTTAAAGTATTTGATACCTGTAATTCTGCAGCACTAGGCGTGAAAGGGGCAATGGGACTTTTGAATGAAAATGAAAATTCTGTATCAAATCAGAGCTGCACAAAGCCAGCCCAGGTGCAAGCCATAATAGGAGAGACATATTCATCAGTGTCCATGGCCATAGCAAAGAGTATTGGACCTTTCAGCATGCCCATGGTAGGAACTATTCATATATTTTCTTGATTCATAATAAAATGTAATGTATTATTTTTTCTAGCTAATTTACAGTTTAAACCATGTGTGACAGAAGAAAATATTAATGATTGCTATACCTGACATAAATATGTGGATCTAATTTTAGATCAGTTATTATTCTACATGCGAGTGCCTCAGTGATAAAAAGAAATATCCCTCATTTCTGCGCACTATTCCCAGTGATTATTACCAGACGTTAGCGCTTGCAGAAATGATCAAGCACTTTGGCTGGACCTGGGTGGGAGCAATACGGAGAGATGATGATTATGGTAACAATGGAATGGCCACTTTTACTAAAATCGCAGAACAACTTGGTATATGTTTAGAATACTCCCTTCCATTTTTTCGAACCTACTCACAAGACAGAGTTTTGAGAATTGTTGAGCAAATTAAAAGTTCCACTTCACGGGTAATAGTGGGATTTGTCACTCCATGGGACCTGGAGATTTTACTTCAAGTATTTGCTGAACACAACATCACTGGATACCAGTGGGTGGGAAGTGAGGCATGGATTGCTGATTTAATAGCAGCTACTTTGGATAAGTCAAATATACTGCAAGGAGCCATAGGGCTAGCGATTCCAAAAGCAACCGTAACAGGCCTAAAGGACTTCATACTTGATATAAAACCATTAAAAACTGTAGGCAGTGGCATTTTTACAGAATTATGGGAAGCTCTGTTTAGTTGCACATATGCAGTGCAGAATAAACCTGAGAACATACCAGCCTGCACAGGAGAAGAAAAACTGTCTGAGGTGGAAAATAACTTCATTGACATGTCTTTGATGCCTATTTTCAGTAATGTGTACAAAGCAGTATATGCCATTGCCCATACACTACATCAACTTCTTGGCTGCAAAGAAACATGTCCTGTAAAGAAGCAACCTGATCCTTTCACAGTGAGTTAAAGTGTTTTCAAGACTTACTATAGTACATTATAGTTTTGATATACACAAGCTGCACTAATATCAAAAAACATATTTATTTGTACATATGTATAGCTGTATACAGAGCTAATAACAGTTGGAGGAATAATTATAATTGAACAGAATGAAACACTGATTCTTACTTTTTTTTCCCATTAGTTTTTTGAAAGTCTCAAAAAGGTGCGCTTCAGCACAAAGGAAGGTGAAGAGGTTTATTTTGATAAAAATGGTGATCCTCTGGCAAAATATGACATAATAAATTGGCAAAAAAATAAAGAAAACCAACATGAGTTTGTCACAGTTGGACTTTATGACTCCTCTCTTCCTGCTCAGGATCGATTGGCAGTAAATATGGCCTCAATTGTCTGGTCACAAAATGCAAAAAAGGTAAGTATTTAGAAAAATATATGATTTGGTTGGATATTATTATTTTTCATATATATTTATAATTTATTGTTTTGTGCACAATAATGTGTTCTTACTTTGTGTGCTAAAAGTTTTTTTTTAGTTTTTTTTATGTAATATGTAATTTCAATAATCAATTAACTCATTTTTAATCAAGAAAGTATTAAAAAATATATAACAAAATTAAACTTAAAAAGTTGCATTGGTCATAGGTGCCAAAGTCTGTATGCAGTGAGAGTTGCCCCCCCGGCACAAGAAAAGCTGTACAGAAAGGAAAACCCATCTGCTGTTTTGACTGCATACCATGTGCTGATGGAGAAATCAATAATATGACAGGTATAGAAATGGCTTAAATTATAGATTTTGCTATATAGAATAGTAATATAACTGTACTATAAATAAATTTTCAATTGTAAGACTAAAATAAATCTCATAAGTGACCTATTTTATATTCTCTTCCCCGGACAGATTCTATTAAATGTGAACGATGTCAGCAAGATTTCTGGTCGAATCCTGACAGAGACACATGTGTAAAGAAGGAAATTGAATATTTATCCAATGAAGAAACGATGGGAATTTTGCTAACAGCAGTATCCATTATTGGGACATTTATAACAATAACAATAGCAATCATATTCTACAAATACAAAAATACTCCAATAGTCAAGGCCAACAACTCTGAACTGAGCTTTCTGTTGCTCTTCTCACTGACTCTGTGTTTCCTATGTTCACTTACATTCATCGGACGGCCCTCTGAGTGGTCCTGTATGCTGCGGCACACAGCTTTTGGAATCACATTTGTCCTCTGTATCTCCTGTGTTCTGGGGAAAACTATAGTTGTGTTAATGGCCTTCAGAGCTACACTTCCAGGTAGTAATGTCATGAAATGGTTTGGGCCTCTACAGCAGAGACTCAGTGTACTTGCATTCACTCTTATACAGGTTCTTATTTGTGTGCTTTGGTTAACAATATCCCCTCCTTTCCCTTTCAAAAATTTCATACATTACAAGGAAAAGATCATTCTTGAATGCAGTTTGGGCTCAGACATAGGTTTCTGGGCTGTACTGGGTTACATAGGAATTTTAGCACTTTTATGCTTTATTTTAGCTTTTCTAGCTAGAAAACTTCCAGACAATTTTAACGAAGCGAAATTCATCACATTCAGCATGTTACTGTTCTGCGCAGTTTGGATTACTTTTATACCCGCTTATGTCAGTTCTCCTGGAAAATTCACTGTAGCTGTAGAGATTTTTGCCATTTTAGCATCAAGCTTTGGTTTACTCTTCTGTATCTTTCTTCCAAAGTGTTACATAATCATCATGAAGCCAGAGAGGAACACTAAAAAGCAGCTTATGGGAAAAGAGTCTGTTCAATAGGTTAACAGTTTACATGTGCATGACTGCATGATGTTATTATAAAATAAAGTAATATTTAAACATAATATTTTAATACAATACAACCCAAGGTTTTCCAAAGTAATAATTGTATACATGTTTGTTACATAATTCAATAAATGTAAAATAATGGTGTATATGATGGCAGGAAATTCAGCAGTTTAATATTACGGTGTGAGCATTTGTCACTTCAAATTTTAGATCATATATTAAAACATTTGCATTAGGCACATTATGGTGGCATTCAGTAGCAACTAAGGTTGGACAATGCAGAACTTCCCTGGGGTCTAGGAAGTGTTTAAAGACAATAGAAAAAGATATTCTATAATGTGAGTGAGGATGCCATCTAGCAGTCAGGGAGGATTTGTCCTAGATGCTTTTGACAATGTCATTTATTAATAGACTCATCTCTATTTTTACACCTCATGTGTTAGTTACTCTGACTGACAAGTAATATCAAAGACTTTTGGAATATAAAAACAAAAAGGAGAACCCTAATAAATGCACATCATTTTTGGGGAAAATAAGGGTAGCAAACATGTCAACTGTGAAGATCAGGAACATCATGATTTGGTGCTGTTAATAGTTCTGTGGTATTTTCTGTCATCAAAACATAAATAGAGTTATGCCCTGCAAATAATACAGGTAACAGATTACTCAAACTTGCCAACATTTCCCATTAGATATTCTAACCTTTAAAGGTGCTTAAAAGGTACAACACCCAGGACCGGTTTATGTTTTGACAGTAATGTTTGACTCTGGGGCAGTGGGAAGCTTCATTGTTCAAGCTACCTCATGCTGCAGTTCGGAGCCCTGCATTAGAAAACTCTTTGAATTCTGGTCACTGTCTCACCACAGCACTCGGTTATACTCAGCTTTCAATTACTTGTTTAACATAACCCTGCTATTTTGCAGTAAAAGAAAAAAAAAAAACAGATTACCTACAGTACTGGTCTTACTACTGCATTGTCTTCATGTTTCAAAGGTATCACAAGTCACCACCTCAGGCAAAAATCCTGACACTCATGTCTCTATTTGTGTGACACCTAAACATTCTAATTATTTAATGAAAAAACATCTTTAATCCATGATGATGGAAGCTGGAGATCCTGGGTATAGAACAAAGAAACAGTCCCAGGCACCATCTTAGCACATTCTTGATAATACTTGGCCTCGAATTCCCCACAGAATATCTGGAATGCATCTGCAATCTGGTGAGCATTAGCATTAGTTTGGACTAACGTGGCATGGACCCACAGTGGTAAATCAATCTCCACTTATGATCTCTTCTTAGAGTTATTTCATGTTTGACTAATCTCCAGATGGAAAAAAGGATGGCAAAATTCTGCTTACCCTTTCACACAGCAACTTTTGCGGCAGAAATAATGTTCTAGAGGTTTTAACCATTGCAACAAGCAGTGAATGAAATGAACTTTTACTGTGGCTTTACTGCAGAGGGAATTCCGATGCTTCTACTGTGGAGTAGGCAATCACTTTGTGTGAAGTTGCCCACTTTGTAAACAAGATTCTAGATTCTTGCAGTGAGAATTTAGGAAAGTCTCTCATATTAACAGCAATGACTGACTTCAGAGCGGCAGAGCTGGCCACAGTGACTAATCAACAGAGTTCTTATTAGAGACAAGGCAATTACTCACTAAAACAAACCCCTTGTACTACAGATTAGGGCTCTACACCAAGAGTCAGTTACGTTCCTGATCACAAACTCACCCAAACATCCCATCATTCATGGCGTTCATGTTTAAAGCTACATTGAACCACTCAACAAATAATCTGATGGTCCAACTACTGTCTTAAACACTGTCACTGTTTTGGCCACCACCAGTAAAGGCAAACTCTTTTCAGCCAAGCGCAATTACAATGTGGTTAATAGAAAACTTCTTGTGGTTAAGTTTGCCTTAGAGTGGGGGCACTGGCTAGTTGGAGCCAAACAGCCTTTTATAATCCTCACAGGCCCCAAGAAACTATCCAGCTAGCCAGCTCATTTAAGAGCAGCCACCCAGGAGTCCAAAGAACATACCACCTACTCCAGGAAAGGGTACTTTTGGCCTAACATGTTGTCTGACATCTTGTTCAGTGTGTACACATAGTAAGGTTTCTCATATGTTACCTATCGGTAAACTCCTCGTGCTCCTTACCCCGGAAAGATTCTGGTCCCACTTGGCCTGGAATTTAATTAATGATCTTCTGGAATCTCAGGGTACCAGAGTGATCCTGGTGGTTAGAGACAGGTCCTCAAAGTAACTACATTTGATCTCTCTACCCACACTGCCATCCGACTATATCACAGCAGAACTAAACTAAGAGCTCAGGTACTTCGTCATTCCAGAAGAGAAAGTGAGTGACTCAGTTTCACCTCCAGAGTCTGGACAAACTTTATGGAGAAGCTAGGCATGACTAGCACCAAGCACACAGTACAGGTACTATATAAATACAGGTCCTTATATATGTCCTGTAACCCCCCACATACTTCTCTGCAACACCTGACTTCCTCATACAATATCAAAATACTTCTCCACCAACATCCTCAAAGAAAATATTGTGTCCATAGTGCTCTTCCTTGTCATAAAAAAAAATAATAATACGTTGCTCACACATGGTCACCACTCCAATCAGCTTGGCTTTCACTACTCTTTCTCATAACCTCATGGTGTGGCTGGTCAACTTTATTATCTCCCTTATTCTTATACTTCTTAATACCTCAGGCATTATCTCACTTTACAAAAAATTGTTAAACAATCTAATTAAAAACTCCACTGAGATATCTCCTAAACATCTAACTTTTATAAAAAAGTAATAAATAATATAAAAAATAAATAAATAAAAATAATAATAATAAAAAAATACTACCTTCAGTATGTTTTGTTTAATTCTGTATCTATTCTGTATTAAAAAAAAAAAGAAAAAAAATATATATAATCTTTTATTTAATCTTTTTTTTTATGATTACAGATCAGTTATGGACTTACAGTGAAATGCTTTTATGCTGTTTGTGGTTATAAAAATGAGCATTCACTGTAATAATAATTAATGTAATGTAATGTTTCCTTTGTATCTTTTTTCAACAAAACCCTATATTGTGAAATGCAATTTGTAACACAGGCAACATTAAGGCTATTTGATTAATTGAATAAATAAATAAATCATTATTATTATCTGAATTTGCTATTGCGTTTAGTACAAATTGTCTATTGTCCCAAGCAAATGCATACACTGAAAACCATAAGTGGAAGAAAAATCATTATAGTCACAAAAAAATCCTTTTGAATTGCATAGAAAATGTAAGAATGTTAAAGCATAATATCTTTGGTCAGTATGTCATGCACAGGGGAATGTATTTCAGAATACATCACACCCACTTTGATTGTGACTCATATGCTTGCCAATACCATAGAGGATTTGCATTTCCATTTGTATAAATATGATTAAATCCTTCCCGATTGTCCTAACAGATTGGGACACTCACATGTGCTCTTATATGTTTTTTTTTTTGTACTTTAGAACAGTATAGTTAGATGGAATCCATATTTTCTGTTTTGCATATGATAATAGCCATTGTAAATTTTTCCAGAGCTAATGAGACTGCTTGTAGTTTGCTAGGAGAGCTTGCATACCCACATTTTTTCAAGGATGGTGATATCATAATAGGAGGGATTTTTCCATTTTATAGTAAATGGGAGTTTACAGATTTGTCTTACTTGGTAATGCCTCCTCCAGTACAATGCACAGGGTAAGTATTATTGATAAAGTAGAGTTCATGTTGCTTATTATAAATTTACTATGATGAAGTGATGAAATGTTTCAATATTATTTTGAAATGATGGATTTGTCTGTTCTTTTTAAATAGCTTGGATTTCAGAGCTTTTCAATACACACAGTCCATGATCTTTGCAGTAGAAGAGATCAACAACAGTTCATCTTTACTTCCTGGAGTCTCCCTGGGCTATAAGATATATGACACTTGTAGTTCTTCAGCAATGGGAGTTAAAATGGCAATGACACTTATGAATGGAAATGAAAAATCTGTTGCAAATCAGGTCTGCACAAAACCAGCCCAGGTGCAAGCCATAATAGGTGAGGCATACTCCTCAGTGTCCACAGCTATAGCAAAGAGCATTGGACCATTCAACATGCCCATAGTAAGAATAAAATCTATTTTTATTACTAACGTAAATATTTCAACCGCATCTGTAATGCACGGCTGATAAGGCATTATTTACTCAATATCAATTTTTGATAAGTGCAAAATAAATGAATTTAATAGCTGAGTTGTTTGTGTTAACGTAATTTTAGATCAGTCACTATTCCACCTGTGAATGTCTGAGTGACAAAACGAAATATCCCTCATTTCTGCGCATTATTCCCAGCGATTACCACCAATCCAGAGCCCTGGCAGAGATGGTAAAGCACTTTGGCTGGACCTGGGTGGGAGCAATACGAAGAGATGATGACTATGGTAACAATGGAATGGCTACGTTTACAAAAGTTGCAGAACAACTGGGTATATGCTTGGAATATTCTCTTCCTTTTTTCACAACCTACTCACAAGAAAGAATACTGAGAATAGTAGAGCAAATTAAAAGTGCCACTTCTCGAGTCATTGTGGGATTTCTTACTTACTGGGATTGGAAGATTTTGGTGCATGTGTTTACTGAACATAACATCACTGGATACCAGTGGGTAGGAACTGAGGGTTGGATCGCAGTGGCAACACTGGATAAGCAAAATATACTACAAGGAGCCATAGGGCTAGCTATTTCCAAAACAACAGTTACAGGTCTTGAAGACTTCATTTTAGATATAAAACCACTGAAGTCTGTAGGTGGTGGCATTTTCACAGAATTTTGGGAAGTTCTTTTTAACTGTAAATATACAATGCAGAATGACTCGCAGGTGCAACCAGCTTGTACAGGAGAAGAAAAACTGTCTGAAGTGAAAAACACTTTCACTGATATGTCTTTGCTGCCCGTTATCAGTAATGTGTATAAAGGGGTTTATGCAATTGGCCATACTCTACACAAACTCCTTGGATGCAAAGAAACTTGCCCCACAAAGAAGCAAGCTGATCCTCTTACAGTGAGTTAAAAGTAGTTCAAATGCATTACTTAGGAAAGCTTTGGCACACAAATCCTGTAATTTACTAACATGTCATTTTAAAATTTAATGGATAGTCTAAAGCGTCTTACTTTAGAGAAATGTAAAAGCATATGATTTTTTCATAAGCATATGAAATTTCCTTGTTTGATACTAATTCTTGTTCTTTTTAGTTTCTTGAGCACATCAAAAAGGTGCATTTTAAGACCAAAGATGGTGAAAGTGTTTATTTTGATAAAAATGGTGACCCTGTAGGAAAATATGAAATAATTAACTGGCAAACAAATGAGAAAAAACAACATAAATTTGTTACTGTTGGATTTTACGACTCTTCATTCCCTGATCAGAGTCGTTTATTTATTAACGTGTCCTCTATTGTTTGGGCAAAAAATAGTAATCAAGTAAGTACAAATTAAATTGCATGTTATAATTATAATTTTCAAAATACAAAACAAAAACAAAACATTTTTCTTGGTCCTAGGTGCCAAAATCTGTATGCAGTGAGAGCTGTCCTCCTGGAACAAGGAAAGCTGTACAAAAAGGAAAACCTATCTGCTGCTTTGACTGTATACCATGTGCTTCAGGCGAGATCAGTAATACCACAGGTACTAGGTGTAATAATAACTAGATGTAATGACAGGTATAATATTCTTCAAATTAGAAATTATTCTTGAGACAGCGAAACAGCTTTACTAACCTTGAAATCTATTTATGTTTTTCCAAGCATATGCATCTTTGCTTTATTCTTTTTTATTCCTTTATTACAGATTCTACTGAATGTAAAAAATGTCAACAAGACTTCTGGTCAAATCCACAGAAAGATGAATGTGTGAAGAAGGAAGTCGAATATCTGTCATATCAGGAAACAATGGGAATGTTGCTGACAGTTATTTCTGTTGTTGGTGCAATTATGACAATGGTAATAGCAGTCATTTTTCTTAAATATAAAAATACCCCAATAGTCAAAGCCAACAACTCTGAACTGAGCTTCCTGCTGCTCTTCTCACTGGCTCTGTGCTTCCTTTGCTCACTTACATTCATTGGTCAGCCCTCGGATTGGTCCTGTATGCTGCGCCACACAGCATTTGGGATCACTTTTGTACTCTGCATTTCCTGTGTACTTGGGAAAACTATAGTGGTGTTAATGGCCTTCAGGGCTACACTTCCAGGCAGTAATGTCATGAAATGGTTTGGGCCTCCACAACAGAGACTCAGTGTACTTGCCTTCACTCTAATACAAGTGCTAATTTGTGTGCTTTGGTTAACAATATCCCCTCCTTTCCCTTTCAAAAATCTAAGTCACTACAAGGAAAAGATCATTCTGGAATGTCATTTGGGTTCAACCATAGGTTTCTGGGCCGTGCTGGGTTACATAGGACTCCTGGCCCTTTTGTGTTTTGTGTTGGCTTTTCTCGCTCGGAAGTTGCCTGATAATTTTAATGAAGCCAAATTTATCACATTCAGCATGCTCATATTCTGTGCAGTTTGGATCACTTTTATTCCAGCGTATGTCAGTTCACCTGGGAAATTTACTGTAGCTGTGGAGATATTTGCCATTTTGGCATCAAGTTTTGGCTTGTTATTCTGTATCTTTCTTCCAAAATGTTACATAATCATTTTGAAGCCAGAGAAGAACACTAAAAAGCAAGTTATGGGGAAAAATAGCAGTTAATTTTGCACCACAAATTATTTAAAGAAATCTAAATATTATTATAAATATAGCTCTATATAAAGCACATGGGTAGGTAAAATATTTGACACAATAGACACTTTAACATTAAGATATATTCTGTACCTTTACAACTAATAGATTTCGTTTTTATTTTCTCATCAAGTCAAGGAACTATTACATTTAATAATTATAAAATTCTATTTCTTCTGTATATTAAAAAAAAGATATGGGGTGTAGTGTGTAGCACAAATACAATTACATCTGGTAAAAGCTTTACTGTATGAATCAATACATGAATTAATACATTTTTAATAGATTAAATGCAAATGTAATACATACAACTTTTAAATTAGCCAATATATGTAGCAGGCATAATGTAAAACAGCCTTATTGCTAATTAATATTTTGAAAGGAAGCTCAAGCTTTAGTGTTAAGCCTGTCCTGCATGTGGCTGTATGAGAGAATGTGCTTTTTTAAAAATGTTTAAAAGTGAATATGTTGTGAGAAAAGGTGTAAAGTGGTGTGGTCTCTACAGGGAATAAACATTTGTTCAGTGGAAAACTGTCCTTTGGTCTGATGAGTCCAAATTTGAGATTTGTAGTTTTAGCTCATGTCTTTGTTAGACACACAGAGGGTAAATGGTGTGATTGTGTGGAGGTGCTTTGCTGGTAACACTATTAGTGATTTACTCAAAATTGAGGGGACACTTTTGCAGCTACATGACATCCCATCTGGTTGGCACTTAGTGGGACCATAATTTGTTTTCCAACAGACTTCCAATGACTCGAAACACACCTCTAGCTTTTGTAAAAGCTAATTGTTCAAGAAGGAGTGGTATGGAGTGCTAAATCAGATTACCTGGCCCCCACAATCACTGATAAGGTTTGGGATGAGTTGGATCGGTGAGTGAAGGAAAAGTAGCCAACATGCACTCATCAGCTCTGGTAAATGTTTAACACAATTTTGTTAATACAT
Organism: Silurus aristotelis; assembly: GCF_946808225.1. Taxonomy (NCBI): domain Eukaryota; kingdom Metazoa; phylum Chordata; class Actinopteri; order Siluriformes; family Siluridae; genus Silurus; species Silurus aristotelis. The sequence goes on along the minus strand of NC_139583.1, from coordinate 3,744,486 downwards.
AATTCAAAACTTATTATTTTATAGTTTGGATGTCTTCAGCATTTATCTACAATGTTGAAAAAAAATAGAAATGAATATTGAAGAAAACGTGTGTCTGATCTTGTTCATACTGTATATTAATTCATTTAATCAATTGAATTTAGACAGACACAAATTGCTTCAGTTTTTTCAGTTTTTCTGTATCAGTATCAAAGTACTTGTAATGTCCAGAAGGGGTGTTAAACACAGTCTTCCACTCATCTCCCTTCCAAATGCGAGCAAAATAGTAGGTATTCATCAGGTCCAACTTCATGAAGATGGTTGCCCCCTGGAGGAGCTCGAACAAAGAAGCCATGAGTGGTAGGGGATAACAATTCTTGACAGATCTATACATGGGTGGAGGGTCTGGTCGTTATTCTCCATGAAGAAGAACCCAGGAGGAAGGGTGAATAAAACTGGCAGAAAGAGACTACTGCATATACTGCTCCATGGCCTCATGCTCAGGTCCAGACAGATGGGACAAACATCCACAGGTAGAAGAGGTTGCAGGCAGCAGGTCAATAGCACAGTTGTATGGCCTCTGCTGACTCTGCTGAAGATGACCCCCAGGTCATGGTAGACCGCCAGGATAGTGTTGAGGTCAGGTGGAGGCTCATGATGTAGTGGGACTGGTGCAGGTCCTGGCAAGTCTGGCCCACTGTTAAAAACCAGACGGGGGTTGTGATTCCAGAGCCAGGAAAAACCAAGCATGACACGAGCATGGGACAAGGGGATGATCAGGAATAAGAGCTACTTCTAATGTTGTTCGGCGATGGTAACAAGCAGTGACTTAGTAGGGCGAGATGCCTGGTGGTGGGTGTGCCCGTCTGAAGTGCCAATTGACACAATGAGACGGGAACTGAGGACCATGCACAAGGCATTGGAATTGCCTTTCAACGCATCAATTCTGGTGGCCAGAGTGATTAGATTATCTTTGCCAACTGGTAACTCCCGGGCAGCCAGCACATCCTTCACCTCCGTAGCAAGACCTCGCAGGAAGGCATTGTGCAAAGCGGTGTGGTCCTAACTGCTGTCAATGGCATCTGTGCGAACTCGCCAACCGAGTGACTACACAGGGTGATAAAAAAAAACGACCATGCAGCATCCTGTTGGTGAGTAGAAGTATCGAAGATCTTGCGGACCTCCTCCCAGAAGGCGGTGAAAGATGAACAGAAGGAAGACTGGCTCGTCCACTTTGTGGTCGCCCATCGCTGGGCCTTTTGGAAATGAAGATGGCTGGAGCTGGAAGATGACATTGCACTGTGTGGGAAAGAAGCTGCAAGATGAGGTGAGGCTCTCAAGGCAGTTGTGGCTAGGACTGATTGTGACTGTAAAAATAGGTAATCTCAGTCTGTGTAGCCACCGCAGCTGGGGTGGGAGACCGATCCAGGTGTTGCATGAGCTCCCGGAATGCTAAGGCCAGCTCCTGGAGTTGTTGACTGTGGAAAGCTGAGACTTGAGCCAAGGTATTGAGGTCAGTTCTCAAATCTTAAGCATCTGCGGGGTCCATTTTGGCCAGATTCTTGTTCCCTGGTGGTCTAGTGGTTAGGATGTGGCGCTCTCACCACTGCGGCCCGGGTTCAATCCCTGGTCAGAGAACTAACCCCAGCCATTAGGGTTGCACAAGCTAGTGCACTCTTAGTGCCGGTCCCAAGCTCAGATAAATGGGGAGGGTTGCGTTAGGAATTGCATCCAGCATAAAAACGTGCCAAATCAAAATGCAGATCATAAATACAGATGATCCGCTGTGGTGACCCCTAATAGGAGAAGCCAAAAGAAAGTTATTCTGTCAGGGACTAGCTGGAGGGATCCAAATGCAGGACACAAGCCAAGAGCGTAAAAAAAGAGTCTTTAATAAAAAAAAAAATAGGGAGTAACCAGGTGAAAAGTTTCAGAGCTCAAACCAAAAAACAACAGTGCAAATCCCAACAAACAGTTTCAAAACAAAACCCCAAAAAATTCAAAAGCACAAGCAAACAGTCCAAAATCCGGCAACAAAGCATGGCCGCCAACGAAGTGCTTGCCGTGGATCCAGAAATGCATGGCGCAAAACCAGAAGACCGTGATAGTAACTGCAATTAAAGATATATGCCATAAAATACTTTAGTATAACCACTTAAACCCTGACCCTTGTTTGTATTATGGCAAGGCCTTGAGCTAGATTTGAGGATATAGGTACTAATATGTAGGTTGTTTTAAATAACAGTGATTTTTGGCATTTATGATTTGTGTATGCAACATAATGTAATAAGACCCATATATATATATATATATATATATATATATATATATATATATATATATATATATATATATATATCTTATTATTATAATTATTATCTATTTGGGGGGGGGGGGGGGTTGCATCCAGAACAATATGTCGAAACTATATATGACCTTTCTGAATATTTAAAATATAAGAGTTTCAAATATCCAAATATTTCAAAAGATTTTCACAAGCTTTGAAATATTCAGAAAAGTCAAATATAGTTTCAAGATATTGTTCTGGATGCCCCCCTAAATAGATAATAATTATAATAATAAGAATAATATTTATAATAAGGCAAAAAAAAACCTACAAAGGTAAAATCAGTTAATAGGCAATTTCTTTACAATAGAAAATTGCCACACCTTCTTTGGCTGTGACCCATTGCACCCTGTGCATTTTCTTCTATATAAATACCCCATACTCTTCTGTTCAGTTAGCTGTGAGATCAGACCTCATATTTTGTCTCACTTATCTAGAGCTTGATAGTAGATGGAGTCAATGTTAACTATCTTTCATGTGGTAATGACCATCATCAATTCATATACTGCACAAGAGACTTGTGGTCTGCGTGGAGAACCTGCATATCCACATTTATGGAAAGATGGTGATATTTTGGTTGGAGGAATTTTCCCCTTCCATTTTAAATGGGAGTTCACAGACTTGTCCTATTCATTTATGCCTCCTACGATGAAATGTACAAGGTAAGCAGAAAAAACATGTAGAGAAAAATTATAATTAAATACGAACAATATCATTTGTATTAATACAATTTTAAAGTATATGTTTTTATCTCGTTTTTAACAAGTATGGAATTCAGAGCATTCCAGTATTCACAGACCTTGATCTATGCAATAGAGGAGATCAACAACAGTTCATCTTTACTGCCTGGAGTCTCACTGGGCTACAGGATCTATGATACCTGTGGTTCTCCAGCACAGGGGGTCAAAGTAGCAATGGCACTTGTAAATGGAAATGAAAACTCAACTACAGCTCAGACCTGCACAAAGCCAGCCCAAGTGCAAGCCATAATAGGAGAGACATATTCATCAGTGTCCATGGCCATAGCAAAGAGTATTGGACCATTCGGCATCCCTTTAGTAAGAATTTATGCACTTTTTTCATGGCTATAATTGTAATTATTTACTGTTTAAATTGTAAAGGTGAGATGATAAAACAACTTTTAATAGCTTATTTTCAACATTCTTATTGTCTGTTATTCCTCAAATAATTATGTGGATCTAATTTTAGATAAGTTATTATTCTACATGCGAGTGCCTCAGTGATAAAAAGAAATACCCTTCATTTCTGCGCACTATTCCCAGTGATTATTACCAGACAATTGCACTTGCAGAAATGGTAAAACACTTTGGCTGGACCTGGGTGGGAGCAATACGAAGAGATGATGATTATGGGAACAATGGGATGGCTGCATTTATTAAAATTGCTGAACAGCTTGGTATATGTTTAGAATACTCCCTTCCATTTTTTAGAACCTACTCACAAGAAAGAGTTTTGAGATTGGTTGAGCAAATTAAAAGCTCCACTTCTCGAGTGATAGTGGGATTTATCACTCCCCGGGAATTTGAGATTTTGCTGCATGTGTTTTTTGAGCACAACATAACTGGATATCAGTGGGTTGGAACTGAAGGCTGGATTGCTGATCCAGTGGCAGCCACATTGGATAAATACAATATATTGCAAGGAGCAATAGGACTAGCTATACCCAAAACAACAGTCACTGGTCTGAAGGACTTTATTCTAGATATAAAGCCAATGAAATCAGTAGGCAGTGCCATTTTTATCAAATTTTGGGAAGCTCTGTTTACTTGTACATATGCAGGGCAGAATAATTCAGGGAATATACCAATGTGCACAGGTGAAGAGAAACTGTCTCAGGTGAAAAACACCTTCACTGATATGTCCATGATGCCAATTTTTAGTAATGTTTATAAAGCAGTATATGCCATTGCTCATACATTACATGAACTTCTTGGCTGCAAAGAAACATGTCCTATAAAGAAGCAGCCTGATCCTTTAACAGTAAGTAAATAGTGTTTTCAAGAAATTGATATTTTGGTTTTTAGTTGCACTTATTTAAATCCTTTGATTTTCTTAATCTATAAAGTTGACTTTATTTGATCAGTTTCTAGAACAACTGAAAAAAGTGTCTTTCAAGACAAAAGAAGGTGAAGCCGTTTACTTTGATGAAAACGGCGATCCTCCTGCGAAATATGAAATAATAAACTGGAGGAAAAATAAAGAAAACCAGTATGAATTCATTACTGTTGGACTGTATGACTCCTCTCTTCCTGCTCAGAATCGATTAGTAGTAAATATGACTTCAATTTTATGGTCACAAAATTCAAATCAAGTAAGTATAAGAAGGATGATCAGAGAATAAATTCATAATGCAGATTCTATTTTAGGTCAAGTAACTGCAATGTCTATTTAAACAAGGTGCCGAAATCTGTATGTAGTGAAAGTTGCTCCCCCGGCACAAGGAAAGCTGTGCAGAAAGGAAAGCCCATCTGCTGTTTTGACTGTATACCATGTGCTGCAGGAGAGATCAATAATATGTCAGGTGTGTAATATCCCACTACAAATGATATAAACTCAGTGTATATATATATATATACACACACTGAGTTTGGCTTAATGTTTCTAAAATATATTAAAATAACACATTTTTCTAAAGTACAAAAATTTTTACCCTGTGACAGATTCAATCAAATGTGAGCAATGCCAGCAAGATTACTGGTCTAATCCAGACAGGAATCAATGCGTAAAGAAGGAAATTGAATATTTGTCCTATGATGAAACTATGGGGATTTTGCTAGCAGTGGTTTCTATTGTCGGTTTATTTATGACAATACTAACAGCATTCATATTTTTCAAATATAAAAATACACCAATTGTCAAAGCCAACAACTCTGAACTGAGTTTCCTACTGCTCTTCTCACTGGCTCTGTGTTTCCTCTGTTCACTTACTTTCATTGGACGGCCCTCTGAGTGGTCCTGTATGCTGCGCCACACAGCTTTTGGAATTACATTTGTCCTCTGTATCTCCTGTGTTCTGGGGAAAACCATTGTGGTGTTAATGGCCTTCAAAGCTACACTTCCGGGCAGCAATGTCATGAAATGGTTTGGAGCTCCACAACAGAGACTCAGTGTACTTGCATTCACTCTCATACAGGTTCTTATTTGTGTGCTTTGGTTAACAATATCCCCTCCTTTCCCTTTCAAAAATTTAATGCACTACAAGGAAAAGATCATTCTTGAATGCAGTTTAGGCTCAAACTTCGGTTTCTGGGCTGTACTAGGTTATATTGGACTTTTAGCACTTTTATGTTTTATTTTAGCTTTCTTAGCTAGGAAACTTCCGGACAATTTTAATGAAGCAAAATTCATCACATTCAGCATGTTACTGTTCTGTGCAGTTTGGATTACTTTTATACCAGCTTATGTCAGTTCTCCTGGAAAATTCACTGTAGCTGTAGAGATATTTGCTATTTTAGCATCAAGCTTTGGTTTACTCTTCTGTATCTTTCTTCCAAAGTGTTACATAATCATCATGAAGCCAGAGAAAAACACTAAAAAGCAACTCATGGGAAAAGGGCCAGTTTAGTAAATGAATATGTTGATTAATGTGGATCATTGTAACCTACTCAACCTCAAAATGACATGTAATATTTTATGTATATTGTGTATGTAGTTTAATTAAAATAAAAAAGGGAACAATATAACAATGTCTTCCAGTTTCATGGAATTTAAGCTTAGGTTTACTGTTGAGTGAAAGTGACGATTATAGTGGTATACAAATGATTAACTACTGATTCACAAAGCAATACATCCAACATTTACACTCTTAAACGTTCTGTAGTTTCATAGTCATTATTTACAGAACAGCAATCACATTCACTCTTACAGCTGTCCATATTTACTCCTACATACAGTACACCATTCCATTTTCTAACAATAAATATTATTACAGTAAAATATAATTTGTATTTCAGGTTTTACTCAAAGTCACACAGCCAAGCAATCATCTCAACAGCAGAGTGCACTAAATGCTAATTAAGGAATCTGTATAAATGCACTACACAGTTGTTATGGGTAGCAAACTTGTGCACAGCATGTGTGAACCGGGCCTTAGTAAGCCTACTGAAAGTTAAATTGTAGCTGATTTTTTTTTGTTTTGCTTTATAATGTCTACATCCAACAGTCAATCTCAATGGGCATGCAAGGATATTTTAGGGGAATTGGTCCAGGTAGCACTGCAGCTAATTTCCTTCTCATATTTTTTTTTTTTCTGGCTGATTTCTCATGTTCTCCCCATCTAATGTTCTTACAGATTCCAGACTTAGGTCAAAACCCACCTCTTCCTGAAACACTTAAACTAAAACTTTACAGGTTTGCTCAACAGAGTTATAGGCTGATTTATATTTAGTTTGTAATCTAACATACCAGTGTAGATTTATTCATTGATAGAGACTCAAAGCACCTTTGTATGTACCCCTGGACAAGGGCATATGATAAATGTCACAAATGTAAATATAACCCCCAGTATAGCCAAGCTTCCAATATATTGTCAGGATCTTCTCGGCATGTGGTGCGCAGAAGTGGCCATCTTTTGTTTCCTGCGCTTCCTGGTATTTAAGAACACCCAAGACTTTAGCTCGGAGCCAGATTATGTCACCGGCTTCACATAGTCCCTGGGATTATTCATTCCACCCTACCTGCTCTGGATTCTGTTCCTGAACCCTGGACTGGTTTTTGGTTTGTGTTTCTGTCCTCCCTGTATTGCTCAGTTTGCTGGCTTTGATTTTTTTGGACTTTGTTTTTGTCTTTCCTGCATCACCCTGTTTGCCTGTGTTTTCGAACTTTGTTTTTGCCTTTGCGCAATTGCTCTGCTTACTTTTTATTAAAACCCGTTTCCTCATTACCCTGTCGCTTCCTGCATTTGGGTCCTCCCATCCAATCCTCACTCACCTAGTCACCTAGTTGAGTTCATGACAAAATAATCTATCCTTGCATCGTGCACCATGTCCCGTGAGTTCCTGAAAGAATAATTTGGCCATGCCCCGTGTCCTTCCTCGTTACTGACAGAATAATCTGGCCAAAAGATGGACCCAGTGGATGTTTCAAAGCGTTGAACTTGCTCCACCGCAGACTGGCAATTCAGAAACCCAACCGAGACGGTCGACATTCTAAAGCTCAGCCCCAAGCAGAGAACTTAGTATTTCCGGGTGTGTCAGGAACAATCTCAGGCAATCCAGATGGTTTTGAATAACCTCCTGAAACAGCTGTCACTCCAGCCCCTGAGCTCTGCTGGGGGGCTGCCGAACCTTAGCCTTCCTGTCTGACTGGGGACATCTTCCCACTCTTCTAACCTTCTAAGATCACCTCTATGCCTGTCTGCCCTGCCGAGAAAGCCCCCAAGCCGCTCCAGAGTCCCGCCGAGGGCGCCGCTCCTCTTCAGAGTCCCCCCGAGGTCACTGCTCCGCTCCAGAGTACTGCCAAGGGCCCAATTCTTTGCTGACCCCATTGCTCCACCCCCGGGTTTCTCAAAGGTGTTTGACAGGCCCCTGGGTTTTGCTGATGACATGGTCCAGACCTCCGCAGAGGGCATTGCTCCGCTTCAGACCTCCGCAGAGGGCATTGCTCTACCTCACACCTCTGCAGAGGGTGTCGCTTTACTTCAGACCTCCGCAGAGGGTGTCGCTCCGCCTCAGGCCTCCACAGAGGGCGTCGCTCGCCTCAGGCCTCATCACATCGGCCAGAAAGTGCTTGGGGCAGCCACCTGGAGGCTCGCTCCACGATGCGTTCGGCCTTTCCTGACCTTCAAAGCGTTCTACCCGATGGCAGTTCTCCTCAAGAACCCCTGTGCCGTCACTGGCACTTGACATTCCTCATGTCCCAGGATTATCGTGCCTCTTCAGTATTTCTCTCCACCAAACTTTTTCCATCCACCCAGGACTGGGGAACCAGGACTGTCAGAATCGCTGCGCACACTTCCGGTTTTGCGGTGTGCATTTTCGGGTTGGCGCCCATCTTGCCGTTTTTCCCGTGCCTCCTGGTATTAAAGAACACCCAAGACTTTAGCTCAGGCCAGATTATCTCACTGGCTTCCTATAGTCCCTGGGATTATTTTTGCCACCTGCCTGCTCTGAATTCTGTTCTTGTTCCTGATCCTGACCCCTGTTCTGCCCTGCTTCTGGTTTTGAACTCTGGACTGGTTTTTGGTTTGTGTTTCTGCCCTCCCCATATTGCTCAGTTCGCTGGCTTTGATTTTTTAGACTTTGTTTTCGGTTCTGTTTGCCTGTATTTTCGACCCTGGACTGTTGTTGAACTTTGTTTTTTACTTTGCCCATTGCGCTGCTAACTTTTAATTACAGCCTGTTTTCTCATTACCCTGTCACATCCTGCATTTGGGTCCTCCCATCTGGTGCTCATTCACCTAGTCACCCGCAAGAGTTCATGACAAAATAATCTGGCCTTGCATCGTGCACCATGTCCCGTGAGGTTCTAATAGAATAATCTGGGTCATTCACCGTGTCCTGTGATCACTGACATCTATGGCCATTGAGCAAGACCCATAACCCTCTCTGTTCCAGGAATGCTGTATGCTCTTATCCAAAGTGACTAATAATTATATCATTTATGCAACTGAACAGTTAAGGGTTTAGGGTTTTGCTCAAGGGCCCAGCATTAAAAGCTTGGTGGTGCTGGGATTTGTACTCATGGACTTTTGTTTAGAAGTCCAGTGTCCTAAACACTGAGCTACTTCTTGGCCTCAAAAGACAATTTTTGCTTTGCTGTAATGTACATGTGAAAAGTAAAAGCTGCACTTTTATCTTTTTTTTTAATATTTCAGGGCCTTTCTAATTTCACATTTCATATAATAGAGTCTCTAATAACTAGTTCAGCTGGTGTTTCTCACTGAAGATTATTCCTGTAGGCATAAATTGTTAAATAATTGTTTATTTGGCATATAACCTTATCCAAAGTGACCTACAGTTATCTCAGGTTTAGCAGAGAAATTTAGGGGTTAAGGGTCTTGCTAAGGGGCACAGCAGTGGCAAATTGGTGCTGGCATTGGAATCCATGACCTTCTGATCAGAAGGCCCACACCTTATCCACTGAGCTACTACTTATTAATACATTAATAAATCTATTGATAAATAGATAATACAAAAAGCTGTGAGGTAGGAGTATTTTATTTAATTGCAAATATATTGTAGGAAAGCATGATGAAGCTGTTTTAAATTAAACGTGTTTAAAAAAAAAGTGAAAAAAAAGAATGACATCAAGGCCCACTTTTTCAGATCGAAATGTCACGCCTTCTTTGGTTGTGACCTACATGTTTACTGTGGAGAATCAGCATTTTCTTCTATATAAATATCCTTATTTTTGATTATTTTTGTTCACTGAGCTGGCAGCTCAAATCAAGAGCATATTCAGTGTCTTAGTATTTTTTCTGTACAGCTTCTTAAACTGGAAAACTAGATGGAGTCAATCTTTACTATATTGCTTATAATCAAAGCAATCATGAATTCTTCAAGTGCAGAAGAGACTGCTTGCAGGGTGTATGGAGAATTTAAACATCCACAAATATGGAAGGATGGTCATATCATAATTGGAGGTATTTTCACATTCCATAAAAAATGGGAGATCACCGACTTTTCTTATTCGGTCATGCCTGCTATAAACTGCTTAAGGTAAGTAAGACAGACCTTATGTAAAACATTATAATATACAGTTGTCAAAGTATAAGTTGTAGCTTTGTAATATACAAAATGATCTATATGAATGTGCATTTCTCTCTTTTTTTTTACAAGTTTGGATGTCAGAGCATTCCAGTATTCACAGACCCTGATGTTTGCACTAGAGGAGATTAACAACAGCTCGTCTTTACTGCCTGGAGTCTCGCTGGGCTTTAAAATATTTGATACCTGTAATTCTGCAGCGCTGGGTGTGAAAGGAGCAATGGCACTTTTGAATGGAAATGAGAATTCAATATCAGATCAGGGTTGCACAAAGCCAGCCCAGGTGCAAGCCATAATAGGAGAGACATTCTCATCAGTGTCCATGGCTATAGCAAAGAGTATCGGACCTTTTGGCATACCCTTAGTAAGAAATGATTTATTGATTGGTTTGTTTTACTTGTGAAACCTTATTTATACAATTAATCTTAATGTGAAAACATATAAAGGCTTTTTTGCTTATTTATAGCAATTTATATACTGTATTTATATTTATAGAATAATTATGTGGATCTAATTTTAGATCAGTTATTATTCCACCTGTGAGTGCCTTAGCGATAAACGGATATATCCTTCATTTCTGCGCACTATTCCCAGTGATTATTACCAGACGTTAGCGCTTGCAGAAATGATCAAGCACTTTGGCTGGACCTGGGTGGGAGCAATAAGGAGAGATGATGATTATGGTAACAATGGAATGGCCACTTTTACTAAAATCGCGGAACAACTTGGTATATGTTTAGAATACTCCCTTCCATTTTTTAGAACCTACTCACAAGACAGAGTTTTGAGAATTGTTGAGCAAATTAAAAGTTCCACTTCACGGGTGATAGTGGGATTTCTCACTCCATGGGACCTGGAGATTTTACTTCAAGTATTTGCTGAACACAACATCACTGGATACCAGTGGGTGGGAAGTGAGGCATGGATTGCTGATTTAATAGCAACTACTTTGGATAAGTCAAATATACTGCAAGGAGCCATAGGGCTAGCGATTCCAAAAGCAACTGTAACAGGCCTAAAGGACTTCATACTTGATGTAAAGCCATTAAAAGCTGTAGGCAGTGGCATTTTTATGGAATTATGGGAGTCTCTGTTTAGTTGCACATATGCAGTGCAGAATGAACCTGAGAACATACCAGCCTGCACAGGAGAAGAAAAACTGTCTGAGGTGGAAAATAACTTCATTGACATGTCTTTGATGCCTATTTTCAGTAATGTGTACAAAGCAGTATATGCCATTGCCCATACACTACATCAACTTCTTGGCTGCAAAGAAACATGTCCTGTAAAGAAGCAACCTGATCCTTTCACAGTGAGTTAAAGTGTTTTCAAAACCCTAATTTTTTGGTATAAAGCTGCATTATATAAAACCAGACAATCTTTCTCATATGTTAAAATGCACTTTTACATTTCATTTGTATAAAAGTGTCACAAAGCAGATTATTAGGCTGTTTGTATATAAATGTTTAAATATAATACAATAATGATTTTTGCTTCTACCTCTTCAGTTTTTAGAAAGTCTCAAAAAGGTGCATTTCAAGACGAAGGAAGGTGAAGAAGTTTATTTTGATAAAAATGGTGATCCTCTGGCAAGATATGATATATTAAATTGGCAAAAAAATAAAGAAAACCAATATGAGTTTGTCACAGTTGGACTTTATGACTCCTCTCTTCCTGCTCAGGATCGATTGGCAGTAAATATGGCCTCAATTGTCTGGGCAAAAAATTCAATACAGGTTAGTATTTATAAATATGCATATATATATATATATATATATATATATATATATATATATATATATATATATATATATATATATATATATATATATATATATAAAAACATTCTCAGCTGATTAATTTTCCATGTTTAATTAACTAATGTTTCATCCAAAGCATATTTAAGTCGATATTTAATAATATTTAACTTAAAAAGTTGCATTGGTCATAGGTGCCAAAGTCTGTATGCAGTGAGAGTTGCCCTCCCGGCACAAGAAAAGCTGTACAGAAAGGAAAACCCATCTGCTGTTTTGACTGCATACCATGTGCTGATGGAGAAATCAGTAATATGACAGGTATGTAAATGACTACTATTCAATACAGTAAAATCAAAATCAATTATCTCTTTCTTTCCCTAGATAGATAGATAGATAGATAGATAGATAGATAGATAGATAGATAGATAGATAGATAGATAGATAGATAGACATCTGTAATGTACATTCTGCTGTTAAGTGTTATGAATTTCTGAACCTATTTTATATTCTCTCCCTCTGACAGATTCTATTAAATGTGAACAGTGTCAGCAAGATTACTGGTCAAATCCAGCGAGAGACACATGTGTAAAGAAGGAAATTGAATATTTATCCAATGAAGAAACTATGGGAATTTTGTTAACCGCAGTCTCCATTATTGGGGCCTTTATAACAATAATGATAGCAATCATATTCTTTATATATAAAAATACACCAATAGTCAAAGCAAACAACTCTGAACTGAGTTTTCTGCTGCTCTTCTCTCTGACTCTGTGTTTCCTCTGTTCAATTACATTCATCGGACAGCCCTCAAATTGGTCCTGTATGCTGCGGCACACAGCGTTTGGAATCACATTTGTCCTCTGTATCTCCTGTGTTCTGGGGAAAACCATTGTGGTGTTAATGGCCTTCAAAGCTACACTTCCAGGCAGCAATGTCATGAAATGGTTTGGGCCTCTACAGCAGAGACTCAGTGTAGTTGCATTCACTCTTATACAGGTTCTTATTTGTGTACTTTGGTTAACAATATCGCCTCCTTTCCCTTTCAAAAATTTCATGCACTATAAGGAAAAGATCATTCTTGAATGCAGTTTGGGCTCAGACATAGGTTTCTGGGCTGTACTGGGTTATATTGGCCTTTTAGCACTTTTATGTTTTATTTTAGCTTTTCTGGCTAGAAAACTTCCAGATAATTTTAACGAAGCAAAATTCATTACATTCAGCATGTTACTGTTCTGTGCAGTTTGGATTACTTTTATACCCGCTTATGTCAGTTCACCAGGAAAGTTCACTGTAGCTGTAGAGATATTTGCTATTTTAGCATCAAGCTTTGGTTTACTCTTCTGTATCTTTCTTCCAAAGTGTTACATAATCATCATGAAGCCAGAGAGGAACACTAAAAAGCAACTCATGGGTAAAGAGTAAGTTAGTAGTTTAAATATGCATGATGATTATTTCCCAATATTAAGTTAGTATCAAAGTAAACTTCAAACCTATTGTGTGAAATAAGGTTCATAAATTTTTTTCTCATACATTTATGTAAGCTTAACTTTTATAGTTGATTGCAATCTAAATATTATGTCTGTCATATCTTTCAAGAAAATCTTTAATTAAATATAATATATTATCCAGTAAACCGAATTGAAATTTGTGGACATTTGTCACTTGTTACTTTCAGTGGTTGTATTTAAAAATCTCATGAGCTACATTTTGGCTGCATGATTACAGACAACATCAGATGATAAAAAATATAATTGGTGTGCCAACTATCAGTCTGGGGGAATTTTTGAGATGCAAATTACATTAATAACACAATCATTTCTCTTTCTACACTTTATACATCACACTTTTGCTAACAATAAAGAAATACATTTAATTCATGTATCTCTACTACAATGACCCTAAACACTACAATAACTAGATTATAAAAATCATGGTAAAGTTGCTTGCATCTCTTGAATTTAAGTGTGTAGGATTTTAGGAACACAGCACTCGGGCCCTTATAACCTTGCAGGAACTAAAGCAAGGGGGTACCTTGTTTAATAGAAGGTAGCACAATGGTGATTTTTGGATGGCAGGTTGATTCGCCACCTGACATTGTAGACTTCAGTTCGGCCTTTAATACCATCATTTCTGACCTTCTCTCAGCCAAACTGACCCAGATTTCAGTGCCCACCCCAATCTGTCTGTGGATCACCAGCTTCCTGACAGACAGGCAGCAAACAGTGAGGCTGGGCAAACTCACATCCAGGTCTCTCACTCTCAGCACAGGGTAGTGTTCTCTCCCCACTGCTCTTCTCACTGTACACAAATGACTGCACCTCTAAAGACCCCCCTGTCAAGCTCCTGAAGTTGGTGGCGACACTACAGTCATCAGCCTCATCCAGGATGGAGACTATTCTGCTTACAGACAGGAGATTAAAGAGCTGACTGTCTGGTGCAACCACCACAACTTGGAGCTCAACATGTTTAAAACAGTGGAGATGAATGTGGACTTTAGGAGAAATCCCCCAGCACTTCCCCCACTCACCATCATAAAAAGCACTGTAACAACAGTGGAGTCATTCAAGTTTCTGGGTACCACCATCTCTCTGGACCTGAAGTGGGACAATAACATTGACTCCATTGCTAAAAAGGCCCAGCAGAGGTTGTACTTCCTTTACCAGCTAAAGGAAATTTAACCTGCCACAGGTGCTGCTGAAACAATTCTACTCGGCCATCATTGAGTCTGTCCTGTGTACATCTATAATTGTCTGGTTTGGTTCAGCTATTAAATCAGACATCAAGGGGCTACAGTGGACGGTCAAGACTGCTGAGAGGATTATTGGTGCCCCACTGTCCAATCTCCAAGATCTTTACTCATCCAGAGTGGAGAAAAGGGCTAAGAAAACCACTTTGGACCCAACACACCCAGCCCACTCTCTCTTCGAAAAGTTGCCTTCTGGTCAGCGCTACAGAGCTCAGTCTACCAAAATAGCCAGGCACAAACAGTTTTCTTTCTGCAGGCTATACTCAGCATGAACAATTAAAATATTCATAACTACACATTGTCCACCATAACTGACACATTTGTACATAGCATCCAAATGGTCCATTTGTAAACTGAACACTTGTAAATGACATCTGTACATTTATTTGACAACTATTTTACTCTGTATATATTATCTTATACTTATCTAACTGTCTGGTTTACAATTCTGTTACATTATATCTGTACTTCTCCTGCACAGGAAGCTCCTGATGCCAAGTCAAATTCAAGTCAAGTCAAGAAGCTTTTATTGTCATTTAACCATATATAGCTGATGCAGTACACAGTGAAATGAGACAACGTTCCTCCTGAACCCAGGTGCTACATAAAACAACATAAAACAACAGTAAACAACAGTCACAGAACAGAAGAACACAGGGCCAGGAGCTAAGATCTTCGCCACATAAAGTGCATGTGTGCAACTGGTGCAAACAGTGCAAAAGACATCACAAGACAGTGTGAGACAACACAGGACAGTGCAGGACAATACAAAATACACAAAATATAAAAATAAAAACAACAATAGCTCCGCCAGTAAAACCTGTCGTAACAGAATAAGGTGCACAGTAGCAGAAAAATGTAAACAGAGAAATGTAAACAGAATTGTGCAATTCTACAATAGCAGCAATCAAAATAAAGTGATCAGTGACCAAAGGATTTGGACAGAATATTGTGCAAAGAGAGCAAGTCCCGGAAGATCAGCAACAAACGGCATGTAAACATTATTGCGACAATGAAAGGTGTAAATGGTGTTGAAACCTGGGTGTGCGAAGTGTATGTGTGTTGAGTCCGGTTGTACAGATCAGTCACACAGTTGTGTGTAAGTGTGTGTGTGAGTATGTGTGTGTGTGTGAAAGAGAGTTCAGTTCAGATGTTTGTTGAGGAGCCTGATGGCTTGCGGGAAAAAACTGTTGCACAGTCTTGTTGTGACGGCCCGAATGCTTCGGAACCGTTTCCCTGATGGTAGGAGGGTGAAGTGTGTGTGTGACGGGTGTGTGTGGTCATCCACAATGCTGTGTGCTTTGCGGATGCAGTGTGTGGTGTAAATGTCCATGATAGAGGGGAGAAAGACTCCGATGATCTTCTCAGCTGTCCTCACTATCCTCTGTAGGGTCTTGCGATCCGAGACGGTGCAGTTCCCAAACCAGGCAGTGATGCAGCTGCTCAAGATGCTCTCAATGGCCCCTCTGTAAAACATGGTCAGGATGGGGGAGGGAGATGAGCTTTCCTTAGCCTTCTCAGGAAGTAGAGACGCTGCTGGGCTTTCTTGGTGATGGAGCTGGTGTTAAGTGACCAGGTGAGGTTATCCGCCAGATGAACACCAAGGAATTTGGTGCTCTTGACAATCTCCACTGAAGATCACTCGATGATCAGTGGAGAATGGTCTCTCTGTGCTCTCCTGAAGTCAACAACCATCTCTTTGGTTTTGTCCACGTTCAGAGACAGGTTGTTGGCTCCACACCAGGCTGTTAACCGTTGCACCTCCTCTCTGTATGCTGACTCGTCCACGGTCGTGTCATCAGCAAACTTAATGATATGATTTGAGCTGTGCGTTGGTGCACAGTCGTGAGTCAGCAGAGTGAACAGCAGTGGACTGAGCACACAGCCCTGAGGGGCTCCAGTGCTCATTGTGGTGGTGCTGGAGATGCTGTTCCCGATCCTGACTGACTGAGGTCTCTCAGTCAGGAAGTCCAGGATCCAGTTGCAGAGGGAGGTGTTCAGGCCCAGTAGGCTCAACTTCTCAATCAGGTGCTGAGGAATGATTGTGTTAAATGCTGAACTGAAGTCTATGAACAGCATCCTTACATAAGAGTCTTTGTTTTTCAGATGGGTGAGGGCCAGATGGAGGGTTGTGGAGATGGCATCGTCCGTGGAGCGGTTTGGACGATACGCAAACTGCATGGGGTCCAGTGCGGGTGGGAGCTGGGTCTTTATGTGCCTCATGACGAGCCTCTCGAAGCACTTCATCATGATGGGTGTGAGTGCAACGGGACGATAGTCATTGAGGCAGGAGACAGAAGACTTCTTCGGCACAGGAATGATGGTCATCGTCTTGAGGCACGTGGGAACAGTGGCGCTGCTCAGGGAGATGTTAAAGATGTCAGTGAATACATCTGCTAGTTGTTCTGCACATTCCCTGAGCACTCTGCCAGGAATGTTGTCAGGTCCAGCAGACTTCCGTGGGTTAACTCTGCATAGAGTTTTCCTCACTTCAGCTGTGGTTAGACAGAGCACCTGGTCACTGGGAGGAGGGATGGTCTTCCTCGCCACCACGTTGTTCTGCACCTCGAACCCGGCGTAGAAGTCATTCAGCGCATCCAGGATGGAGGGGTCACGGTCACAAGCAGGTGATGTGGTCTTGTAATTCGTGATCGCCTGGATGCCCTGCCACATGCGCCTTGTGTGTCTCCACTGTCTTGGAAGTGCCCGTGAATTCTCTTGGCGTGTGCGCGCTTCGCCTCTCTGATGGCACGGGACAGTTTGGCCCTTGCTGTTTTTAAGGCCGTCTTGTCCCCTGCTCTGAAGGCAGAGTCTCTTGTTTTTAGCAGCGCACGCACCTCAGCGGTCATCCACAGCTTCTGGTTGGAGCGTGTAGTGATGGTCTTGGAAATAGTCACGTCATCAATGCACTTGCCGATGTAGCTGGTCACTGTTGACGTGTACTCCTCCAAGTGGATGAAATCGCCATTGGTTGCAGCTTCCCTGAACATGACCCAGTCAGTGCATTCAAAACAGTACTGAACAGACATGGATCCTGCTGGCCAGGTTCTCACTTGTTTTTGAGCTGGTCTTGAACGCCTGCTGAGTGGTCTGTATGCTGGGATCAGCATAACAGAGATGTGGTCTGAGTAACCGAGGTGGGGGCGGGGCTTCGCCCGGTATGCGCCCCGGATGTTTGTGTAAACAACATCCAGCATGTTTTCTCCTCTGGTTGCAAAGTCCACATTCTGATCGAATTTGGGAAGCACAGTCCTGAGATTTGCGTGATTAAAATCTCCGGCAACAATAAACAATCCGTCAGGGTGTGAGTTTTGAAGTCCGCTAATGGTCCCGTAGAGCACGCTGAGCGCTTCTTTAGCATTAGCACTAGGTGGTATGTACACTCCGAGCACAATAGCGGTGGTGAATTCCCGTGGTAAATAAAAAGGTCTACATCTCACAACAATAAACTCCAGCAGCGATGAGCAGTAAGTAGAAACAAGCACAGAGTTCTTACACCATTCCGTGTTGATGTAAACACACAGACCGCTGCCGCGAGTCTTACCGCACAGAGCTGCATTTCTGTCGGCACGAAACGCGGCTAGCCCGTCCAGCTGGATGGCGGCGTCCGGAACTTTGTCGCTCAGCCACGTCTCCGTTAACACAAAAACGCAACAGTGTCTGTACTCACGCCGAGTAGCTTGTTGGAGTCTGATGTAGTCTAATTTATTGTCCAGGGAGCAGACATTTGCCAGCAGTAGTGATGGTAGAGCGGGCCGGCTAGGGTTAGCTTTTAGCCTAGCATTAGCACCCGCTCGCTTTCCGCGTTTCTGCTTCCTCGCGCAGCGCTTCTGATTTCCCCTCCTCCGTCCGTCCTTCGCAGGCGATGCCGAGGTCTGGAGGCCTGGTTCTCGGAGCACACCGAGGTCGCGTAGTTTCTGCCGCAGGTCATCATTTATGGTGTTGTTTGGGTTGTTTCTGAGTTCTTTCAGTGTTTTGCGGTTGTACACAGGCACACCGGTTGCTCTGATGTCCATGTGTTGTGTAAGGCGGGCTACAAAATAAAGTTAGCACCATTTTGGGTCCGGAGCGGCCGCTGCGATCTACTGCAGCAGTAGCAGTAGCACACATTTCCTTGTGTGTGTAAGCATACTTGGTAATAAAGCTATTTCTGCTTCTGATTCTGATTTGTGACATGACACACACTACTTTATAAATACAGCCACAAATTTCCTGGCCATAAAAAAATGCCAGGAGTTGGTTTTTATAATTGCCCTAAATGCCCAATGCTTCTGGTGCATTCTCAAGACAAGTAGGTTATCCAGTGATCCCATCTTGGAGTACCAACCAGGTGTTCCAGACTCTATAGTATCTTGCCTGAGCTTGGGCTATTTAAATTTGAAAAGGAACTGATGTTATGTTTAGTAGATGTCAGTAGGGGTTTTGATGACCTTCACTATTGGTAAGGACTCTAAGCTAATGAATATAGCAAAAATTGTCTCTAGGTTACGTATGTAACACTGGTTCCCTGAGGGAACAAAATGCTGCATTAACACTATGGGAACACTTCCATGTGACCACAATCTGGATCACATGTTAATCTGTCCAATGGAAAGGAACAACGTCACCGGTGGGGAGACGTCACGACCAGGAAGCTATAAGCACACATGCGGTGGAGACGGCACTAGCTTTGAGAGTGAAGGAAGCACTCGCAGGGATGCAGGGAGTGTTCTCTCAGAGAACCAGGGTTCTCTCAGCGAAGCAGAGCTAGAGACTTTCTTTTTAAGCAAATCGAGCTGCATCAGCAACGCTTTGGGAACATGTGCCAACACAGACTGGGAACAAGTGCCATCACAGACTGACCAATTCCTGCCTAGTGTGGATGGGCACAGCAGACAGAGTAGCCAGAAGTGGCACTTAGTTCATAGACTTGACAAAGGTCAGAGGTGTGAATCAACCTGTAGAAATGTGAATGTCTTGGAGAGATACCACAGAGGTCAAGGCCTTAGAGGCCGCCACACCCCGGGTTGAGTGAGCTCTGACCCCGATGAAGCATAGAGACCGGAGGACTCAAAAAAGGAGTGGAATGCATTCAC
Organism: Silurus aristotelis; assembly: GCF_946808225.1. Lineage (NCBI taxonomy): Eukaryota > Metazoa > Chordata > Actinopteri > Siluriformes > Siluridae > Silurus > Silurus aristotelis. The sequence continues at coordinate 3,724,855 of NC_139583.1, read as the reverse complement.
AATTCATCTACTTAGGGTCTGCTAATTAGCAGGAAACCCTTTTTATAAAGAGCAGTGCAGACAAAATAGCTGGTCCGACTTTCTCCACACGCTGTTCTGTAGACGTATGTGTCCAGTGCTCACACCGAGCACACCCGGTTAAGCTTCTCCTGATGATGGGCCTGAGAGGAAGAGGATAGAATGCCTTGTGTCTCGGGACGACTGAGTGCACCTTGGAACATATCCCAGTCTGGGGTAAACTCCAGACAGGTGGGGTTCACTTAAAGGGCATGAAGGTCCCCAACCCTCTTCACAGATAAGATGTCTTGATTGTCAAAAATCTCAAGGGGACTTCGGACTGTGGCTAGAAGGAAGGCTTAGACAAGGCCTCCAGAACAACGGCCAAGTCCCATACAATCACTCTGGGTCATACCTCAACAATTTTTTTTCCCTAGGGACTGTTTGGCAAGCAGAGCATGATAAGCCGCAAAAGTGGGCATGTAAACCTTTGAGGTGGAAGGAGACAACCCTTTGGCAAAGTGTTTTTGAAGAAATACCAGCACTGGGCCAACTGGGCAGTAAACTGGGCCTGAGTGGTGACCTACTCACCATGTAGTGAACAGGCACCACTTTGCGCCATACAACCCTCTCATGGAAGCAGCTCTGCATTGAAAAATGGTCTCTACAACCTCAGCTGAGAGACCATTGGGTAAGAGCTGTGCCCCCGAATAGGCCACAGCCACAGCCTCCACAGCTTGGGGTTGCAGTGATCCCTGAGCCACCACTGTAGGGTTCACAGTGAGTAGCTGGCCTTCTCTCACACGTTTTGACTGCAGTGAGGATAGACTCGACTCATGCAAGAGACAGCTGCACCCACATAATGGTCAAATCTCACACATTCGACTAGATAGGTAGTTTTCTGTACTGGATAAGGTAAACTTTGCTTAGCGTTACGTGTTAACCCTAATTCCTTCATATGGGCAAGAATGACATCTCAATGCTGGGTCGCCAGGTGGTCTGATCGAGCTAATATCAAAGAGTCGTTGATATAGTTTAGTATGCGGATGCCCCAGAGTCTCAGCAGAGCCAGATCTGCTGAGACTCTGGGGCATCCGCATACTTTGTAACGGTGCAGGGTGAGCGTGTAAGACCGAATGGAAGGAGCCAATATTGATAAGCTTCAACCCCGAAAACAAACCTTAGGAACTTCCTGTGTGAAGAAAGGATGGATACGTAAAATAAGTGCCCTTCAGATATATTGGGCAAACCAGTTCTCAGATTTAATTTGGAAAATGACCTGTTTCAGGGTAAGCATCTTGAACCTGAATCTCAATAGAGAGCAGTTCAGCTGACAAAGATCTAAATTGGGAGGCAGCCTCCAATCCTTCTTGGGAACTATGAAGTACTGGCTGTAGAACCCAGACTCTCTGTCAAACGAAGAGACCATCTTGATGGCCTGCTTGCTCAAGAGAGTTTTCACTTCTTGTTCCATAACCAGCTCCTGCTCAGGCCCCACCAGAGTGGGACACACCCTGTTGAACCGGGCTGGAAAAGACCTGAACTGAATCGTATAGACTCTCTCCACAGAATGCAGGACCCACAGAGACGTTGCCATGCTGCCAGTTGGCCTCTTAAGGGAATCAGATCTTTTGGCCTGGAGCTAGCGCCGTCTCCACCGCATGTGTTTTATAGCTTCCTGGTCAGGGTGACGTCGCGCCGTTCCATTGGACAGAGTACACGTGATTCAGAGCGTAGTCATGTGGAATCGTTCCCAATTCGTTGTTGACGCAGCTCGGGTTCCTGAAAGGAAAAAAGCATTTCCATTCACATTTGGTAGATTCCCTTTTACAGAGTAACTTAAAATGTTCTCATGTATACAACTTAGCAATGGCCTCAATGGCCAAACATTAGCAGCATGGTGGTGCTTCAATGTATACTCCAAACTTCCAATCAGATGTCCAGTGGCTTGTGGCTTCCCTCTCATGTGCCCCCTTGATAACTTACTATGAGCATTGACTCCCACTCCTAAACAGGACAACCACACATTCTCTCTTAACCCCCTCTCCTCTTAATTCTTGATAAAGACTTAATTTACTGTAGCAATTGTGTCTGATTCCTGCTCCTGCTTCCGTTTTTCTGCGTTGAATACGTTTGCAAACGAGTATTTTTACGAGCTTTCCTGTCATCTGAAAATGTAAATAGGCTTGTCTGTTTGAGCAACTGGCTCAGTGCAAAGAAAGAGAAGCAACGGGAACCTGGTATTTCTGTTCATTTTTCATTTTTTTTTTATGACCTTTGAAACATGTCTAGTCTTCATGTTCCATGTTAATTGTGGTTTCACTAATAATAAACATATATTTGCATGAAGTAATTAAAAGTATTAATTTAAGGTACATTTAGAACAGATAAAATTGTGCGATTAAGTTGCAATTAATCATGAGTTAACTCGTGACAGTCATTCGATTAACCACAATTAAAATTTTTATTGATTGACAAACACAGCAACGGCCACCTAAAAAAACAAAAAACTAAATCAAAATATATTGAAAAAAACTTGAAAAATCTGCATGCACTATTTAGATTTGTAGAGAAATGTAAGTCTCACTCTTCTCGACTTATGAATAAGGTTTCCGGTTCCAATCAATTTCGTAAATCAGGGTTAGGGTTAACCCTAATCCTAACCCTAACCCTACGCAATAATAGTTCAAATTGCAAAAATTTTTAAAAAAGAAACCCCTAAAACAAGACATTATAAAAAATAAAAAAAAATAAAAAATAAAAAAACAGGCTAAATTACATCAAGATTGACTTCATTCAGATTAGATACAGGTCACACCTCCCTTGGCTGTGCTTCCATATGGGGAATTTGCATTTTCTTCCTTATAAATAATGGAGATTATTTATTTTCAGTCAGCCAACAAATTAGACCACGGGCACATCCATTACCATCCAATCCCTCAATGTCTGTCTGTAGAGGTAACTGAGTGGGAAAGCTAGATGGAGTCAATCTTTGCACTCTTTGAAATAGTAATGGCCATCATAAATTTTTCTAGGGCCCAAGAAAATACTTGTAGCGTACGAGGAGAGCCTGCATACCCAGAGCTATGGAGGAATGGTGATATCATTATCGGAGCAATTTTTCCTTTTCATAATAAATGGGAGATCACAGACTCATCTTATTCAGTCATGCCGCCTGCAGTGAATTGCATGAGGTAAGTAATATAAACATTACGTTGAATATACAACAAATTATCAACAATTATTAAATAATGCCAACCCTACAGTATTGTAAACTGAATACAGTGTATGTGTTTCTATCTGATTTCATTAAACTAGCCTGGAATTTAGAGCTTTGCAGTATTCACAGACCCTGATCTTTGCAATAGAGGAGATCAACAACAGTTCATCTCTACTGCCTGGAGTTTTACTGGGCTACAAGATCTATGATACCTGTGGTTCTGCAGCCCTGGGAGTGAAAGTAGCAATGGCACTTGTCAATGGAAATGAAAACTCGGCCTCAGACTTGACTTGCACAAAGCCAGCCCAGGTTCAAGCTATAATAGGAGAGACATATTCATCTGTGTCTATGGCTATAGCAAAAAGTATTGGACCTTTCAGCATGCCCTTAGTAAGGATTTTCTTTTTAATCATAAGACATTTATAATATTAAATGTAAAATGACAATTTTTTATAGTTAATTTATAAATAATAATTTTATGTAAAGGTAGGAAAAATGACTGATCCTTAAGCCTGTTATAATTATGTGAATCTGATTTTTAGATCAGTTATTATTCTACATGCGAGTGTCTCAGTGATAAAGCAAAATATCCCTCATTTCTGCGCACTATTCCCAGTGATTATTACCAGACAATTGCACTTGCAGAAATGATCAAGCACTTTGGCTGGACCTGGGTGGGAGCAATACGAAGAGATGATGATTATGGGAACAACGGAATGGCCGCATTTACTAAAATCGCAGAACAACTTGGTATATGTTTAGAATACTCCCTTCCATTTTTTAGAACCTACTCACAAGAAAAAGTGTTGAGGATTGTTGAGCAAATTAAAAGCTCTACTTCACGAGTAATTGTGGGATTTGTCACTCCATGGGACCTGGAGATTTTACTTCAAGTATTTTCGGTATACAACATAACCGGATATCAGTGGGTTGGAACTGAGGGATGGATTGCTGATCCAGTGGCGGTCACGTTGGACAAGTATAATATACTGCAAGGAGCTATAGGTCTAGCGATTCCCAAAACAACAGTAACCGGTCTGAAGGAGTTCATCCTAGATGTAAAACCATTGAAAGATGCAGGCAGTGCCATTTTTATGAAATTCTGGGAAGCTATGTTCACTTGTAAATATGAAATACAGAATAATTCAAAGGATGTGCCTGTTTGCACAGGTGAAGAAAGCCTGTCTGACATTGAAAACACCTTTACTGATATGTCTATGATGCCTATTTTTAGTAATGTGTATAAAGGAGTATATGCAATTGCTCATACACTACATGAACTTCTTGATTGCAAAGAAACATGTCCTACAAAGAAACAGCCCGATCCTTTCACAGTGAGTTCAAGGCGAACGTTTTGTGCTTCAGCTTTACTGCTTTAAATGTGTTACACTTGTATATCAGAGGTAAAATGGACATTTTAAAATGCATTTTCATGATGTAACTTTCCAAGTGAACCATTTTCTCTTGATTAGTTTTTAGAACACCTTAAAAAGGTGCGTTTTAAAACCAAGGATGGCGAAGAGGTTTATTTTGATAAAAATGGTGATCCTCCAGCAAAATATGAAATAATAAACTGGCAAAAAAGGAAAGAAAGCCAATATGAGTTTGTTACTGTTGGACTTTACGACTCCTCTGTTCCTGCTCAAAATCGGTTAGCAGTAAATATGGCTTCCATTGTCTGGGCACAAAATTCAAATCAAGTGAGTATTTAAAGAATATATGGCTTGTATTTAGTAAATAGAATGAAGTGTTCACATTTTTGTGCACTTTATTTACTCAGTTAATTTATACTACTTGTGTTTTTGAATATACTTAATGAAATTGACTTGTTCGTAGTTGCCTAAGTCTATATGCAGTGAGAGTTGCCCTACCGGCACAAGAAAAGCTGTACAGAAAGGAAAACCCATCTGCTGTTTTGACTGCATACCATGTGCTGCTGGAGAAATCAGTAATATGACAGGTATAGAAGTTAAATGAAGAAAAAAAAACAATACACATAAAATATAATAGAACCTTATATCTTGTAGGATAGTAATATGATGTAATGATGTAACACAACAGTAATAAAGTAGACTCTGCTTGTTTTATGTATTTCTAACATCTTTTATTTCCTCTTATCTCTTTCTCTTTTTCTCTCTGTGAGACAGACTCTCTTAAATGTGAACAATGTCAGCAAGATTACTGGTCGAATCCAAGCAAAGATGAATGTGTAAAAAAGGAAATTGAATATTTGTCGTACGAAGAAACAATGGGAATTTTGCTAACGGCTGTGTCAATCATCGGTGCATTTATGACTGTTGTAATAGCAATCATATTCTACAGATATAAAAATACCCCAATAGTCAAAGCAAACAACTCTGAGCTGAGCTTCCTGCTGCTCTTCTCACTGACCCTGTGTTTCCTCTGCTCACTTACATTTATCGGACAGCCCTCTGAGTGGTCCTGTATGCTGCGTCACACAGCTTTTGGAATCACATTTGTCCTCTGTATCTCCTGTGTTCTGGGGAAAACTATAGTTGTGTTAATGGCCTTCAGAGCTACACTTCCAGGCAGCAATGTCATGAAATGGTTTGGGCCTCTACAACAGAGACTCAGTGTACTTGCCTTCACTCTTATACAATTCCTTATTTGTGTGCTTTGGTTAACAATTTCTCCTCCTTTCCCTTTTAAAAATCTGATGCACTACAAGGAAAAGATTATTCTTGAATGCAATTTGGGCTCAAACTTCGGTTTCTGGGCCGTGCTGGGTTACATAGGCCTTCTAGCTCTTTTATGCTTTGTTTTAGCTTTTCTAGCTAGAAAGCTGCCTGATAACTTTAATGAAGCTAAATTCATTACATTCAGTATGCTAATGTTTTGTGCAGTGTGGATCACCTTTATTCCAGCTTATGTCAGCTCTCCTGGAAAATTTACTGTAGCTGTAGAGATATTTGCAATTTTAGCATCAAGCTTTGGGTTACTATTTTGTATCTTTCTACCAAAGTGTTACATAATCATATTAAAACCAGAAAAGAACACCAAAAAACAAATAATGGGGAAAGCGTCCAGTAACTGAGGTGATATCCATTATGATCAAGTGGACATAGTTGCTATAGCTTTAAAACATAGATAGCCAAAAGATTTAAAAATTCAGGTTTTTAAACACTTAGACAGAAAATTAGACTGTAAGTGTTTTAATTTGTTATTTGAAATAATATATAATACATGTTTCTTGTAAAAGTATTTGACTAGGTTTTAAAAGTGAAAATGTATAAATAAAGATCTGCTTTCCACAACGTCTTTCCTAAATTAATTTCTGTGTTCTTAAGATTTTGCTATAAGGTGATTTTATCTACAATTTCAGAACATTTTTTTTATGTTTTATATATTATATTTCATATATACCTGCGCGATTTTCCTCACATTCCCTTCCAACCGTATCTCCACTCTTTATTTTATTCACATCTAATATTCAATTAATACCAATATATAGAACTATCCAAACTCACTTGTCATATGTTTTACTGTGATACGTTAATGCTTTTCATGCACAGAAATCCTATATGCAGTTATTTTGTAACAGCATAATTTAATATGATTAGTATTGTGAGGTCACAGATTTGGGTCTCTAACTGCAATTTTCTACATATCCACAAGAGGTTGCTAATTCCCACAGTTTGAAATGTTATACAGTACATGGCTTTGTTTATGGGTCAAAGTTCCCTTATGGGGAGTTCATAGCTTAGTACTTAAGGTGCTGTGTTACTGATCAAAAGGTCAGTGGTTTAAGCCCTGGTATTGCCAAGCTGCCAGCCTTGAACAAGGTCCTTTACTCTCTGTGCTTAAGGGGTGTTGTATCATGGCTTCTTATTACGTTGCTGACATATGCAAAGAATGAATTCCACTGTGCTGTACAATACACGTGGCAAGTTAAAGCACCTTTCTTTCTTTTCTAAATTGACATGTTTATTTATCCTTCAGGTACTTGTTACTATTATTTTACCATCTAAGCATGTTGGTCATGATCAGGCAGATCTCTGAGACATGAAAAAATACTTATTAGCACAGTCAGAGTTATTTGCATTTGAGCTTATCGTGTTTTTAGTTATGTCAAAACATGTTTTACTGTAGATCATCGCAAATTCAAACCTTTCCTTATTATGAGCTCATTTTGAGGGACCAGGTGAGGTTTTCTGCCACTAAAGAATTTGAGGTTCTTCTGTTCAGCTGCGAGTGATCACTAAATGTCCTCCAAAAGTCAGTACCCATTTCTTTAGTTTCATCCAAATTCACAGGTTGTCAGCCTTTGCACTTCATCTCTGTATGCTGACTCATCGTTCTTACTGATGAGACCCAACACGGTGGTGTCATGGGCGAACTAGATGATGTGATTCGAGCTGTGCATTGCTTCACAGTCATGAAGGCATCAAATTGGCTTGTCAAGTTAACCTTTTGAGCACCTCATCATTACTTCTGTAAGGCCCCATTTAGCTAAATAGGTAAACTATAAAGGGGGAGGCATCCTCTGAAAAAGGCATAAATGTGGCCAATGATGCAATACTGCAAGCTCAAATGCAGAATTATGAGTCTGTCAAAAAATAAAGTATAATTTATATTATTTTGAATCGCCCCAAAACACTAAGCCATCTCTTAGTGACTTGTACAGGCCAGAGATTAATTTATTATTTTAAAAGTGTTGCAGTTTGCAGTAGGTTTCAAATACTCATTCACTACATACTGGATTTTGAATAAGAAGTATTCAGACATAACATTCAAAGCTATTTTTTTTACATTAACAGTATCTATTAGAGTAGCTGAGAAAAAGAACCAGAAATCGGAAATCCGGAAAACCAGAAATGTGAAGCAGCCAGTCAGAATGTCACACCTCCTTTAGTTATGAGCCACAAGTGTAACTTTACCATAGAGACTACGCATTTCAATTGATATAAATACAGTTCAAATTCAGGACACATCACACACACACACTCACACACACACACACACACACACACACACACACACACACACACACACACACACACGTTTTCTTATCTCATCTCTTTATCTGTAGTAATAAATGGAGTCTATTTTTACACTCTTGCATGTTGTAATGGCCATCATCAATTTTTCCAGAGCTAATAAGACTACATGTATCCTGCGAGGAGAGCCTGAATATCCACATATATGGAAGAATGGTGATATCATAGTTGGAGCAATTTTCCCCTTTCATAGCAGTTGGGAAATCACGGAGTCATCCTATTCGTCCAGGCCACCTTCTATGAAGTGTTTGAGGTAAGCAGCATTGAAAAAAAAGTATTTGATAAACAAATGATCGAAATATTAATATTCAGGCATAAACAGTTACTGTTAGCTAAATCTTATTAAGTGATTTGTATGCACTTTTTCAAATTTTTTTTTTTTTTTATCAGTCTGGACTTCAGAGCTTTCCAGTATTCACAGACCTTGATTTTTGCAACAGAGGAGATAAACAACAGTTCATCTCTCCTGCCTGGGGTCACACTGGGCTACAAGATTTATGATACCTGTGGTTCTGCAGCACTGGGGGTTAAAATGGCAATGACACTAATGAATGGAAATGAGAAGTCAGCCACTGATGACATCTGCACTAAACCAGCTCAAGTGCAAGCCATACTAGGAGAGACATACTCATCAGTGTCCATGGCCATATCGAAGAGTATTGGACCTTTCAGCATTCCCTTAGTAAGAATTTATTCAATATGTATATTTATGTAGGGTGTAACAACAACATTTTTTTAAAGTAAAAGCATTTACAGATGAAAAGACATACATAGGTGGAACAATACTGACTTTAAATGCCTGGGATGCCTCTGTGATTTTAGATCAGTTACTATGCCACCTGTGAATGTCTCAGCGACAAAACGAAATATCCCTCCTTTCTGCGCACTGTTCCCAGTGATTATTACCAGAGCAGAGCACTGGCAGAGATGGTCAAGCACTTCGGCTGGACCTGGGTTGGAGCAATACGAAGAGACGACGATTATGGTAACAATGGAATGGCCACGTTTACAAAAATCGCAGAGCAACTGGGCATCTGCTTAGAATACTCCCTTCCATTTTTCAAAACCTACTCACAAGAGAAAGTGCTAAGAATTGTTGAGCAAATTAAAAGCTCCACTTCACGAGTTATAGTAGGGTTTCTCACTCAGTGGGATGTGGAAATTTTGTTGCAGGTGTTTTCTGAGCATAACATCTCTGGATATCAGTGGGTTGGAACTGAGGGCTGGATCGCTGATCCAATAGTGGCTACTCGTGATAAGCACAACATACTGCAAGGAGCCATAGGACTAGCTATCCCTAAAACAAAGGTGTCTGGTCTGGATGACTTTATTCTGGATGTAAAGCCACTAAAATCTGTAGGGAGTGCCATTTTTACCAAATTTTGGGAGTCTTTGTTCAACTGTAAATATACAATGCAGAATGATTCGGAGAACTTGCCAGTGTGCACAGGTGAAGAGACACTGTCTGAAATGGAAAACGCCTTCACTGATATGTCCTTGATGCCCATTTTCAGTAATGTGTATAAAGGAGTGTATGCCGTTGCCCATACACTGCATGACCTTCTTGGCTGTAAACAATCATGTCAAACAAACAAGCAACCCGACCCTTTCACAGTGAGTTGATGCTGCTACAAATGCAGTTTTCTATTTAATCTTTAGACCTTTGCCAAACACAAACTGCAATAATTGAAAATACATTTGTATTTTCTTTTTACCATCTACAATATGTATAATATTTACACATGCATTTTCTCTATTTTCCAAGTTTCTAGAACACCTCAAAAAGGTACGTTTTAAAACCAAAGAAGGTGAAGAAGTTTATTTTGATATAAATGGTGACCCACCAGCAAAATATGAAATAATAAACTGGCAAATAAACGAAAATAATCAAAATGAATTTGTCACTGTTGGACTTTACGACTCCTCGTATCCTGCTCATGACCGATTAACAGTAAACTTGTCCTCGATTATATGGGCTCAAAATACCAATAAGGTGAGTGTAAAGAATAAATTCATAAAATCTATACATCACTATATTTATTATATTTTTCATAAAATGATTGCATGTATATCGATTGTCTAAATTGGTTTAGAATCAAATGTAAAAAAATTTTGGAAATAATTCTTATAAATATGAACACTATTTGGATAATAGGTACCAGTATCTATATGTCATGAGAGTTGTCCTCCAGGAACCAGGAAGGCTGTACAGAAAGGAAAACCCATCTGCTGTTTTGACTGTATTCCATGTGCTGCAGGAGAGATCAGTAATATGACAGGTATATAAATATAAACATAAAGGACAAAGTCCTGTGGCCGATTTTTCAAGATGCTCAGTAATGCTCAGATGCTCATGTACAAATCGATTTCACTGTAATATGTGTAGTACACAAGACTACTCAATGTTATTTATTTATTAATTTTGGTATTGTATGAGGAAGTCTGGTGTGACAGAGAAGTATGTGAGGGTGGTGCAGGACATATGAGGACAGTGTAATAGCAGTGAAGTGTGCAGTAGGAATGACAGACAGTTTATTAGTGGGACAGTGCATGTAGGACATTTTAAGATTGTTTGGACATTGACTAAGATTGTTTGGATGTATGCGGAGGAGGGACATGGGGTATATCAGTAGGAGAATGTTGAGGATAGAGCCACCAGGAAGGAGGAAAAAAGGAAGACCAAGTAGGAGGTTTATGGATGTGGTGAGGGAAGACATGCAGGTAGTTGGTTTAAAAAAGGGGGATATAGAGGACAGGGGGTATGGAGACGGATGATCCGCTGTGGCGAAAGAGGAAAGAAGAATTTATTTATTAAGTTATTTATTACCAGAAGCAGAGCACTTATTAACGTTTTTTTAGTTAATTACTGTTCACTTTTACTTTCAATACAGTTTGAGGTATTAACATTTAATTGCTTTCTTATAGATATAGCATTACTTTGCATATGCAAACAAGACTATGTGCATAACACTATATCGAATATTGTCTGAAGATGAAATATACTAAATACACTGGGAAAACTCCAAAAGGTTAAATCATGGCCATTGCTCTAAATAATTTTGACATTTTTTTTCTCACTGACAGACTCTAATGAATGTGAAGAGTGTCAACAAGATTACTGGTCGAATGCACTTAAGGATAAATGTGTAAAAAAGGAAACTGAGTATTTGTCCTATGAAGAAACGATGGGAATGTTGCTGACAGCAGTGTCCGTTATTGGTGCATTTATGACAATAGTAATAGCAATCATATTCTTTAGACATAAAGATACACCAATTGTCAAAGCCAACAATTCTGAACTGAGTTTCCTGCTGCTCTTCTCACTGACTTTGTGTTTCCTCTGTTCACTAACTTTCATTGGTCAGCCCTCTGAGTGGTCCTGTATGCTGCGGCACACAGCGTTTGGGATCACTTTTGTCCTTTGTATCTCTTGTGTTCTGGGGAAAACTATAGTGGTGTTAATGGCCTTCAGAGCTACACTTCCAGGCAGTAATGTCATGAAATGGTTTGGGCCTCCACAGCAACGACTCAGTGTACTTATATTTACTCTTATACAAATCCTCATTTGTGTGCTTTGGCTGTCAATATCCCCTCCTTTCCCTTTTAAAAATCTAAATCACTACAAGGACAAGATCATTCTAGAATGTAATTTGGGCTCAAACTTAGGTTTCTGGGCCGTGCTGGGTTACATTGGCATTTTGGCCCTTTTATGTTTTTTTTTGGCTTTTCTAGCACGAAAATTGCCTGATAATTTCAATGAAGCCAAATTCATTACATTCAGCATGCTCATGTTCTCTGCAGTCTGGATCACTTTTATTCCAGCTTATGTCAGTTCACCTGGAAAGTTTACAGTAGCTGTCGAAATATTTGCTATTTTAGCTTCCAGCTTTGGTTTGCTGTTCTGCATATTTCTTCCGAAATGCTACATAATTATACTGAAGCCAGAGAAAAACACTAAAAAGCAAATTATGGGGAAAAGTTAAGTGACCTAATAGTGTCGAAATTAATTAGTACCTTAATTAGTAGCTTATATAAAGCATATTGCTTACCATTATCTTAGATTTTCAAGACATTTTTTGGACAGAAATAAAGTCAAATTTACTTTAAAAAACATATTGGTCATTAGCTCTGTTATTTTAAATAATACTTAAATAATAATTTTACAAAGATTGAATTATAAATATATCATCCTGACATATTTTTATGAAGAGAGGGGCATTCAGCTACCCTTAAGAAACACGTATTTACTTGTTTATTCATTTGATTGTTTAATGTGTAAATAAACATTTAGAAGGCTGTAAATCACATGAACTTGGGTCATTTTGTTGTGTGAATTTGCTGGAAATAAACTAAATTTGCTGGAATCCTAACTTTTATTAAATCTCTTGAAAGCTGTAGATCTTTAAAATAATCACTGTAGAATAGTGAATTATAAATTGTTTGGAAATGGCCTCATAACACCTTCCCAGGTAGAGCAAAACTGTTGTTTCTGAGGTAAAGGTTCTTCTTCTTTCTTCTTGGCATGATATAGACACATACCTGAGAACTCCAGAACACAAATGTTCTGCTTTTATAGACAAATTCTTGATGATTAACTATTTTTTTTTTACATTTCTGTAGTGAAACCTGTTTGTTAAACACCTTCATAATGACTGTGGGAATAGAAAGAGTTTGGGACCCTGTTAAAATATAAATATAAATTATGTTGTTATTTTCATTTGAGGTTATCTGTTTATAGAACTTGCTGAGGACATGATAAAAAAAAAAAAAAAAAAATACATATAAAAATGGATTGAAAAATGGTTTTCTTTCTTTTGCCCATGGCTGTAAATGCTGTCGCCCTTTCTTGTATGAAATGTATGTGTCAATAAATCTAAGTGAAATGTCTGAACTGAGTTCATATTTATATCTTCTGAAAGATAAGAACAGGTCTTCTAATCAGTAATAACTTCTATTTGCCAGTATACTGCTTCCATTTACAATACGTTTATGGATTTTGGAGGACGCCTTATCCAGAAAAACGTGCAGCTATTTTTTTTTAATAATTCTAAGTAGGTAAGGGTTAAGGGTCTGGCTCAAGGGCCCAGCAGTGACAGCTTAATAGTGGTGGTATTTGAACTCATGACCTGCTGATCAGTCCAAACATCTTGAACACTAGCTACTACCACTTCCCACAAGTAGTGGGTGCACAAGCAATAACATGAGTGTACGTATGAACAATTTAGTAATTTTCTCAGTTTCATGTAGTCAGGATCTGACTTTGCTTACCAGCTGACCTACAATGATAAATTGTGACCCAGTAAAATACAATCTTGCAAACCAGTGAGGGTGTACATGTAAGAATTGCATTTACCATCATCAGTTCAACAAATTGATATAATAGTTTGCTGATTCAGTGCTTATGTTAGTGATTTCACTTTTCTTAGGCCATGTAAGAAGACAGAGAAAAGTTTTTAAGTCATTTCTTGCCCTCTGTGATTGGAAGATTTTGTCACATTTACTTACTGATGCTAATGGGTGGAAACTGAGGATGGGAGCATTGATCCAGGAAGCAAAATATACTGCAAGTCCTGAATAAATGCTGTACATTGGTTTTTTTTAAAAAAAAACAGTACTTACATACTAAGTACTGTTAAATGTCTGATTCAGGGAGTGAATAAATGAATGCATGAATGAATGAATGAATTGTATGTACAATAGAAGACAACCTGTATAATATCCAGGGTGCAACCCAAAGCAAATGCATGCACTGAAACTGTGCATTAGGGTAGAAAAATATAGAAAACCTAAAAATAATGTTTTTTATCATATAAATGCAATGCTTTCTGTGTTTTCGTTCAACTGTCTACAAAAGGGTAAAATAGTAAAACATGATAGCCATTGTAAGTATATCATTCAGTGAGAATATATTTTGGAATACATCACACCCCTTTGGTGGTGGCTCATGCATTTGACTATACCATAGAGGATTTGTCTTTTCTCTTGTATAAATACCATTAAATCCTTACTGAAACTCTTATCAGATTAGGCCACACAAATGCTCTTATTTATCATCTGTACTCCAGAGCAGTATACTGTAGGTAGATGGAGTCCATATTTTCTGTTTTGCATATGATAATAGCCCTTGTAAATTTTTCCAGAGCTAATGAGACTGCTTGTAGTTTGCTAGGAGAACTTGCATACCCACATTTTTTTAAGAATGGTGATATCATAATAGGGGGGATTTTCCCATTTTATAGTAGTTGGGAGTTTACAGACTTGTCTTATTCGGTCATGCCACCTCCAATACAGTGCACAAGGTAAGTATCAATGGTAAAAATAATTCATGTTGTTTATAAAGGATTTACTATGATGAAGTGATGAAATGTTTCAATATTATTTTGAAATGATGGATTTGTCTGTTGTTTTTAAATAGCTTGGATTTCAGAGCTTTTCAATACACACAGTCCATGATCTTTGCAGTAGAAGAGATCAACAACAGTTCCTCTTTACTTCCTGGAGTCTCCCTCGGTTATAAGATCTATGACACTTGTAGTTCTTCAGCAATGGGAGTTAAAATGGCAATGACATTAATGAATGGAAACGAAAAATCTGTTGCAAATCAGGTCTGCACAAAACCAGCCCAGGTGCAAGCCATAATAGGTGAGGCATACTCCTCAGTGTCCACAGCTATAGCAAAGAGCATTGGACCATTCAACATGCCTATAGTAAGAATTTCTTCCATTTTATTATTAATCTAAATATAATCTTGTAATGCACAGCTGATCAGGCTGCTCAATTTTGGTGCTTTGTATTGTGCAAAATAAATGAATGTAATAGCTGAGTTGTTTGTGTTAACGTAATTTTAGATCAGTCACTATTCCACCTGTGAATGTCTGAGTGACAAAACGAAATATCCCTCATTTATGCGCACTGTTCCCAGCGATTACCACCAATCCAGAGCCCTGGCAGAGATGGTAAAGCACTTTGGCTGGACCTGGGTGGGAGCAATACGAAGAGATGATGACTATGGTAACACTGGAATGGCTACATTTACAAAAGTTGCAGAACAACTGGGTATATGCTTGGAATATTCTCTTCCTTTTTTTAGAACTTACTCGCAAGAACGAGTGCTAAGAATAGTAGAGCAAATTAAAAGTTCTACTTCTCGAGTCATAGTGGGATTTCTTGCTCACTGGGATTGGGAGATTTTGGTGCATGTGTTTACTGAACATAACATCACTGGATACCAGTGGGTAGGAACTGAGGGTTGGATCGCTGATCCAGTAGTGGCCTCACTGGATAAGCAAAATATACTACAAGGAGCCATAGGGCTAGCTATTTCCAAAACAACAGTTACAGGTCTTGAAGACTTTATTTTAGATATAAATCCACTGAAGTCTGTAAGCGGTGGCATTTTCCCTAAATTTTGGGAAGCTCTGTTTAACTGTAAATATACAATGCAGAATGACTTGGAGGTGCAACCAGCTTGTACAGGAGAAGAAAAACTGTCTGAAGTGGAAAACACTTTCACTGATATGTCTATGCTGCCTATTATCAGTAATGTGTATAAAGGGGTTTATGCAATTGGCCATACTCTACACAAACTCCTTGGATGCAAAGAAACTTGCCCAACAAAGAAGCAAGCTGATCCTCTTACAGTGAGTTAAAACAAATGCTTTGCGTTGCTGCTTACCTCTTATTAGAAATGTATTTGAAAATCATATATATATATATTTATATATTTATATATATATATATATATATATATGTATGAACACATTTTTATTTCTTTGATATTAGTTCTTGTTCTTTTTAGTTTCTTGAGCACATCAAAAAGGTGCATTTCAAGACTAAAGATGGTGAAAGTGTTTATTTTGATAAAAATGGTGACCCTGTAGGAAAATATGAAATAATTAACTGGCAAACCAAAAAGGGACACCCACATCAATTTGTTACTGTTGGAATTTATGACTCTTCTTTCCCTGATCAGAGTCGTTTGTCTGTAAACTTGTCGTCTATTGTTTGGGTAAAAAATAGCGATCAAGTAAGTAGAAGTGAACTTTTATGTGATCATGTTTAAATATCTATACAATATTAAATACAAATAAATAAATAAATAAATAAATAAATAAATAAATAAATAAATAAATTGACTTCGTCCTAGCCGCCAAAATCTGTATGCAGTGAGAGCTGTCCTCCTGGAACAAGGAAAGCTGTGCAAAAAGGAAAACCTATCTGCTGCTTTGACTGTATACCATGTGCTTCAGGCGAGATCAGTAATATGACAGGTATGTTTACCTATACGTTAACTGCCAACCATTATAACATTTGTGATAAAATGTTTAATCTACTGAATAAGAATAGTAAATAATTACTATTAAATAGAAATTAAGCAGCAAAACAGCTGTATTAACCCTGAATTCATTACTTTGTTCATTTTTATTTCTCTATTTCAGATTCTGTTGAATGTAAACAATGTCAGCAAGACTTCTGGTCAAATCCACAGAAAGATGAATGTGTGAAGAAGGAAGTCGAATATCTGTCATATGAGGAAACAATGGGAATGTTGCTGACAGTTATTTCTGTTGTTGGTGCAATTATGACAATGGTAATAGCAGTCATTTTTCTTAAATATAAAAATACTCCAATAGTCAAAGCCAACAACTCTGAACTGAGCTTCCTGCTGCTCTTCTCACTGGCTCTGTGCTTCCTTTGCTCACTTACATTCATTGGTCAGCCCTCGGATTGGTCCTGTATGCTGCGGCACACAGCATTTGGGATCACCTTTGTACTCTGCATTTCCTGTGTACTTGGGAAAACTATTGTGGTGTTAATGGCCTTCAGGGCTACACTTCCAGGCAGTAATGTCATGAAATGGTTTGGGCCTCCACAACAGAGACTCAGTGTACTTGCCTTCACTCTGATACAAGTGCTAATTTGTGTGCTTTGGTTAACAATATCCCCTCCTTTCCCTTTCAAAAATCTAAGTCACTACAAGGAAAAGATCATTCTGGAATGTCATTTGGGCTCAACCATAGGTTTCTGGGCCGTGCTGGGTTACATAGGACTCCTGGCCCTTTTGTGTTTCATTTTGGCTTTTCTCGCTCGGAAGTTGCCTGATAATTTTAATGAAGCCAAATTTATCACATTCAGCATGCTCATATTCTGTGCAGTTTGGATCACTTTTATTCCAGCGTATGTCAGTTCACCTGGGAAATTTACTGTAGCTGTGGAGATATTTGCAATTTTGGCATCAAGTTTTGGCTTGTTATTCTGTATCTTTCTTCCAAAATGTTACATAATCATTTTGAAGCCAGAGAAAAATACTAAAAAGCAAATTATGGGGAAAAATACCAGCTAAGTATAATTAAAATATTATAAAACAATCTAAATGTTTTTAATTAATTTGGCCCTATATTTTTTTTTTTTGCTAGGTAATATACTGAACACACTGGACAGTTCAGTGTGTTTACCATTAAAATCTGTTTCATACTGTTACTCATTAATAATGGATTTTGTCTTTTCTTTTTTTTTTGTGTCCTTCTACAGTAAATTCATAAAGGTTGGGGGATAATATTTAGCAAAAGCACGAGTTAGATAAAAAGATAAATTGATTGAATGAATAAATGAATCAATGAATTATAATACATTAAACACATATATTATCTAAATTGCCTAATGTTTCTTGAACAACAGTACCTAAAACAAACACATAAACAAAAAATCCAGATCTAGTAACAGCATTGGTTTATGAACAAGTTTATAATAGCAGCTGCTACCACAAGCTGATTCAGTAAAAGTTTAAAACATGTATAATACCAAAAAAAGAAAAAAAAGAAATTAGCATCACTGTATATTATTTTAGTTTTTGCAAAATTTGTTATAATTAAAGCTAAATGATGCTCTATATACAGAGCTCTATTTAACAAAGTCAGAAAGTGATAGTGACATTGTATTTTCTATAGATAACCCAATCCTCTGTTACTTCTTTCCAATTAACTTGTGCCTATAAGAGCCTGGCATTAGAGGACTTAGAGTACTTTTATAGGTCTACATCTGAATCTGTAGAGGATGATTTCTAAAATAGGCATAATTGAAGAAAGCCTTTTTGCTAATGTTTGTCACAGCAAAATAGCTAAAGAAGTTCATGTCTCAGTTTTAAGCTTGCCCTGAATGTCCTGGTGGCCGGATTTTTTCCAAAGTAACATTTTGACTCTATCATTTATGTGTATTGGGGTGGTTAGCAATTGATCCACTCACAGAGGGAAAAAGAAAATACCCTGCTTGCCAATTAGTAAATATGCAAACATGAATTTCAAAAGTGAGTAATTAGGTTGTGAGAAAAGGGTAAGTCTGATTAGGACACATTAGCCAATTTATTAGGGCTATTTGCACAAGTCAGTGCACTCTTAGTGTCAAGCCCGGATAAATGGGGAGGGTTGCATTGGGAAGGGCATCCAGCGTAAAACATGGCAAATCATATGCCATTTACAAACCTGAATTTCATACCGGATCGGTCTAGACCCGGGTTACCAACGACCGCCACAGCTATTGTTAGCTAACAGGTTAGCAGTGGAAATTGGGCCAACGGAGGAGAAGGAGAGGGAAAGACATCTACAGAGACAGCAGGATAGGAAAAGTGTAGGAGAGTTTAGGTTAGAGTTGCTTCTTTAAATGTTGGTACTATAACTGACAAAAGGAGAGAGGTAGGCAACATGGAGAAGAGAAAGGTAGATATGTTGTGTGTTTAGGGGACCAAGTGAAAAGGAAGTAAGGCCAGGAACATTGGAGCGGGGTTTAAACTGTTCATTGTGCATTGAAAGAGCTGACGTATAAGAGTGGAGGAAGGTGCACACAGATGGACTATATTCTATGCAGGAGATGCAAACTAAAAGAGATTGGAGACAGTAAAGTGCTGGCAGGGGACAGTGTAGCTAAACAGCATTGTATGTAGGATGACATTGGAGGTAAAGAAGAGAGAGTGAGGACTAAAAAAAGGATAAGATGGTGGAAACTGAAGGAGGAAGACTGTAGTGTTAGATTCAGGGAAGAGGCCAGACAGGGGCTCGGTGGTGGTGAAGAGGTGCTGGATGATTGGGCAACTACTGCAGAAGTGATGAGAGACAGCAAGGAAAGTACTTGGTGTGGCAGCTGGAAAGATAAAAGGAAGACAAAGAGACGTGGTGGTAAAATGAGGATGTGCAGGAGAGCAAAAGGAGAAAAAAGGTTAACCAAAACAGAATTGGGATCGGCAGAGAGATGAGAAAACTAGGCAGGAATACAAGGAGATGTGGAAGCAGGTAAAGAGGGATGTGGCAACAGCTAAGGAAAAGTCAGGTGTGGCAGTGATGTATGTGAGAGCGGTACAGGACATGTGTGAGGACAGTGTGACAGCAGTGAAGTGTGCAGAAAGGGAAAGTATGTAGGAGGTTTTGGAGACAAGGTGAAGAATTGAGATTGTTTAGTTATGTGCAGAGGAAGGACATGGGGTACAGAGGCAGAAGAATACTGAGGGTGGAGCCGCCAGGCAGGAGGAAAAGCGGAAGGCCAAAGAGGAGGTTTATGGATGTGGTCAGGGAAGACATGCAGGTAGTTGGTTTGAAAGGGGCAGATGTAGAGAACAGGTTAATGTGGAAATAAATAATCTGCTGTGGCGACCCCTAATAAGAGGACCCCTAGTCGTTCGTTGTGGCATGGAGGACAATATCTCCTTAGTTCTGATTAAGGATCGTGGGTACCTGTGCAGCGACATTGAGAACACCAGCACCAGGAAAACAGCGAAGTGTGTTCCGTACCTTTGGCTTTGGTAGAATGGAAATGTTGGATGATGAAAGAATCATGATATCATGCATCACAGTATCTGACCTAGCAAGAATGATAGGACTCTTATATGCTGGGCCTCCCTTCATTTAGGAGATAGATTAGGCTATTGGGTTAGGACTGCAAACAAATCATTTAATGTGACTATTGAAATGAGAGTGGCTGCTAAATCAAAAACTTACAGAGTCTCACATGACCTGACAAGGTCTTGCAATACTGAGTAGCCTGTTGGGGTCACTGGTCAGATTCCTTGGGAGGAAAGATCTTGGGTAGGGCTACAGATTTGCAGTAATTGTAAACTCACACTATGACTGGACCAAGGAATATCTGAAACAAAGTCCAAGGATCCTGACATGTTGAGGACAGGGAAATGATGGAGAGAGCTCTTCCAAAAAGGTCCTAGGTTCAGGGAACCAACTGGCAGGTGAAACTGGCCTGCAAGGATTGCCATGCATAATTTGTTTACTATAGGTCATTTAAGACTATAAATGGGTGACTAGGCACCTCTAGTCAATGCCTTCATACTTGAAAGGTTATCTCAACAGTGAGGAATGCTCAGGGTCCGAAATGCTGTAATAGCTTTGCTCTGCCAGGATAAGCCTTTATAAAATAGCATTGTGTATAGTGAAATAAATACATCTATAGTGGACATATACAATCTACACATTTCTGTTGAAATTGCAGTTTTTGTGAGAGATCAAACATGACAATATATTTTTTGTAGAAACCAACAGAATTCAGTGACAAAGTAAAATAATTGTTATGGAATATTTTTCAGTAATTTGTGTGTGTTTGTTATATATCATGTGACTTTGCTCAGAATGAAACCAATCACATTCAAATTCATTGTAAAATGTTATTAATTAAGGATTTTTTCTTTTCTTTTTTTTATTATTATTATCATCATTTTAAGAATGCTGTTAACATAAAGCTGGTTGACTTGCTTGAATAGCCGTGTAGAACACAAAAAAGACCCGGTTCACTTGTTCTTTCAAGAGTGTCTGATAGTGTCAATATTTGGTACTATTCGGGGCACTAAATTATAGCAATCACAGCCACCAAATAAAACTGTTAACTAGCAAATGCCAAATGTAAACTAAGCTATTAAAGAATACTGCCTTAATTACTCTAAAAAAAAGGTTAGAATTAAACCTGCCAGTTGTCTGTAAGACTGATATGCAATATAAAAATTGCATTGCATTGCAGAGTTGGAATCAAATGTATACAGCCTCATTAATATGTAATGACCATGCCAAGGTCTTTGCATGATGTAGTGCAATGTATATATGTGTGTTTCCCTATACAAGACTGATCATGTGGCATTTTAAATAAAATCTGTATTCTTGTACGCTAAAGGGATTTTTTTACTAAAATGTTTATCTCAATATTACATTATACTAAATATTATAATATTACATATCATTAAGAAACATAGTAAAATCCTCCACTGAGAAGATACTACGTTTGTGAAAGTCACACCTCCTGTATATGCTGTCCATATGTCTGACCACAGAGAATTGTCTGTATAAATATCACAAATCCGTATTATGCTGCTTGTTAATCTAGACTAGCCATGCGTGCTCTACTCTAATATCTCTATTCTTAAGCTGTTTAGGTAGATGGAGTCCATTTTCACTCTTTTGCAAGTTGTAATAACTATTGTTAATTTTTCCAAAGCTAATGGAACTAATTGTACCTTAAGGACAGCTGCTGCAAACCCACAGCTTTGGAAAGATGGTGATATTATAATCGGAGGGATTTTCCCATTGCATAGCAGCTGGACAATTGCAGATTTATCCTATTTGTTTATGCCACCACCAGTGACCTGCATGAGGTAAGCAGCAATAAAGAACATTTGAAATACTGTTTTAAGATGAATTACCTTAAACATTTTTACATAATTAACATAACACAAGCATTTATTTCTGAATTTCTTGAAAAGTCTTGATTTCACAGCATTGCAGTCTGCACAGTCCTTAATCTTTGCAGTAGAAGAAATAAACAACAATAGAGATTTACTGCCTGGAGTGTCATTGGGCTACAGGATCTACGATACATGTAGTTCTGAAGCAGTTGGCATTAGAATGGCCATGGCCCTTATGAATGAGCATGGAATAGCCTCAAATGAGCCGTGCACAAAGCCAGCCCAGGTGCAAGCCATAATAGGAGAAGCCTTTTCGTCTGTGTCTATGGCTATAGCAAAGAGTATTGGACCCTTCAGCATCCCCTTAGTAAGAATTTATGCAAATTATTATTAGAATTTTTTTAAATGGGTCAAATAAAAATGACATTTATAATAAATTACTTGCAATGTTCTATGCTGTTTTGTGCTATTTACCAGATCAGTCATTATGCTACTTGTGAGTGTCTCAGCGACAAAAAGAAATATCCCTCATTTCTGCGCACTATTCCCAGTGATTACCACCAGTCTAGGGCATTGGCAGAGATGGTCCGGCACTTTGGGTGGACTTGGGTAGGAGCAATACGGAGAGATGATGATTATGGAAACAGTGGCATGGCTGCATTTACTAAATTTGCAGAACAGCTGGGTGTCTGTATAGAATATTCTCTTCCATTTTTTCGAACCTATTCACAAGAAAAAGTTATGAGAATCGCTGAGCAAATTAAAAGATCCACTTCACGAGTGATTGTCGGATTCCTTGACAGCTGGGATGTGGGAATTTTGCTGCATGTGTTTTATGAACACAACATTACGGGATACCAGTGGGTAGGAACCGAAGCCTGGATCTCAGATTCTGAGCTTGACACATTAGATACGTACAACATGTTGGCAGGAGCTATTGGGCTAGCCATTCCCAAAACGGTGGTATTAGGTCTGAAGGACTTCATTCTAGATATAAAGTTACTGAAATCTTCAAGCAACGCCATTTTTATTCAGTTATGGGAAACTCTTTTTAAGTGTAAATATACAGTTAATAGTGATTTGGATGATGCTCCAGTGTGCACAGGAGAAGAGAAATTATCTGAGGTGGAAAACACTTTCACTGACATGTCCCTGATGCCTATTTTCAGCAATGTGTATAAAGGAGTTTATGCCATTGCCCATACACTAAACAATCTTCTTGGCTGCAAAGAAATCTGTCTTACAAAGCAGCAGCCTGATCCTCTCACAGTAAGCAATAATCTTTTTTATGCTGAAATATCATCCATTAATAGGGACAGTACAGAACTTATTTCAGAATTAAAATAATAACTTTTATTTTTTTAGTTTTTAGAACATCTCAAAAGGGTTCGATTCGAAACGAAAGAAGGCGAAGAAGTTTATTTTGATGAAAATGGTGATGCAGTTGCAAAATATGAGATTATAAACTGGCAAGCCAGTACAGAGTCCAAAAACGAATTTGTCATTGTTGGACATTATGACTCCTCTTTCTCTGGACAGGACCGCCTAAGAATGAACATGGCCAATATTGTGTGGGCAAATAATGCCACAAAGGTCAGTAAAAGACTAAGTAAATTGCATAGTGCTCTTAATACATGCATTTCACATCAGTCAGTACTCACAATGTATTGTTGAAAGTTATAACTAAAAACAATTCTATAATGAAATGATATTGTTGTTGTTGATTTGCTACATATAATATTATTTCCTGTTCATTTTAAAGCCCTTTTTTTGCTTTTTACTTAAACATAGGTGCCCGTATCTGTATGCAGTGAAAGTTGCCCCCCTGGCACAAGAAAAGCTGTACAGAAAGGGAAGCCTATCTGCTGTTTTGACTGCATACAGTGTGCTGATGGACAGATCAGTAATATGACAGGTACAAACCATCCAATTTATAAACATCCAATTTATAACCATACTGTATATATATATATACCTCAAAAATAAGCCCCAGTTAAGATTGCCATTTATTGTAGTACCAAAAGTCTGTTGCAATATAATGTGTCTGTGATGTATTGAATTAGAAAATATTAATATTAATATTAATATAATAATAATTAATATAATATTATACAAATATAAAATTATAAAATATAATTAATATAATAATTATTATCGTAATCTAATATTTAAATATAATAATTATTATTATTATAGTAATATATAATATTATATAATACTAATATAATGGTTATATAAATTATAATTAAAGTAAGTATTTGTAAATACCCAAATGGGTGATTTTGTACGAGAGAGACTGTAAACAGATGACCAATCAGGGTACAGGTTGTAATATATAGATTTTTGTACCATACATATGTACCGGTAGATTGTTGTACATGAAATTATGACATCCCTCAAAAACAAGCCATACCATGTCTTTTTGAGCAATATTAATGTGTGTGTGTGTGTGTGTGTGTGTGTGTGTGTGTGTGTGTGTGTGTGTGTGTGTGTGTGTAATTTTTTTTCCCTTCTGTCTTGAACATTTTAAAAGTCTCAAGCAATTTACATTTGAATTCTTTATGTTCATGTTAAAAGTGACTAAAATTAATTAAACTAGGATATAGGATCAGCATAATTGAATTATATGTATTGAAGGCCAGTATTAACATTATTATGTGCAGTTATGTTTGATTTTGTTCTTTGAGAAGCTCGCTAAATTTAGGGCCAGATGTTCGACTCTCCACTTTGAAATGTACTATAAAATAGATGCACTATTATTTGCACTGTATTGTGCTTATTACGTCCACTGTGTATCTAATGCCTCTACCATTTGAAACATTTCCTTCTCTACAGATTCTCTGACATGTACGCACTGCTATCAAGACTTCTGGCCGAATCTAGAAAGGGACAAATGTATACAAAAGGAAATCGAATATCTTTCCTATGAAGAAACAATGGGAATGTTGCTAACAGCTGTGTCTATTATCGGTGCATTTATAACAATGGTAATATCAGTAATATTCTTTAGACATAAAAATACCCCAATAGTCAAAGCAAACAACTCTGAACTGAGCTTCCTGCTGCTCTTCTCACTGACTCTGTGTTTCCTCTGTTCACTTACTTTTATCGGTCAGCCTTCTGAGTGGTCCTGCATGCTGCGGCACACAGCGTTTGGGATCACCCTCGTCCTTGGCATCTCCTGTGTTCTGGGAAAAACTATAGTTGTTTTAATGGCCTTCAGGGCTACATTGCCAGGGAGTAATGTCATGAAGTGGTTTGGCCCCCCACAACAGAGACTCAGTGTTCTTGTCTTTACTGCAATACAAGTCCTTATTTGTGTCATTTGGTTAATAACATCCCCTCCTTTCCCTTTCAAAAATCTAAACATCTACAAGGAAAAGATCATTCTGGAATGTCATTTGGGGTCAACCATAGGTTTCTGGGCCGTGCTGAGTTATATTGGAATTTTAGCATTTTTATGCTTTGTGCTGGCCTTCCTAGCTAGAAAGCTACCTGATAACTTTAACGAAGCCAAATTCATCACCTTCAGCATGCTCATATTCTGTGCAGTGTGGATCACTTTTATTCCAGCGTATGTCAGCTCTCCTGGAAAATTCACTGTTGCAGTTGAAATATTTGCCATTTTAGCATCAAGCTTTGGTTTGCTATCTTGTATCTTTTTCCCTAAGTGTTACATAATCATACTGAAGCCGGAGAGGAACACAAAAAAGCTAATTATGGTCAAACTCCCAGGAAAATGACTAAAATATTACTATATATATATATTATATTTATTCTTCAATTTTGTTATATCTCTAGAGTAAGGTGTCTTTTATAATAATTTTACAGTATACATTGATTATTTGGTAATCAGATTTGGTCTTGTTGGAGGAGTATATTAAAATACCAATATAGGCTTTGATATATATCACAGACCTGCCGCAGCTCATCATTAACCAGGCACTGAAATATGGTTGACACCAAAGATAGCGGGAATGGAATTAAACACTACTTTAAATAGGACAAAGATGGTGCTCTTACAGATACACCAAATATCTGACCTGTCAAAAATCTCAGTTGTTCTCTCATAGTTGTTCTAGAGCTGCAAGGACCAGAAGCATGGGTAACTGTTCAGAGGACAGTAATCAGTGCATCAGTGCATCAGTGCATCAGTGCATCAATGCCTCTCCTCAGAAATACTGGAAAGACTACATCTTACCAGGACCGTGTTGTGTTTAAACACTCACCTCTGGAACATGAAAAGAAAGAAATCAATGCATCACCTAAAATTTTATAAATCTGTTTTTATTTTTATGTATTTATTTATTGTTTTGTGTGCATGTAGCCAAAGCATTTATTAATTGGACATTGCTAAATAATTACTAGATTACATTTAAAATACTGTTGGCACCTTTGGTTTTTTGTTGTTGTTGTTGTTGTTGTTGTTGTTTTTTTTAAATTCCAAATGAAAATCATTATTAATTTTGTATTATTATTCTATTAATAAACATACAAATAACAATACATACATCGTTTTGTGGGACCTATTTTTTGTATGAGTTTATTTATTAGTTTTGACTTTCCATGTTATAAATGAAATATACATGTGCCACATGTGTAACATTGAACTTTACCTCTACATTGATTTATATTTATTCAGAATTTTTGTTTGCTTCAATAACCACAATTTCAAGGATAACTTAATATTCCAATATACAGATTGTTGAAAAGTAATTACCCACACATTAAGATACTGTAGGCATTAGGGATTATCTCCATTTGCTAGCACCTTGAGACTCAGACAGTCATGGTGATGTAGAGCAATCTTGATGGACAGGTTATACATCGAGTTTATACACCAACGTCAATACAAAAACAAACTACCTGAAGCTCGTGGGCATTAAAACCAATTGTGAGCTTTAATTACTGTGATACTCCTTAATTAATTCTATGTTGAACGTCTTAAACTTGACATTTTGGATAAGAGGAAAACACACAATAGAAACTGGTTTTAGAAAAGCTATGCAGAAGTGTGTTTTCCTCTTATCCAAAACTTCAACAAGATATATTCTCAGGTGGGTGTCCCAGATTTAAAAGAAAATCACAAAGCATCAGGATAATGTTCAACTTAGAATTAGAATTAATTAAGGTGTACTACAGTAATTGGAGCTCATCATTGGTTTTAATGCACAGGAGCTTCAGGTTAGTTAGTTTTTGTATTGACTTATAAATGTAATGTATACCCTGTGTTACATGTTGATGAGCTGATACAGTACTTTGGTTAGGTACAGCTTGCTTTTATCTGACACTGGAATTGGTCCTAGGGTATTGACATATTCCCTTGATTTATTGTCAGAGTTTTGCCATGCTTTAATCTCTTTGTCCACCAGATGTCCCTATTTTCCCTCCATGTTTTTTTTTTTCACAAGTTAAGTAGTAGGCTTTTCAGCAAAACATTGCTCATTGAACTACACTGCTTATTCAACTTGCCCTTTTCACATAGTGCATCTTAGCATGTCATTGTAGTCATTATTCGCTTCGTAAACTAGCCTAGGTCTGTGGTTTGTGAGAGCCAGGAAATGATACACCAGTGGTAGATTGAATAAGCCGTGCAATGACAGTTGATGGGCTGAAAGTGGCGCAATGACAAAAAAATTGACATTTCACCAAATAGATTAAAAAACTAAAGTAACAAGCCTGTTTTAAAAATGTAAGAAGTAAAAACTAGATATTTGTGTAATAATATAATGAGCGAAAGTAAAATGTTTTCCAAAAAAATAAATAGTAAAAATCTTCTTAATTACAGTAACAAAGCATTTGTACTTCGTTACTTCTCATCTCTGTTCCCTTTTAGGAACTCGAGCTGTGTCAACAATGTTTTGGGAACACTTCCCTGTTGTCCACGCGCTAAATCATGTGTGTAATCCATCCTAAGGAAAGCACGGTGTCACTGGCAGGATGACGTAATGACCAGGAAGCTATAAAAGCACATGGAGAGAAGCTGGTGCAAGCCTGCACACCATGGTGTACCAGGCTGATCTACTGCGAGAGCTAGACGTAGGGGCGCCTCGGACGGTCAGGAGGTTCAGGCTTTTAGGGCCATTAAAGAGACCACCTTGGCTGTTGGACGGTCTATGGCTGCCCTAGTCTCCACAGAGGCACATGGCCTACCCTGTCAGATCTTTCTGACAGGGGCAGGGCGGTGCTGCCTGACACTCTGCTAGTGCTGACTGGCCTCTTTGGCGTTTCCATAAATCCGGTCTTCGAGAGGTTACAAGATGCCAAGAAACAGTCGGCAGCATTCCAGTGTTTTTTTTCCTATGATGCTCTCATGTGGCTGCTCGGAGGGCGCAGCCCCAAGAACAACCCAACACAGAGAGGTTAAAAAAAACAGTCTCCCCTGCCAGGGATCCTGTGTGACGCTCGCCAGAAAGGGCATGGTGCACCTCATCACACAGTGCCTGCCCTGCCCTGGTACCCCTTAGGACCTGGTCTATCAACCATGCCACAATTAGTGCTTCAGGGCACGGCCAGCTCTAATGAGCACACGACACGATTTCTGCCCGGTATCGTAGCAGACCTGGAAAACTTGTGGCCTCCTTCGAGGCTCCTAGAGCTGCACCAGGGCATAGCCCCGGCTCTAATAGGGCCATCAGTAGGATAAGAGAAGGGCAGTCACTCACTGTCAAGCAATTTCAGAGACTGCTGGGGCTGATGGCAGCAGCGTCCAATGTGGTTCCACTTGGCCTCCTGCACATGAGACCCCTTCAGTGGTGGCTCAGGACCCAAAGGTTCTCTCGGCGGGGCAATTCACTCCATACAATCAGGGTCACGTGGCAAGCCCTACGAGCCTTAGATGTCTTAAGAGAGCCCGGTTTCCTATCTCAGGGCCCAGTGTTGGGAGTTCCCGATCGTCACATAATGCTAATGACAAACGTGTCCCTCACGGGTTGGAGAGCAGACATAAGTTGCCGCTCCATCCAAGGTCTATGGGAAGGGCCCCATCTGCTGTGGCACATCAATTGCCTATAGATGCTGGCCGTGCTTCAGAGTTGTGGAGGTTGTGGCTGTGGCCCCTGAGGGGTAACAGCTCAGAGAAAACGGTCTCTCCACCGAGATGGTGGAGACCATCCTCCAATCCAGAGCTCCCTCCATTAGGAGGTCATATGCCGCTACATGGCGCCTGTTCTGTGTATGGTGTGATCAGCCCCGATTGGATCCAGATAACTGCCTGGTTGGTTCAGTGCTGGAATTCCTTTAGGAACAGTTCGCTAAAGGTATGGCTCCATCTACCCTCCAAGTGTACGTGCCCGCCATTTTGGCATTTCATGTCCCCTTGGCAGGGCAATCACTGGGCAGAGACCCTCTGGTGATGCGTTTTCTCCCGGCACCCGGAGGCTAAGGCCTCTGGTGCGACCTAGTGTGCCTGTGTGGAACTTGGCCTAGTGTGCCTATCTGAGCCCCCCTTCGAGCCGTTGGTCGAGGCACCTTGGAGGCTTCTTTTACATCCAGAAGGTGCCCTTGGTTGTCCCATGACCTGTTAGGCTCCAGGCATTCTATCCTCCTTCTTTTCAGGCCCCAGACCAGAAAAGCTGAAGTGGCAGAATTCGGTGCGAGCACTGGACATTTCCATCTACAGGACGAGTCCGTGAAGGAATTCGGAAGCTATTTATCTGCTATGGCCGTCCTAGGAGAGGCCTCCCTGTGAACACGCAGACGCTTAGCAGGTTGATTGTTGATGCAATCGCATCCTCCTATGAGTCCTTTGGTCGCCCCGCTCCCTTCGGGGTCAGCGCACACTCAACCCGGAAAGTGGCAGCCTCTAAGTCTTGGTCCTCTGGAGTTTTCATCTGCACATCTGTATGACATCTGCAGTGCTGCGGGCTGGTCTACTCTGCTTACCATTGTCAGCTATTATAACCTTGACCTCAGTGCCAGTCCTTGCCCCCTGTCCTTCAGCCTAGCTGTGCCCACACACTAGGCAGGGACTGGTCAGTCTGGTGGTATTGGACTCTCGTTTCCAAAGCGTCGAGTTTCTGAAAGGAATTATTTCCAGGTTTCGTATGTAACCCTGGTTCCCTGAGGGAATGAGACGCTGCGTCTCAATGCCACACTGATGGCATCACTGCAGCGCTTCCTTCTCTTTACAGAAGCTGGTGCTGGCTTCACTCCATGTGCTTTTAGAGCTTCCTGATCATGAAATCACCCCGCCAGTTACACTGCGCTTTCCATTGGACAGATTATACACATGATTTAGAGCATGGACAATGCGGAAGCATTCCCGAAGCAAACTAGGGTTACATACATAACCTGGAGACATTCTTCACTTAACTTTGAGTTGTTCCTCTTGTCTTCAGCCAACCATAACTCACAGCATACACTCAAGCTGTGTGTCAGGTTTTGTATATATGATTCTATTTTTTCTTTTTCTTTTTTATATATATATATATATATATATATATGATTGTTTAGTTGCTGCCCAATATATCTGTCAGGCACAAGAACTCGCAGGAAACCGGAGTGTGAATCACGAAGGTTTTGTCTTTATATAAAACACAAAAGAAACAAAGAGCAACGCAGCAAATGGGCAGGCTCGAAAGAAAACACAAACAAACAAAGATAGCTCGCCAAAAGGACCAAACAATGAAGCTTGGGAGTCCACAATGTTCTTAGGCCAAAAGCTGTAGAACGGACGGTGAGACTGTGAATGAATAGGGTTTATATAGGGTGGTGACTGATTTGGACCAGGTGTAGATGATTAGTAATCAGGCGAGCTGCTAGGAGGTATATGAGGGTTAGGAGAAGGCGTGGCGGGCGGCTCCCAATGCCCTGACCCCGGGGTGCAGGATGCAACGGATGAGCAGCGTGGAACGCTTCCAGGAGCGCTGGGTCCCGTATGTCCCGCCGAGCCACCCACGACCGTTCCTCGGGTCCTCCCAGTCCACGAGATACTCCAGGCCACCGCCCCGAAGACGTGAGTTCAGTATCTCTCTTACCGAGTAGACCGAGGGCTGCTCCAACACCTCCGGCGGCGGGGGTGTAACCTCACTGGGGCGCTGTGTGTTCGCGGGGGTGTAAGGTTTGAGGAGTGACACATGAAAGGTGGGGTGTATCCGGTACCGCGGTGGAAGTTCTAGCCGATAAGCCGCCTCGTTAATCTGCCTCTCGATCTGAAACGGCCCGATGTACCGGGGGCTCAGCTTCCTGCAAGAAAGCCACAGTCTTAGATCCCTGGGGGACAGCCAGACCCAGTCTCCGGGCCTGTACTGGGGGGCCTCCCTCCTGCGTGTGTCTGCATGTCGCTGAGTTTCCCTCGTTGCCCGGCGTAGTTGGGTGTGTGCGGCCTCCCACGTCCTAACACTCTCCCGGAACCAGTAGTCCACTGCAGGTATGTTGGTGGGCTCGTCGGCCCAAGGAAACAGTGGGGGCTGAAACCCTAACACACACTGAAAGGGCGTGAGTCCTTTGGTGTCCTGGCGCAACGAGTTCTGGGCCTTCCCCGCCCAGGGCAAAAACCGACTCCACTCCTCCTGATCATGGTGGCAGTAAGAACGTAGGTACCTTCCCAGGTCTTGGATCATCCGCTCGGTTTGGCCGTTTGACTGGGGGTGGTACCCAGATGACTGGTTGACAGCGATCCCCAGTAGCCGAAAAAATGCCTTACAGAAGTGTGAGGTGAACTGGGGGCCCCGGTCAGACACCACTTCCTCCGGAAGGCCAAAGTTGCGGAAGACATGATGGAAGAGGGCTTCTGCCGTTTCCAGAGCTGTGGGGAGGCCTTGGAGGGGGACAAAGCAGCAGGCTTTGGAGAACCGATCGACGACCACTAAGATGCACGTAAAGCCCCCCGACCGAGGAACGTCTGTGACGAAGTCCACGCCGATGTGCGACCACAGTCTTTGTGGAGTAGGCAGGGGGATGAGTTTACCCACCGGCAGATGCCGGGGGGTCTTCGAGATGGCGCAAGTGTTGCAGCCCCGGACAAACTCAGCCACCGTGTTGCTCAACCCTGGCCACCAGTACCGTCCCTGAACCAGACGTAGGGTTTGTTTTCGTCCCGGGTGCCCCGAGCCTGGGATTTCATGGACTGCGCTGAGCAGAGCATGTCGACATTCCTGTGGCACATAGATCTGGTTCCTGGGGCAACCAGGGGGCGCTGGTTCCCTCCGTGTGGCCGTGCGGATATTCTCGTCCATATCCCACACAATCGGACTTAGGATAAGCGTGGGAGGCAAGATTGTCCCAAGCTCGACGGGTTCCTCAGGCCCATAGACCCTGGAGAGTGCATCGGCCTTGCCGTTCTTTGACCCTGGCCGATATGTGATGCTGAAGTTGAACCGGGCGAAGAAGAGTGCCCATCGCGCCTGACGGGGGTTTAGGCGCTTCGCCTCACGGAGGTACTGGAGGTTCTTGTGGTCAGTGACGACCGTGAACGGATGAGTGGCCCCCTCCAGCCAGTGTCTCCACTCCTCCAGGGCCAGCTTGATGGCCAGGAGTTCCCAGTTACCTATGTCGTAGTTCTGTTTAGCGGGGGATAGCTTCTTTGAGAAGTACGCGCAGGGATGGAGTCATGGGGGTTTCCCGAATGCTGGGAGAGGGCAGCCCCTACACCCGTGGAGGATGCATCCACCTCGACGACGAACGGGAGCTGAGGGTCAGGGTGATGAAGAACCAGGGCGGCACAGAACCTCTTGCGCAGCTCCCTGAAAGCCCTCTGTGCCTCCGGGGTCCAGGAAAGGGCCTTGGTTTTTTCACGTAACATTGATGTGAGTGGGGCAGTAACCAGGCTGAAACCCCCAATGAACCGGCGGTAGAAGTTTGCGAACCCCAGAAACCTTTGGAGTTCCTTGATCGTGGTGGGAACCGGCCAGTCTTGTACGGCCGTCACTTTTCTCTCATCCATCCTGATGCCTGCTGCGTCGATGACGTAACCCATGAACTGCATCTCCGAGCGGTGAAACTCACACTTGGGAAGGTTGAGGTACAACCGGTGTTCTCTCAGCCGTGCTAGGACTTGGGTGACGTGTTGATGGTGTTCCTGCAGCGTCTGTGAATAGATCAGGATGTCGTCAATGTAAACAATTACGAACCGATGGAGAAAAGGACGGAAAATCTCGTTCATGAAGGTCTGAAAGACCGCCGGAGCAATGGAGAGACCATACGGCATGACCCTGTACTCGTAATGGCCGGAAGGAGTGACGAAGACCGCCTTCCATTCGTCCCCCTTACGGATGCGCACCAGGTTGTAGGCACTTCGGAGATCCAGTTTGGTGAAAACGCGAGCCTTGCGTAGTTCCTCCAAGGCCGCTGGGACCAGGGGAAGCGGATGCGGAAGCGGGGGGATCTGTGCGTTCAAGCCCCTGTAGTCGATGCATGGCCGCAACCCCCCATCCTTCTTTGCCACAAAAAAGAAACTGGAAGCCGCCGGAGAGGTTGACTGCGTGATAAAACCCTGTCGGAGGGCCTGCTGGATGTAACCCTCCATTGCTTGGTGTTCCGGGGCTGACAAGGGGTAGATCCGCCCCCTCAGCAGCTTCGCCTCAGGCTTCAGGTCGATGGCACAGTCCCATGCCCGATGTGGGGGTAACCGGGTGACAGCCTCCTCGCTGAAGACATCAGAGAAAGCATGATAGACGTGGGGGACTTCCACCTGAAAGGGCTGGGGAGCTCCTTCTACCCGAGTGGCTGCCAGGGTGAAGGTGGTCCGGAGCGGAGTCGGGAGTGGACGTAAACATTTCTGCCGGCAGGCGGGGCTCCACTCCAAGATGTCACACGGGTCCCAGGAACAAGTAGGGGAGTGCTTGGCTAACCAGGGACGACCCAGGATCACGTCCACTGTCAAGTCCTCCAGTACGAGAAGCTGAATTTCCTCGTGGTGTAACACCCCGACCTGGAGGGTGATAGGTGAAGCACTGCACGCCACCTATCACCCTCCAGGTCGGGGTGTAACACCCCGACCTGGAGGGTGATAGGTGGCGTGCAGTGCTTCACCTTTCCTCGTCCTAAAGGTCGTCCCTGGATGGTCTGAATGGCTAGTTCCTGAGATCCCCACTCCTCTAGACACGCCTGGGAGATGAAGTTCCCCGCGGATCCCGAGTCGACTAGGGCAACGACCGAAAGAGAGAGAGAGGGGGTTATCAAGGTGACCAGGAGTGTGGACAGATGAGTAATGTCAGAAGAAAGAGTGACACTACTCACCGTCCGACGGGGAGGCCTAACAGCTCATCGGGCCACGCGATGTCCTCCTTCTCCACAGTAGAGGCAGGCCTGAGTCGCCCACCGGCGCTCCTTTTCCCGCTGAGACAGCCGCTGTGAGCTGAGCTGCATGGGTTCCGGTTCCGGAACTGCTGATGCTGCCATTGCTGGCGCTGGATCGTCCACAGGAGACTGGCATGCCGTCAGGTATTGAGACACACGGATGGATCTCTGGAGAAATGCCTCTAGCCCTGGTGTGTCATCATATGTGGCCATTGCCAGCCGAAGCTCTCGGTTTAAACCTTTGCAATACACTGCCAGCAGCGCTTTCTCGTTCCAGCCGGCAGATGCCGCCAGAGTACGGATGCGGAGGCTGTAACTCGACACGCTGTCGGTCCCCTGATGGATGTTCAGCAGCTGATCGGCCATTGAGGTATCCCTGGGGGCGGTGCTAAAGACTTCGGCGAAGTGTTCGGTGAAAGCGGCGAATGACGTCATGGGCTCGTGCCCATGAGAGCACTCTTCCGGAGAGAAGCGAGATCAGGAACGTGACCTTAGCTCATTCTCTGGGAAAGCTCTGGGGTTGCGTCTCAATATACAGGGACACCTGGAGCAGGAAGCCCTGGCACTCTGCCGTGTTTCCGGAAAAAGACGCCGGGAGCGCAACCGGGCTGCCGGAAGTTGAACGGGTTGGGTTAGTGACCGCAGGTTGGAAAGCTTCTCGGAGCGTGGCGGAAAGCTCCCTCACAAACTCAGACGCGGCAGCAGGCTAGTCCTCCAAAACCCCAGACGCGGCTGCGGGCGGATCCTCCATACCGAGGTAACGCGGTTTCCTTTTTTTTCCGTTTCCTGTTTGCCCTTCGGTTTGTTAAAGGTCCGTTCTTCTGTCAGGCACAAGAACTCGCAGGAAACTTGAGTGTGAATCACGAAGGTTCTGTCTTTATATAAAACAAAAAAGAAACAAAGAGCAACGCAGCAAACGGGCAGGCTCGAAAGAAAACAAACAAACAAAGATAGCTTGCCAAAAGGATCAAACAATAAAGCTTGGGAGTCCACAATGTTCTTAGGCCAAAAGCTGTAGAACGGACGGTGAGACTGTGAATGAATAGGGTTTATATATAGTGGTGACTGATTTGGACTGATTTTTGGCTGGTGGATCCCTGACAATATCCCACTTTGTCAGGTGTAATACATAAAAGCACAATGACCTTTATAATTTTTAAATGGAAAAAGTCTGGATCAACCAGGATCTAGAGTTGGTCAGCAAACTAAACAAATGGGAAAGAGGGGCTTTCATAAGAGAGGTGACAAAACAATTAACCCAGTGGTTACTATGGTTGAGATCAGAGCAAAACATATAAAGGCCTATATGGAATTATAATTTTTTATTATTATTATTATTTGTCAGGATTCAGTCTGAAAGTCTTAAATAAAGAATTGTATTTATGGCAAGTTATTTGAAAGACGATGAAAATTGTGAGTCTGAGACGCTTTGTGTATAGATAATTGTTTTGTTTTTTTTTTTGTAAAAAAAAAGTATACATTGCAATATTCTCGCTCTAACTGGTCTAGCGTAGACAGCTGAAATCTTAAAGAAGTGAATATATAATGTGTATTGATAATTAGGAGTGTTACTGCATGCTGAAAATGCCATCAGTGGCATTGTTATCAGTGTTATTTTTTATGAATAGATATAGGGAATGTTCTCTATATTTAGTCAGATGGCATATTAGTAGTGTTTTGCATAGTATGGGTTTGATCTCTTGTGCATCTCTACATCACAATACAAATTCATCTTCATAAAAATAAATATTTTACATATTATCTGTCCTAGGCCTGTTTGTCATTCTGTATCTTAGTAGGTCTTTTATTTATTTATTTTTATAGAATTTGGTATATTACAGACTTCTTTGGTCATGCTACTAATATTACGTTTGTAAAATCACAGACTTATTCGCCCCTGCTGGTAAAATAAATGCTGTGAGGTAAGAAATTACCCACCTCATACATTGAACAACTTTAATATACAATACAATAACAACATTAGACAATAAAACAGTGGTCCATGTTTTCATATTTAATCCATAAATAATATTTTCTTCTCTTAATTTTAGAGTCTATCAGTATTCAAAATCTATGATCTTTGCAATGGAAGAGATCAACAATTTGTTTCTGTTTCATGGGATGTCACTGGGATCTATGACACCTGCAGTTCATTGGCACCAGGTGTTT
This sequence comes from Silurus aristotelis, assembly GCF_946808225.1. Lineage (NCBI taxonomy): Eukaryota > Metazoa > Chordata > Actinopteri > Siluriformes > Siluridae > Silurus > Silurus aristotelis. Next base: position 3,688,545 of record NC_139583.1, on the reverse strand, counting down.
GAGTCTCTGGCACATGTTAATAGATGGCTGGAAAATGAAAGGTATACCAAAAATAACAATACAACTATAAAATAAATCACAACCACTCTTAATAGTGAGCAGAAATAAAAAAAAGTATATTTATTACTAGTCCAGCATAAAAAATACAAAATACTAAAATGAGGCCTAGCTACTTAGTCACACCTCCTTTGTCCCATCGGTGCAATGCTCCCATAGAGATTTTTTTCCATATGTATAAATGCCACAAAATCATTTTTATTCATCCAGCTAGGGCAACCGGCCGAGCAGATATAACTGGATCACTACGGGGTAGCGGAATAGGTAGATGGAGCCATTACTTTTTACCTTTTTACATATGGTAATGGCCATAATCAATTTGTCTAGGGGTAATGGGACTACATGTGTACTGCAGGGAGAACCTGCATATCCTCAGATATGGAAGGATGGTGATATCATTGTCGGAGGTGCTTTCCCTTTTCATAGTAATTGGGATATCACAGAATTGTCTTATTCGGTCATGCCACAAAAAATGCAGTGTGTAAGGTAAGAATTTAAGCATGTTGTTTACTGTAAAACATTAAATTCTTGACTTAGACAGTTGGATCTATTTTCATATCTCATTTTAAAATAATGAATTTTTTTTTTTAAGTCTTGATTTCAGAGCCTTTCAGTATTCACAATCCTTGATCTTTGCAATAAAAGAGATCAACAACAGTTCGTCTTTACTTCCTGGGATATCATTGGGTTACAAAATCTTTGACACCTGCAGTTCACCAGCATTGGGGGTTAAAGTATCCATGGCACTTATTAATGGAAATGAGAATTCAGTCTTGGATGAGATCTGCACAAAGCCAGCCGAGGTGCAAGCCATAATTGGCGAGACATACTCTTCAGTGTCCATGGCTATTGCAAAGACTATAGGACCTTTCAGCATTCCCTTAGTAAGATTCTTTTATATGATTAATAGTTTTCTAAAATGTTAAGTGCAAAATAATTACCTTTCCTGTAAATTATTTTCGATGTTTTATACCACATGGCAGCTAAAATTCATGTTAAGAAATATGATTGCTAATCATAATGAATGTGATATTTTTTTGTAAATATAATTTTAGATCAGTCATTACTCTACCTGTGAGTGTCTCAGTGACAAGAGGAAATATCCCTCATTTCTACGCACTATTCCGAGTGATTTCCACCAGACCCGGGCCTTGGCAGAGATGGTCAAGCACTTTGGCTGGACGTGGGTGGGAGCAATAAGAAGAGATGATGACTATGGTAACAACGGGATGGCTGCATTTACAGAAGCTGCAAAACAGCTGGGCATCTGCTTAGAGTATTCCCTTCCATATTTTAGAACTTACTCAAATGACAAAGTGCTGAAGATCATTGAGCAAATCAAAAGCTCCACTTCTAAAGTGATAGTTGCATTTCTTGCTCACTGGGACTTGGAAATCTTGTTGAAAGTATTTTTCGAACACAACATCACTGGATACCAGTGGGTAGGAACTGAGGGCTGGATCTCAGATTCAGAACTAGCTGCAAAAGATAAGCACCATATACTGAAAGGAGCCATAGGACTAGCTATCCCTAAAACGACAGTGACAGGCTTAAAGGACTTCATTCTAGATATAAAACCGTTAAAGTCTGTTGGCAGCGACATTTTTACTAAATTCTGGGAAGCATTGTTTAAGTGCAAATATGCAGTGCAAAATAATTCGATGGAATCTCCTTTGTGTACAGGAGATGAGAAACTCTCTGAGATGGAAAACACGTTCACTGATATGTCCTTGATGCCTATTTTCAGTAATGTGTATAAAGCAGTATATGCCATTGCCCATACACTGCATGAACTTCTTGGCTGCAAACAAACATGTTCTATAAAGACGCAGCCTGATCCATTTACAGTGAGTTAATAGTGCTGTCGCTGTGGCTCAATCATAGAGACAGATGCTACTCTTTATTGGAAAATATTCGGATAGCACTTTTAATCTGAATAATATATATTTTTTTCCATTTAAGTTTCTAGAAAATCTCAAAAGAGTGCATTTCAAAACTAAAGAGGGTGAAGAAGTGTTTTTCGATGAAAACGGTGACCCTGCAGCAAAATATGATATAATAAACTGGCATGTAAATAATGAATATAAATTTGTTACTGTTGGACTTTATGACTCATCCATACCTGGTCATGATCGATTAGCAGTAAATATGACGTCTATTGTATGGGCACAAAATGTTAACCAGGTGAGTACAAATTAAGTAAAAACTGCAACTGCCTTCAAACATGTTGTTTTGATATATGAATGCATTGAAGTACATGCATATCGTTCTTATTTATAGGTTCCAATATCAATATGCAGTGAGAGCTGTCCTCCTGGTACAAGAAAAGCAGTACAGAAAGGAAAGCCTATCTGCTGCTTTGATTGCATACCATGTGCTGAAGGAGAGATCAGCAATATCACAGGTACTGATATTTCTTACAATGGAAACATATTTCCCAAGTTTTCCCTGAATATTAAATAACAAAATGTCTGAACTGTGCACAAGTTTAATTTTTCTTTCTTTTTTTTTGTAACAGATTCCATTGAATGTAATCAATGCTATCAGGATCATTGGTCAAATCCTCAGAAAGATCAATGTATCATGAAGGAAATTGAATATTTATCCTATAAGGAAACGATGGGAATTTTGCTGACGGCTGTTTCTATTATCGGTGCATTTATGACAATGGTAATAGCAATCATATTATTTAGACATAAAAATACCCCGATTGTCAAGGCCAACAACTCTGAGCTGAGCTTCCTGCTTCTCTTCTCTCTGACTCTGTGTTTCCTCTGTTCACTTACTTTTATTGGTCAGCCCACTGGTTGGTCCTGTATGCTGCAACACACAGCGTTTGGGATCACCTTCGTCCTCTGCATCTCCTGTGTTCTGGGGAAAACATTAGTGGTGTTGATGGCCTTTAGGGCTACACTTCCAGGCAGTAATGTCATGAAATGGTTTGGGCCTCCACAACAACGACTTAGTGTTGTAACTTTCACTCTAATACAGGTCCTTATTTGTGTGCTTTGGTTGACCATATCGCCTCCTTTTCCTATTAAAAACCTAAAAAGTTACAAGGAAAAGATTATTCTAGAATGTCATTTGGGCTCAACTATTGGTTTTTGGGCCGTGCTGGGTTATATAGGTTTTTTAGCTATTTTCTGCTTTATTTTAGCTTTTCTGGCAAGGAAGTTGCCTGATAATTTTAACGAAGCCAAATTTATCACATTTAGTATGCTAATTTTCTGTGCTGTTTGGCTCACATTTATTCCAGCGTATGTCAGTTCACCTGGAAAATTTACAGTAGCAGTAGAAATATTTGCCATTCTAGCATCTAGCTTTGGCTTGCTATTCTGTATATTTCTTCCAAAGTGTTACATAATCATACTGAAACCTGAAAAAAATACTAAAAAGCAACTTATGGGCAAAGCATAATCTACATGGAATCTGATCAGAAAATAAAGTAAACCTGAATGTCTGTATATGGCGATATACAAAATATAAATGTTCTATGTTCTTCCTTCTGTGAAGGGAGAACCGTGATGTCTAAGACTGCTACCACCGCTGGACACAGGACAAACAAGCATTTCTTTACATTTATGAAATTCATATTATTTTTAATCATCACAATTTGTTTTCCTCTAAAGCTTGTTATTTCAAAGTAAAAACATGTCATTAACCAATAATATCTTAATTTTTACAAGTGTTTGATTCCTCAATCTTGTATCTACATACCTTTTCTTTTAGGATCAATGTACTTATTTATAATAGTCACTAAATAATATGGTTTACTATTATTTACCTTATGCAGTTTACTATGCAATGTAGTATAACAATTTGTAAAATACCTTCTATGTGCTTTCAAACACATTTTCTAGTTAGAAATGTGTATTAACTCGATTGATTAACTTGGCATGAACTGGACATACCTTCTCTAGTCACTGGCTGTTCATAACAATGTCATAATGTTAATGTAAATGTTAAAATCTACATCTATCTACTCTGGAATTGTTGCACATAAAAATACTTAATAAATATAAAAAAAATGCAAGGAATGTATATATTCATCATATATATTTATTGTATTTGGCAGGTCCCCTTAAACAGAACAACTTACATTTATCTCATTGTTTATACACCAAGCAGATAAGGGTTCAGGGCCCTGTTAAATGGCAGCTAGGAGGTGCTGGGAATTGCGACGAACATAAGTGAAATGAAATGTTTTTGACAAATCTTGCATTCAATTATCATGACAACTCAAAAGATTTCTGGGGAGAGAATAATTGTTCAAATATTGAATATATATAATTATTGAAATATAAATGGTTAAAGAATTATAATTTTATTAAACAATATTTTATAGATTCAATATTATAATAATAATATAATATAATAATAATATTATTTTAATTAAATGTAAAAAAAAAAAAAAAAAAAATCTGTCACTGCACCAATGAGAGAAAACAGACTAAATAAAACAATGACACTAGTTTAGATTAGTGCTGCCTACATTTGCAGGTCACACCTCTTTTTTTTCCCCACCAGTGTAATATTACCATAGAGAATTTGCCATTATATCTATATAAATACTAATAATTCATTTCTAATAATCCAGAAGAGACTCTAGGCCTGCAGATATCAACCGTTAGCACTGTTTTGCAGTCAGGCAGATAGATGGAGCCCATCTTTACTCTTTTACATATAATAATAGTCATCATCAATTTTTCTAAAGGTAATGGAACTGCTTGTATACTGCAAGGAGAGCCTGCGTATCCACAACTATGGAAGGATGGTGATATCACTGTCGGTGGAGTTTTTCCCTTTCATAGTAATTGGGAGGTCACCGACTTGTCTTATTCGGTCATACCACAAACAATGAAGTGTATTAGGTAAGATGTTTTACATATCCAGCATTGAATAATTATATATTATAGTGCTTAATTCACAGTTAGACAGCGGTGACAATTTTGTTTCAAATAATGTATTTTTTTTTTCTGATTGTTATAAATTAGTCTTAATTTCAGAGCCTTTCAGTATTCACAGTCTTTGATATTTGCAATAGAGGAGATTAACAACAGTACCACTTTATTGCCTGGAATCTCACTGGGGTACAAGATATTCGATACCTGCAGTTTATCAACAATGGGAGTGAGAGTTGCAATGACACTGGTGAATGGAAATGAGAACTCAGTCATGGATGAGATCTGCACAAAGCCAGCCCAGGTGCAGGCCATAATTGGCGAAAGCTACTCCTCTGTGTCCATGGCTATTGCACAAAGCACTGGACCCTTCAGCATTCCCTTAGTAAGAATATTTGTTCCAATTTTTGCCATTGTTAAAGATAGGCACTGTTAAAAAATGTGGAAATTGTATGCAAAAATGTTTATTTTCTTGTGCCATTCTATAATTGCTGATTAGGATCATGTATAAAACCATAATTAACCAAACTGCCTTATAATTACATTTTTAAATCTGATTTTAGATCAGTCACTTTTCTACCTGTGAATGTCTCAGTGACAAGAGAAAATATCCGTCATTCCTGCGCACAATTCCGAGTGATTATTACCAGAGCAGAGCGCTTGCAGAAATGGTCAAGCACTTTGGCTGGACCTGGGTGGGAGCAATGAGAAGAGATGATGACTATGGTAAAAGCGGGATGGCTGCTTTTACTGAAGCTGCAGAACAGTTGGGCATCTGTTTGGAATATTCCATCCCATTTTTTAGAACCTATTCACAAGAAAGAGTGATGAGAATTGTCGAGCAAATCAAAAGCTCTACTTCTCGAGTCATTATTGGATTTATTGACAACTGGGATTTGGAGAGTTTACTGCCAGTATTTTTTAAGCACAATATAACTGGATTTCAATGGGTTGGAACTGAAGCCTGGATTTCTGATACAGAATTGGCCACAATGGATAAACACCATATACTGAAAGGAGCTATAGGTTTGGCTATCCCCAAATCGAAGGTGACGGGTCTGCAGGACTTCATTTTAGATATACATCCACTGAAATCTGTAGGCAGTGCCATTTTTACTGAATTCTGGGAGGCTTTGTTTAGCTGTAAGTATGCAGTGCAAAATGGTACAGAGGAGACACCAGTTTGCACAGGGAACGAAAAGCTGTCTGAGGTGGAAAACACATTTAATGATATGACCCTTATGCCAATATTCAACAATGTGTATAAAGGGGTATATGCAATTGCTCATACCTTACATGAACTTCTTGGATGCAAACAAACATGTCCTACAAATAAACAGCCTGATCCTTTCACAGTGAGTTTATAATACTGATAATTCCAGTATTTGAACCATAAATCTAAATATACAAAAAAAAAAAGAAAAATGTGTTTAACATTTATATTTCCATATTGTGTCCTCACATATTAAACATGACGAATTGCAATTTTCTTTCATCGATTTAGTTCCTACAACAGCTTAAGAGAGTGCATTTCAAAACCAAAGAGGGTGAAGATGTGTTTTTTGACAGAAATGGTGACCCTCCAGCTAAATACGAAGTAATAAACTGGCATTTGAATAACGAGAATCAGCATGAGTTTGTCACAATTGGACATTATGACTCATCTTTAACTGGTCAAGACCATTTATTTGTAAATGTGACCACTATTATGTGGGCGCAGAATACAAATCAGGTGAGTCTTATAGAGAGATTATGTTTAATCTTATAATAATTTCTAATATTTCAATGTACTAAACGTTTGCAGTAAAAAATGTGTACAATAATTGTGTGAAATGTCTGAAATAATTGTAATAATTATTATTTATTTTTTTTGTCATAGGTGCCAATTTTTGTGTGCAGTGAGAGCTGTCCTCCAGGCACAAGAAAAGCTGTACAGAAAGGAAAACCCATCTGCTGTTTTGACTGCATACCATGTGCTGATGGAGAAATCAGTAATATGACCGGTATTAGAATCTATTGATTTGATTACTTCTGTAAAGAATATTGATATTTAACTCTCCAGTGGTATAAATTTTTATTTTCTCTACTGTTTATTTGCTTTTTTTAATATTTTTGACAGATTCCATTAAATGTCAGCGATGCTATCAGGATTACTGGTCAAATCCACAGAGAAATGAATGTGTAAAGAAGGAAATTGAATACTTGTCCTACAAAGAAACGATGGGAATTTTGCTAACAGCTGTTTCAATTATTGGTGCATTTATGACAATGGTAATAGCAATTATTTTCTTAAGACATAAAAATACCCCGATTGTCAAGGCCAACAACTCTGAGCTGAGCTTTCTGCTGCTCTTCTCTCTGACTCTGTGTTTCCTCTGTTCACTTACTTTCATTGGTCAGCCCTCTGAGTGGTCCTGTATGCTGCGGCACACAGTTTTTGGGATCACCTTCGTCCTCTGCATCTCCTGTGTTCTAGGAAAAACATTAGTGGTGTTGATGGCTTTCAGAGCTACACTTCCAGGCAGTAATGTAATGAAATGGTTTGGGCATCTACAACAACGACTGAGTGTTCTGTTTTTCACTCTTATACAGGTCCTTATTTGTGTGCTTTGGTTGACGATTTCTCCTCCTTTCCCCTTTAAAAACCTTAAGAGCTACAAGGAAAAGATTATTCTAGAATGTCATTTGGGCTCCAACCTAGGTTTCTGTGTCGTGCTGGGTTATATAGGATTTTTGGCCCTTTTGTGTTTTCTTTTAGCTTTTCTGGCAAGGAAGTTGCCTGATAATTTTAACGAAGCCAAATTTATTACATTTAGTATGCTAATCTTTTGTGCAGTTTGGCTCACATTTATTCCAGCTTATGTCAGTTCACCTGGAAAATTCACAGTAGCAGTAGAAATCTTTGCCATTTTATCATCAAGCTTTGGCTTATTATTTTGTATATTTCTTCCAAAGTGTTACATAATCATACTGAAACCAGAAAAGAATAGTAAGAAACAACTTATGGGTAAAACACCAGGTAGTTGAGTTAATGCTGTAAGTATTTACTTATAATATCAATGGTCTAAAATCCAATAAAAAAAAAAAACAATTTGGAATTGGTATGTTTTAATCTAAAAATAAACCGTATATTGTTTACTTCTTGATTGCTTATTGTTTACTTATTTGCATAGTCATTGTGTTTTACCAACAGACCAGTGACATTTTGCAGAGCACATTTATTGCTCATCTGAAATGGAATAACCATGTGCATGCATCATTATAACTCAAAATGATTTAGATTTTTTTTTATTGCAAACTATAACATTAAAAATTTACTTACAAAAGGTGTCATCATAGGATTCAGGTGATCAGTATTTTCAAGAATGATCAAGAATTTTCTATTGATTTGAACTGACTCAATCCTCTAAAGGTACATTTTAGAAGAACACATTTTTCACTAGGTTACAAGAACAAACTTGTAAAATGATTTATTCCATTAAAAAGCAAGGAAGCAACCAAACTAAACAGAACACTTGGTTAATCATCCTAATAAGAAGTAGTAAAATGTGAACTGGCTCCCTGTACACAGGTGGATAATTATAAGTGAAATAAAGGAAGACTACATGCTAATTAGGTCAGGTGATTAGCACCAGGAAGCCAAAAAAAGAATATACAAACAAAAAAAAAAAAAAACAAGAATAAGAAACTGGAAAAAATTAAACTGAAAAATAATGTATCTAGTTTACGTATGTAAACCTGATGCCCTGAGGGGATAAGACATTGCGTAGAGAACGCTTTGGAAACGCTTTCGCATGTCCACACTCTGAATCACGTGTGTAATCTGTCCAACGGAAAGGCACGATGTCACCGGCGTGGTGATGTTACAACCAGGAAGCTATCAAAGCAAATGCAGTGGAGACGATGCTAGCTTCTGCAATAGAAGGATGCATCTGGTTCCATCTGGTTCCAAGATGGCGGCGCGGCAGTAGCTCGCAGCGGCCGCTCCGGACCCAAAATGGTGCTACTCTCACTTTGTAGCCCGCCTTACTACAACACATGGACATCAGAGCAACCGGTGTCCCTGTGTACAACCGAAAAACCCTGAGAAACAACCCAAACAACACCATTAATGATGACCTGCGGCAGAAGCTACGCGACCTCGGCGTGCTCCGAGAACCTGGCCTCCGGTCCTCGGCATCGCCTGCGGCATCGCCTGCACAGAAACTCTGTGCTTGTTTCTACCTACTGCTCATCGCTGCTGGAGTTTATTGTTGTGAGATGTAGACCTTTTTATTTACCCCGGGAATTCACCACCGCTATTGTGCTCGGAGTGTACATACCACCTAGCGCTAATGCTTAGGAAGCGCTTAGTGTGCTCTACAAGACCATTAGCAGACTTCAAAACTCCCACCCTGACGGATTGTTTATAGTCGCCGGAGATTTTAATCACGCAAATCTCAGGACTGTGCTCCCTAAATTGTATCAGAATGTGGACTTTGCAACCAGAGGAGAAAACACGCTGGATGTTGTTTACACAAACATCCGGGGCGCATACCGGGCGAAGCCCCGCCCCCACCTCGGGTACTCAGACCACATCTCTGTTATGTTGATCCCAGCATACAGATCACTCAGCAGGCGTTCAAGACCAGTTCGGAAGCAAGTGAGAACCTGGCCAGCAGGATCCATGTCTGCTCTCCAGGACTGTTTTGAATGCACTGACTGGGACATGTTCAGGGAAGCTGCAACCAACGGCGATTTCATCAACTTGGAGGAATACACGTCAACAGTGACCAGCTACATCGGCAAGTGCATTGATGACGTGACTATCTCCAAGACCATCACTACACGCTCCAACCAGAAGCCATGGATGACCGCCAAGGTGCGTGCGCTGCTAAAAACAAGAGACTCTGCCTTCAGAGCAGGGGACAGGGCGGCCTTGAAAACAGCAAGGGCCAATCTGTCCCATGCCATCAGAGAGGCGAAGCGCGCACACGCCAAGAGAATTTACGGCCACTTCCAGGACAGTGGAGACACCCGGCGCATGTGGCAGGGCATCCAGGCGATCACGAATTACAAGACCACATCACCTGCTTGTGACCGTGACGCCTCACTCCCAGATGCGTTGAACGACTTCTACGCCCGGTTCGAGGTGGAGAACAACATGGTGGCGAGGAAGACCATCCCTCCTCCCAGTGACCAGGTGCTCTGTCTAACCACAGCTGAAGTGAGGAAAACTCTATGCAGAGTTAACCCACGGAAGTCTGCAACATTCCTGGCAGAGTGCTCAGGGAATGTGCACAACAGCTAGCAGATGTCCTCACTGACATCTTCAACATCTCCCTGAGCAGCGCCACTGTTCCTACGTGCCTCAAGACGACGACCATCATTCCTGTGCCGAAAAAGTCTTCTGTCTCCTGCCTCAATGACAATCGTCCCGTTGCACTTACACCCATCATGATGAAGTGCTTCGAGAGGCTCGTCATGAGGCACATAAAGACCCAGCTTCCACCCGCACTGGACCCCATGCAGTTCGCATATCGTCCAAACCGCTCCACGGACGATGCTATCTCCACAACCCTTCATCTGGCCCTCACCCATCTGGATAACAAGGACTCTTATGTAAGGATGCTGTTCATAGACTTCAGTTCAGCATTCAACACAATCATTCCTCAGCACCGGATCGAGAAGCTGAGCCTACTGGGCCTGAACACCTCCCTCTGCAACTGGATCCTGGACTTCCTGACTGGAAGACCTCAGTCAGTCCGGATCGGAAACAGCATCTCCAGCACCACCACACTGAGCACTGGGGCCCCCCAGGGCTGTGTGTGGCACCGGGCGGAGCTCTCTGGCGGGACCTGGAGCCGGGCGGAGCTCTCTGGCGGGACCTGGAGCTGGGCGGAGCTTTCTGGAGGGACCTGGAGCCGGGCGGAGCTCTCTGGAGGGACCTGGAGCCGGGCGGAGCTTTCTGGAGGGACCTGGAGCTGGGCGTAGCTCTCTGGATGTACCTGGAATGGGGCCGAGCTCTCTGGATGGACCTGGAACGGGGCTGAGCTCTCAGCGAGAGCCGAGCTCTCAGCGAGGTCCTGGAGCGGAGCCGAGCTCTCAGCGAGGTCCTGGGGCGGAGCCGAGCTCTCAGCGAGGTCCTGGGGTGGAGCGGAGCTTTCTTGGAGGTCCTGGGATGGGACCTCGCTTCCTTGAAGGTCCTGGGATGGGACCAAGCTTCCATTGAGGTCCTGGGACGGGACCGAGCTTCCATTGAAGTCCTGGGACGGGACCGTGCTCTCAGAGGCGGGTGAGAGGAGCTGAAGATCAGCCGTTCATTCAACTCCATAAAGTGAAGTACGCTCCGTAAAAAAAAATCGCCCCATTGAGCTCTGTTGCCAGAGAAGCGCTTTGGGCTTCCCGTGACGTCATCGTAGGGGTGTGGCGCCGCCGAACATGACCGAGAGTCAGCCGCGAGCTTCCAGGTTTTCCTTGGCTTGGCTGCTTCGGAATCACGGCCAAGCGAACCCGCTTACCGAGGTGCGATTCGCGCCGGGAACACGGCATTAATCCGATCATGTCCTTTCCTCTTTTCTCCAGTTCTTTATTCCTTTTCAAGGGTCGGTTATTCGGTCACACGGCGTAGATGGAGGCGAAGGCAAAAATATAAGCCGGCGTTTTTATTATACAAAAGTTCAGAGCCAACATAAAGCACCCGCAGAGCTGGATAAACCGGCAAACTGCAGTCCATACAAAAGAGAAACACAAAAATATCCACGGTGCAGGGTGCGGCGCAGAGGCAGAGAAGGAGAAGCGTAGGAAGTCCTAGGAGCGACGGGAAACGCAGACGCCGCCATGGAAAGAACGAGGAATCCGGAAGGAGAAGATGCGTTGCGGGGGAAGCATACGCGGAGCAGCGAGCCACCAGGAACCTGCACAGACCAAAACGAAACTACACACACGTACATACAATAACCCACAGTTCGTAATGGTCAGCATGGGGTTTATATGGGTGGCGTAAGGGGAAACGGAGATGAGTCTCAATTGCTCCTAGTGAAGCCCAATTGCGAGCAGCTGCATGCGGGCGGGGCACGCACGAGAACAGGAGCGCGGTGCGTCAGGGAATCCCCGGAAAAGACAGCCTCCAAAGGGGGCGTGGCAGGGGGATTCCTGACAGGTACATTTTAGAAGAACACATTTTTCACTAGGTTACAAGAACAAACTGCATCAACTAAATATTATATAAAAAACTATTTATTCCATTAAAAAGCAAGGAAGCAACCAAACTAAACAGAACACTTGGTTAGTCATCCTAATGAGAAGTTGTATAATGTGAACTGGCTCCCTGTACACAGGTGGATAATTATAAGTGAAATAAAGGAAGACTACATGCTAATTAGGTCAGGTGATTAGCACCAGGAAGGCAAAAAAAGAATATACAAACAAAACAAAACAAAAAAAAAACAAGAACGCTTTCGCATGTCCACACTCTGAATCACGTGTGTAATCTGTCCAACGGAAAGGCACGATGTCACCGGCGGGGTGATGTTACAACCAGGAAGCTATCAAAGCAAATGCAGTGGAGACGATGCTAACTTCTGCAATAGAAGGAATAATTGTGGCAGCCTGTATAGGGGCAAGATTGCAGACCCCCCTGTAGTTGATGTAGGAGGCCACTGATGTATTGTTCATACGGATCAACACATGGCGGCCTCTCAAGTCTGTTAGAAATTGCTTCAAAGCCAGAAGCATGGCTAGCATCTCCAGGCAGTAGATGGGCCCGGTGAGATGGGGCCGCAGACCTTGGGCGGAGCAGCCTCTCATGACCGCCTCCCTATCCCGTGAGGGAGGCATCCGTCGTTAGCATTACCTGATGACAAGAAGCTCCAAACACGGGGCCCTGAGACAGAATCCTGGGTTCTCTCCACACGTCCAAGGCCTATAGGGCTCACCATGTGACCTTGATAGTGTGGAGTGGGATGGCCTTCTGGGAGAACCCTCTGTCCCTGAGCCACCACTGGGGAAGTCTCATGTGCAGGAGACCAACGGGAATAGCATTAGATGCAAGTGCTAACAGACCCAGCAGTCTTTGAAAATGCTTCACAATATGTGACTAGCCTTCTTTCACTGTCCTCACTGCTGTGAGAATAGCCTGAGAAATATAAATGGATTAAGAATTATAATTTTTATTAAACAATATTTTATAGATTTAATATTATAATAAGAAACATAGCTTTTATTTTAATTACATTTAATAAAAAAAATAATAATAATCTGTCACTGCACCAATGAGAGAAAACAGACTAAATAAAAGAATGACACTAGTTTAGATTAGTGCTGCCTACATTTGCCGGTCACACCTCTTTTTTCCCCACCAGTGTAATATTACCATAGAGAATTTGCCATTATATCTATATAAATACTAATAATTCATTTCTAATAATCCAGAAGAGACACTAGACCTGCAGATATCAACCGTTAGCACTGTTTTGCAGTCAGGCAGATAGATGGAGCCCATCTTTACTCTTTTACATATAATAATAGTCATCATCAATTTTTCTAAAGGTAATGGAACTGCTTGTATACTGCAAGGAGAGCCTGCATATCCACAACTATGGAAGGATGGTGATATCACTGTCGGTGGAGTTTTTAACTTTCATAGTAATTGGGAGGTCACCGACTTGTCTTATTCGGTCATACCACAAACAATGAAGTGTATTAGGTAAGATGTTTTGCATATCCAGCATTGATTAATTATATATTATAGTGCTTAATTCACAGTTAGACAGCGGTGACAATTTTGTTTCAAATAATCTATTTTTTTTTCTGATTGTTATAAATTAGTCTTAATTTCAGAGCCTTTCAGTATTCACAGTCTTTGATATTTGCAATAGAGGAGATTAACAACAGTACCACTTTATTGCCTGGAATCTCACTGGGGTACAAGATATTCGATACCTGCAGTTCATCAACAATGGGAGTGAGAGTTGCAATGACACTTGTGAATGGAAATGAGAACTCAGTCTTGGATGAGATCTGCACAAAGCCAGCCCAGGTGCAGGCCATAATTGGCGAAACCTACTCTTCTGTGTCCATGGCTATTACACAGAGCACTGGACCCTTCAGCATTCCCTTAGTAAGTATATTTGTTCCAATTTTTGCCATTGTTAAAGATAGGCAATGTTGAAAAATGTGGAAATTTCATCCTAAAATGTTTCTTTTCTTGTGCCATTCTATAATTTCCGATTATGATCATGTATAAAACCATAATTAAACACACTGCCTTATAATTACATTTTAAAATCTGATTTTAGATCAGTCACTATTCTACCTGTGAATGTCTCAGTGACAAGAGAAAATATCCGTCATTCCTGCGCACAATTCCCAGTGATTATTACCAGAGCAGAGCGCTTGCAGAAATGGTCAAGCACTTTGGATGGACCTGGGTGGGAGCAATGAGAAGAGATGATGACTACGGTAACAGCGGGATGGCTGCTTTTACTGAAACTGCAGAACAGTTGGGCATCTGTTTGGAATATTCCATCCCATTTTTTAGAACCTATTCACAAGAAAGAGTGATGAGAATTGTCGAGCAAATCAAAAGCTCTACTTCTCGAGTCATTATTGGATTTCTTGACAACTGGGATTTGGAGAGTTTACTGCCAGTATTTTTTAAGCACAATATAACTGGATTTCAATGGGTTGGAACTGAAGCCTGGATTTCTGATACAGAATTGGCCACAATGGATAAACACCATATACTGAAAGGAGCTATAGGTTTGGCTATCCCCAAATCGAAGGTGACGGGTCTGCAGGACTTCATTTTAGATATACATCCACTGAAATCTGTAGGCAGTGCCATTTTTACTGAATTCTGGGAGGCTTTGTTTAGCTGTAAGTATGCAGTGCAAAATGGTACAGAGGAGACACCAGTTTGCACAGGGAACGAAAAGCTGTCTGAGGTGGAAAACACATTTAATGATATGACCCTTATGCCAGTATTCAACAATGTGTATAAAGGGGTATATGCAATTGCTCATACCTTACATGAACTTCTTGGATGCAAACAAACATGTCCTACAAATAAACAGCCTGATCCTTTCACAGTGAGTTTATAATACTGATAATTCCAGTATTTGAACCATAAATCTAAACATAAAAAAATAAAAAATAAAATGTGTTTAACATTTATATTTCCATATTGTGTCCTCACATATTAAACATGCCGAATTGCAATTTTCTTTCATCGATTTAGTTCCTACAACAGCTTAAGAGAGTGCATTTCAAAACCAAAGAGGGTGAAGATGTGTTTTTTGACAGAAATGGTGACCCTCCAGCTAAATACGAAGTAATAAACTGGCGTTTGAATAACGAGAATCAGCACAAGTTTGTCACAGTTGGACATTATGACTCATCTTTAACTGGTCAAGACCATTTATTTGTAAATGTAACCACTATTATGTGGGCGCAGAATACAAATCAGGTGAGTCTTATAAAAAGATTATGTTCCATCTTATAATAATTTCTAATATTTCAATGTACTAAACGTTTGCAGTAAAAAATGTGTACAATAATTGTGTGAAATGTCTGAAATAATTTTAATAATTATTATTAATTTTTTTTGTCATAGGTGCCAATGTTTGTGTGCAGTGAGAGCTGTCCTCCAGGCACAAGAAAAGCTGTACAGAAAGGAAAACCCATCTGCTGTTTTGACTGCATACCATGTGCTGATGGAGAAATCAGTAATATGACCGGTATTAGAATCTATTGATTTGATCACTTCTGTAAAGAATATTGATATTTAACTCTCCAGTGGTATATATTTTTTTATTTTCTCCAAGGTTTATTTGCTTTTTTTAATATTTTTGACAGATTCCATTGAATGTCAGCGATGCTATCAGGATTACTGGTCAAATCCACAGAGAAATGAATGTGTAAAGAAGGAAATTGAATACTTGTCCTACAAAGAAACGATGGGAATTTTGCTAACAGCTGTTTCAATTATTGGTGCATTTATGACAATGGTAATAGCAATTATTTTCTTTAGACATAAAAATACCCCGATTGTCAAGGCCAACAACTCTGAGCTGAGTTTCCTGCTGCTCTTCTCTTTGACTCTGTGTTTCCTCTGTTCACTTACTTTCATTGGTCAGCCCTCTGAGTGGTCCTGTATGCTGCGGCACACAGTTTTTGGGATCACCTTCGTGCTCTGCATCTCCTGTGTTCTAGGAAAAACATTAGTGGTGTTGATGGCTTTCAGAGCTACACTTCCAGGCAGTAATGTCATGAAATGGTTTGGGCCTCTACAACAACGACTGAGTGTTCTGTTTTTCACTCTTATACAGGTCCTTATTTGTGTGCTTTGGTTGATGATTTCTCCTCCTTTCCCCTTTAAAAACCTTCAGAGCTACAAGGAAAAGATTATTCTAGAATGTCATTTGGGCTCCAACCTAGGTTTCTGTGTCGTGCTGGGTTATATAGGATTTTTGGCTCTTTTGTGTTTTCTTTTAGCTTTTCTGGCAAGGAAGTTGCCTGATAATTTTAACGAAGCCAAATTTATTACATTTAGTATGCTAATCTTTTGTGCAGTTTGGCTCACATTTATTCCAGCTTATGTCAGTTCACCTGGAAAATTCACAGTAGCAGTAGAAATCTTTGCCATTTTAGCATCAAGCTTTGGCTTATTATTTTGTATATTTCTTCCAAAGTGTTACATAATCATACTGAAACCAGAAAAGAATAGTAAGAAACAACTTATGGGTAAAACACTAGGTAGTTGAGTTAATGCTGTAAGTATTCACTTATAATATGAATGGTCTAAAATCCAATAAAAAAAAACAATTTGGAATTGTAATGTTTTAATCTAAAAATAAACCGTATATTGTATACTTATTGATTGCTTATTGTTTACTTATTTGCATAGTCATTGTGTTTTACCAACAGACCAGTGACATTTTGCAGAGCACATTTATTGCTCATCTGAAATGGAATAACCATGTGCATGCATCATTATAACAAAATGATTTAGATTTTTTTTTTTTATTGCAAACTATAACATAAAAACTTTACTTACAAAGGTGTCATCATAGGATTCAGGTGATCAGTATTTTCAAGAATGATCAAGAATTTTCTATTGATTTGAACTGGCTCAATCATCTAAAGGTACTGTCACGCGGCGTAGATGGAGGCGGAGGCAGAAATATAAGCCTGCGTTTTTATTATACAAAAGGGCAGAGCCAACATAAAGCACCCGCAGAGCGGAATAAACCGGCAAACGGCAGTCCGTAATACAAAAGAGAAACACAATATTATCCACGGTGCAGGGTGAGGCGCAGAGGGAGAGAAGGAGAAGCGTAGGAAGTCCTAGGAGCGACGGGAAACGCACACGCCACCGTGGAGAGAACGAGGAATCCGGAAGGAGATGATGCGTAGCGGGGGAAGCATACGCGGAGCAGCAAGCCACCAGGAACCTGCACAGACCAAAACGAAACTACACACACGTACATACAATAACCCACAGTTCGTGAAGGTCAGCGTGGGGATTATATGAGTGGCGTAAGGGGAAACGGAGATGAGTCTTAGCTGCTCCTCGTGAAGCCCGATTGCGAGCAGCTGCATGCGGGCGGGGCACGCACGAGAACAGGAGCGCGGTGCGTCATGGAATCCCCGGGA
The DNA here is from genome assembly GCF_946808225.1 of Silurus aristotelis. Classification (NCBI taxonomy): domain Eukaryota; kingdom Metazoa; phylum Chordata; class Actinopteri; order Siluriformes; family Siluridae; genus Silurus; species Silurus aristotelis. The sequence continues at coordinate 3,670,951 of NC_139583.1, read as the reverse complement.
AAGACAGCCTCCGAAGGGGGCGTGGCAGGGGGACTCCTGACACCACCAGCCCCCCGACGGGGCGGCAACGGACGCCCCCAACCCACAGAAAGCCCGGAGGGCCGGGGCACTCGGAGGACGCCCTCCTGATCGTCCAGGGCCGAAAGGGACCAGGTAGGGACTGCCACGGAGCCGGGGAGAGCCGGGAAGGACCTGAAGCGGAGCGACCCCCTGCAAGAAGAGCCGGAAGGGGACCATGGACACTGCGGGACCCAGGAGCGGAGCACATCCCAATGCTGCGGCCAGGAATGGAGCAAAACCCTTGGAGTCGCCCGGAGACGGAGAGACGACACCTACGGGGACCAGGAGCTGCACGATGCCCACGGGGAAGACTGGAGACGGAGCAACGCCCTCATTGGAGGCCGGCAGCTGTGAGACGTCCTCGCCGGAGGTCTGGACCGGAGCCTTCCCACCCACGGGGACCTGGAAGGGACAGACCGCCGGAGGCGTGGGTGAGTAGACAGCGAGGCTTACCGGCTGGTAGACCCCCTGGACGGAGGCCGGAGACGGAGCGAAGCCCCCGGTGGTCTTCAGAGGCGGAGCGACCTCCTCGGCGGGGAACCGGAACTGTATGGTGTTGACGACCCCGACTGGAGGTTGGAGGACGTACTCGGCGGAGTCAGGAGGCCGAGCGACGCCCTTAGAGGACTCCTGGAGTGCCATGTGGGAGGAGCTAGGGAGCAAAACGTTGCCGTGGGAGGAGCTCAGGAGCGAGACGTCGCCGTGGGAGGAGCTCTGAGGCATCACTTCGCCTGCTGCAGGACTGTGGGGTGAGCCGTCGCCTTCGGTGGAGCCCAGGAGCAGCGGTTCGACTTCCCTTTCGCAGTTCTGGAGTCGAGGTGAGCACACAGGGAAACCCTGGGTGAAGGGGCGTTCTTTGGGACCCTCAGGAGCGGATCGGACCCTGCCGAGCAGCCTAGGAGCGGAGAGGAGCTCGCCTGGAGATCCACGAGCGGAGCTGAGCCCTCACGGAGGTCCAGAAATGGAACCGAGCCCTCCTCGGGACCCTGAAACGGAGCGGAGCGGAGCACTCCTCGGGACACTGGAGCTGAGCGGAGCACTCCTCGGGACACTGGAGCTGAGCGGAGCATTCCTCGGGACACTGGAGCTGAACCGAGCTCTCGGGGTCGCTCGGAGGCGGAGAGGAGCCCACGGGGTCGCTCGGAGGCGGAAAGGAGCCCACGGGGTCGCTCGGAGGCGGAGAGGAGCCCACGGAGTCGCTCGGAGGTGGAGAGGAGCTCCCTTGGAGAACCTGGAGCGGAGAGGCGGAGCTCTCTTGGAGAACCTGGAGCGGAGAGGCGGAGCTCTTTTGGAGAACCTGGAGCGGAGAGGTGGCGCTTTCTGGCGGAGCCTGGAGCGAGGCTGTGTTCTCTGGTGGGACCTGGAACTGGGCGGAGCTCTCTGGCGGGTCCTGGAGCCGGGCGGAGCTTTCTGGAGGGACCTGGAGCCGGGCGGAGCTTTCTGGAGGGACCTGGAGCCGGGCGGAGCTTTCTGGATGGACCTGGAACGGGGCCGAGCTCTCTGGATGGACCTGGAACGGGGCCGAGCTCTCAGCGAGGTCCTGGGGTGGAGCCGAGCTCTCAGCGAGGTCCTGGGGTGGAGCCGAGCTCTCAGCGAGGTCCTGGGGCGGAGCCGAGCTTTCCGGGAGGTCCTGGGGCGGAGCCAAGCTTCCATTGAGGTCCTGGGACGGGACCGAGCTTCCATTGAGGTCCTGGGACGGGACCGTGCTCTCAGAGGCGGGTGAGAGGAGCTGAAGATCAGCCGTGACCAACCAGAGTTCCCTGGTGAGAAGCTATAAGAACCGGGTGCACATGCCAAACTCACCCCCATACACGTCCCATAGCTGTACGGCGAGAGAGAGTGATTCACCCGTCAGGAGAGAGAAGACCGAAGCGACCCTGGTTCTCTCCGTCGGGTAGTAGAACGCATTCAACTCCATAAAGTGAAGTACGCTCCGTAAAAAATCGCCCCATTGAGCTCTGTTGCCAGAGAAGCGCTTTGGCAATCCTGTGACGTCATCGTAGGGGTGTGGCGCCGCCAAACATGACTGAGAGTCGGCCGCGAGCTTCCGGGTTTTCCTGGTGGCGGGGCTTGGCTGCTTCGGAATCGCGGCCGAGCGAACCGGCTTACCGAGGTGCGATTCGCGCCGGGAACACGCCGTTAATCCGATCATGTCCTTTCCTCTTTTCTTCAGTTCTTTATTCCTTTTCAAGGGTCAGTGATTCTGTCACACGGCGTAGATGGAGGCGGAGGCAGAAATATAAGCCGGCGTTTTTTATTATACAAAAGGGCAGAGCCAACATAAAGCACCCGCAGAGCTGGATAAACCGGCAAACGGCAGTCCGTAATACAAAAGAGAAACACAATAATATCCACGGTGCAGGGTGTGGCGCAGAGGGAGAGAAGGAGAAGCGTAGGAAGTCCTAGGAGCGACGGGAAACGCACACGCCGCCGTGGAGAGAACAAGGAATCCGGTAGGAGAAGATGCGTAGCGGGGGAAGCATACGCGGAGCAGCGAGCCACCAGGAACCTGCACAGACCAAAACGAAACTACACACACGTACATACAATAACCCACAGTCCGTGAAGGTCAGCGTGGGGTTTATATGGGTGGCATAAGGGGAAACGGAGATGAGTCTCAGCTGCTCCTCGTGAAGCCCAATTGCGAGCAGCTGCATGCGGGCGGGGCACGCACGAGAACAGGAGAGCGGTGCGTCAGGGAATCCCCGGGAAAGACAGCCTCCGAAGGGGGCGTGGCAGGGGGATTCCTGACAGGTACATTTTAGAAGAACACATTTTTCACTAGGTTACAAGAACAAACTGCATCAACTAAATATTATATAAAAAACTATTTATTCCATTAAAAAGCAAGGAAGCAACCAAACTAAACAGAACACTTGGTCAGTCATCCTAATGAGAAGTTGTATAATGTGAACTGGCTCCCTGTACACAGGTGGATAATTATTAGTGAAATAAAGGAAGACTACATACTAATTAGGTCAGGTGATTAGCACCATGAAGGCAAAAAAAGAATATACAAACAAAACAAAACAAAACAAAAAACAAGAACGCTTTCGCATGTCCACACTCTGAATCACGTGTGTAATCTGTCCAACGGAAAGGCACGATGTCACCGGCGGGGTGATGTTACAACCAGGAAGCTATCAAAGCAAATGCAGTGGAGACGATGCTAGCTTCTGCAATAGAAGGAATGATGTGGCAGCCTGTATAGGGGCAAGATTGCAGACCCCCTGTAGTTGATGTAGGAGGCCACTGATGTATTGTTCATACGGATCAACACATGGCGGCCTCTCAAGTCTGTTAGAAATTGCTTCAAAGCCAGAAGCATGGCTAGCATCTCCAGGCAGTTGATGGGCCAGGTGAGATGGGGCCGCAGACCTTGGGCGGAGCAGCCTCTCATGACCGCCTCCCTATCCCGTGAGGGAGGCATCCGTCGTTAGCATTACGTGATGACAAGAAGCTCCAAACACGGGGCCCTGAGACAGAATCCTGGGTTCTCTCCACACGTCCAAGGCCCATAGGGCTCACCGTGTGACCTTGATAGTGTGGAGTGGGATGGCCTTCTGGGAGAACCCTCTGTCCCTGAGCCACCGCTGGGGAAGTCTAATGTGCAGGAGACCAACCGGAACCGCATTAGATGCAAGTGCTAACAGACCCAGCAGTCTTTGAAAATGCTTCACAATATGTGACTGGCCTTCTTTCACTGTCCTCACGGCTGTGAGAATAGCCTGAGAAATATAAATGGATTAAGAATTATAATTTTTAATAAACAATATTTTATAGATTCAATATTATAATAATAAACATAGCTTTCATTTTAATTACATTTAATAAAAAAAATAATAATAATCTGTCACTGCACCAATGAGAGAAAACAGACTAAATAAAACAATGACACTAGTTTAGATTAGTGCTGCCTACATTTGCAGGTCACACCTCTTTTTTTTCCCACCAGTGTAATATTACCATAGAGAATTTGCCATTATATCTATATAAATACTAATAATTCATTTCTAATAATCCAGAAGAGACACTAGACCTGCAGATATCAACCGTTAGCACTGTTTTGCAGTCAGGCAGATAGATGGAGCCCATCTTTACTCTTTTACATATAATAATAGTCATCATCAATTTTTCTAAAGGTAATGGAACTGCTTGTATACTGCAAGGAGAGCCTGCGTATCCACAACTATGGAAGGATGGTGATATCACTGTCGGTGGAGTTTTTCCCTTTCATAGTAATTGGGAGGTCACCGACTTGTCTTATTCGGTCATACCACAAACAATGAAGTGTATTAGGTAAGATGTTTTACATATCCAGGAATGATGTGGCAGCCTGTATAGGGGCAAGATTGCAGACCCCCTGTAGTTGATGTAGAAATTCGGTGTAAAAAATATATAATATAATTATATATTATAGTGCTTAATTCACAGTTAGACAGCGGTGACAAATTTTGTTTCAAATAATGTATTTTTTTTTTCTGATTGTTATAAATTAGTCTTGATTTCAGAGCCTTTCAGTATTCACAGTCTTTGATATTTGCAATAGAGGAGATTAACAACAGTACCACTTTATTGCCTGGAATCTCACTGGGGTACAAGATATTCGATACCTGCAGTTCATCAACAATGGGAGCGAGAGTTGCAATGACACTGGTGAATGGAAATGAGAACTCAGTCATGGATGAGATCTGCACAAAGCCAGCCCAGGTGCAGGCCATAATTGGCGAAACCTACTCTTCTGTGTCCATGGCTATTGCACAGAGCACTGGACCCTTCAGCATTCCCTTAGTAAGAATATTTGTTCCAATTTTTGCCATTGTTAAAGATAGGCAATGTTAAAAAATGTGGAAATTTAATCCTAAAATTTTTATTTTTTTGTGCCATTCTATAATTGCTGATTAGGATCATGTATAAAACCATAATTTACCAAACTGCCTTATAATTACATTTTTAAATCTGATTTTAGATCAGTCACTATTCTACCTGTGAATGTCTCAGTGACAAGAGAAAATATCCGTCATTCCTGCGCACAATTCCCAGTGATTATTACCAGAGCAGAGCGCTTGCAGAAATGGTCAAGCACTTTGGATGGACCTGGGTGGGAGCAATGAGAAGAGATGATGACTACGGTAACAGCGGGATGGCTGCTTTTACTAAAGCTGCAGAACAGTTGGGCATCTGTTTGGAATATTCCATCCCATTTTTTAGAACCTATTCACAAGAAAGAGTGATGAGAATTGTCGAGCAAATCAAAAGCTCTACTTCTCGAGTCATTATTGGATTTCTTGACAACTGGGATTTGGAGAGTTTACTGCCAGTATTTTTTAAGCACAATATAACTGGATTTCAATGGGTTGGAACTGAAGCCTGGATTTTTGATACAGAATTAGCCACAATGGATAAACACCATATACTGAAAGGAGCTATAGGTTTGGCTATCCCCAAATTGAAGGTGACGGGTCTGCAGGACTTCATTTTAGATGTACATCCACTAAAAACTGTAGGCAGTGCCATTTTTACTGAATTCTGGGAGGCTTTGTTTAGCTGTAAGTATGCAGTGCAAAATGGTACAGAGGAGACACCAGTTTGCACAGGAAACGAAAAGCTGTCTGAGGTGGAAAACACATTTACTGATATGACCCTTATGCCAATATTCAACAATGTGTATAAAGGGGTATATGCAATTGCTCATACCTTACATGAACTTCTTGGCTGCAAACAAACATGTCCTACAAATAAACAGCCTGATCCTTTCACAGTGAGTTTATAATACTGATGATTCCAGTATTTGAACCATAAATATAAATATACCAAAAGAAATGTGAACATTTATCATACCATACTGTGTACTCAGATATCAAATATGCCGAATTGTCATTTTCTTTCATCGATTTAGTTCCTACAACAGCTTAAGAGAGTGCATTTCAAAACCAAAGAGGGTGAAGATGTGTTTTTTGACAGAAATGGTGACCCTCCAGCTAAATACGAAGTAATAAACTGGCGTTTGAATAACGAGAATCAGCATGAGTTTGTCACAATTGGACATTATGACTCATCTTTAACTGGTCAAGACCATTTATTTGTAAATGCGACCACTATTATGTGGGCGCAGAATACAAATCAGGTGAGTCTTATAGAGAGATTATGTTCAATCTTATAATAATTTCTAATATTTCAATGCACTGAAGGTTTGCAGTAAAAATTGTGTACAATAATTGTGTGAAATGTCTGAAATATGTTTTGTTTTGTTTTGTTTTTTGTCATAGGTGCCAAAGTCTGTATGCAGTGAGAGTTGCCCTCCAGGCACAAGAAAAGCTGTACAGAAAGGAAAACCCATCTGCTGTTTTGACTGCATACCATGTGCTGATGGAGAAATCAGTAATATGACTGGTATTATAATCTATTGATTTGATCACTTCTGTAAAGAATATATTTTTTTATTTTCTCTACGGTTTATTTGCTTTTTTTAATATTTTTGACAGATTCCATTGAATGTCAGCAATGCTATCAGGATTACTGGTCAAATCCACAGAGAAATGAATGTGTAAAGAAGGAAATTGAATACTTGTCCTACAAAGAAACGATGGGAATTTTGCTAACAGCTGTTTCAATTATTGGTGCATTTATGACAATGGTAATAGCAATTATTTTCTTTAGACATAAAAATACCCCAATTGTCAAGGCCAACAACTCTGAGCTGAGCTTTCTGCTGCTCTTCTCTCTGACTCTGTGTTTCCTCTGTTCACTTACTTTCATTGGTCAGCCCACTGGTTGGTCCTGTATGCTGCGGCACACAGCGTTTGGGATCACCTTCGTCATCTGCATCTCCTGTGTTCTGGGGAAAACATTAGTGGTGTTGATGGCTTTCAGAGCTACACTTCCAGGCAGTAATGTCATGAAATGGTTTGGGCCTCTACAACAACGACTGAGTGTTCTGTTTTTCACTCTTATACAGGTCCTTATTTGTGTGCTTTGGTTGACGATTTCTCCTCCTTTCCCCTTTAAAAACCTTCAGAGCTACAAGGAAAAGATTATTCTAGAATGTCATTTGGGCTCCAACCTAGGTTTCTGGGTCGTGCTGGGTTATATAGGATTTTTGGCTCTTTTGTGTTTTCTTTTAGCTTTTCTGGCAAGGAAGTTGCCTGATAATTTTAACGAAGCCAAATTTATTACATTTAGTATGCTAATCTTTTGTGCAGTTTGGCTCACATTTATTCCAGCGTATGTCAGTTCACCTGGAAAATTCACAGTAGCAGTAGAAATCTTTGCCATTTTAGCATCAAGCTTTGGCTTATTATTTTGTATATTTATTCCAAAGTGTTACATAATCATACTGAAACCGGAGAAGAACACCAAAAAGCAACTCATGGGCAGTTATATGAAGTAGCAGCCTTTTTTTATTTTATATAACATTTTATAATTTTTCAAAACATGCAACCTTAAAAAATTAATGAGATATACTGTTTCTCAGTTTAGACCAAGCTCAGCATATTTTCTGTCGGAAAACATATACTGTATACTGTCATTTATACTGTATGTGTTAATACTCGAATGTTATATTATTACTGAGAAACAGCTGAACATGTTAGATTAATTTTTATTAATATTTATTAAGTTTTATCGTGTTATTGCACAGAATATTCCAACATTCCAAGAAACTTGCTTGAAGAAAAAAAAATCCTTGTTGTCACACCAAACTCCATCTACATCACCGGCCAGTGGATGCCCTGCCATAACCGCCAAAATGAGTCAATTTCTTATTTCTGTGGACTTTATAAGGGCCAGTGTTTGTAGGGCCATGGAAGTTTTGTGGCAGAAAGTCATTAACTGTTCTTTTACACAAACTTCATTGTCTCTTACATCACATCTCTCTTAAATGTGAGGCAATACGCAGCAGAGCTGCTCTTTTAAACCCCAAACCATACAATTTGCCTTTACACACTTTCAAGCTAATAAACATTATTTGATTATATGCAGTGGTAACACAGGGTTATTATGATCTTAAAGTCCAAGACAAACAATTTGTACAATATATTTAATTTATTTTCTTATGAAAATGCACCTCTGTGCTCCAATAAATGACATTGGACAGAATAATACAAAGTTGTTTTTTACAGTGTCAAAATGATCAATTGTGGAAATGATTAGTTATTTATAGAATTTATTGATTTTATTATATTTATTCATTTGAATGGTTACAAATTGCTTTATTTATTTTTTACTTTTTTTGCATTAAACATAAATTGAATCAGAAACGGTCCATATAAAAAAAAAAAATACTGCTTAAAATCACCTTTTTATATAATTTTATATAATAATTTTTATATGACAATTGTCATTGTCATATCAACAAATGTCATTTTCTGGTTTTGTAATTATTAAGTGGCCAAAATTGTTGCAGTTCTACAGGCTAAAACCAGTCAAAAATAGGTGGAGAATCATGTGATCAACAGATACACTAGGAAGTGGTAGCTCAACTCAATTTAATATATTTGTATTTGTATAGCACTTTTAATAATATATATTGTTTATATTGTTTCAAGCTCAGTGGTTAAGGCTGGGTTGCTGATCGGAAAGGTCGGGGGTTCAAGTCCAGTATTGTCAAGCTGCCACTCTTGGGCCCATGAGCAAGGCCCTTAACCCTCTGTGCTCCAGGGGTGTTAATCATGGCTGACCCTCTGCTCTGACCCAAGCTTCCTGCATTGCTGGGATGTGCGAAGAACGAATATCACTGTGCTGTACATGTGACAAATAAATGTACCTATTCAATTTTATACTGTGCCCACATTACACATTTAGAAACAGTGCGACACTTCACAGCGAGTGTAAGTTTGGTTTCTGCTTATATATGTCCAGGTGTGCATAATCAGTATTTAGAAACATGACAGAGTGTGTATGTCAGAAATTGTAGCCTGTGATGTTGTTGTTATTGATGTTAGTGCCATGTTAGTGGTCCATGGAGGTCTAGGAATGCCTTTATTTCCCTTATCAACAGTAGAACCTGATCCAGAACTGGTTGATTAAAATAGTCCCAAATCTCCATTTGCTATCCCCTGGTACCTGGGAATCTTGTAATATAACAGTAAGCAATTATTGTAACCAAGGACTCTGGTTTAAGTTCTCTCCAAAAAAAAAAAAAATAAATAAATAAATAATAGCTCCTAATTTGAGCTTAACTAATATGTTTGACAGCGCTCTAATTCTTGTAAAAGATGCAGGGACTAAAGTAAAAGGGGAAACAAAGCCTTGAGTTCTCCTTGAGGATTAGTGATTCTCGTATATAAAAGTCACACCTCCTTTGACTGTGTCTCTCTAACGTAACTTTTCCAGTGAGAATTTGTCTCACCTGTTTCTATAAATACAGCAGATCCTTTTTGTATCCTGCTCATATAATTGAAATAGGGGAAATTCTCTTGCTGGATAGATAAATGGAGCTCATCTTTTCCCTGTTGCATGTGGTAATGGCCATTCTTAATTTTTCAAGAGCTAATGCAACTGCTTGCAACCTACAAGGGGAACCAGTATATCCACAGCTGTGGAATGATGGGGATATCATAGTTGGAGGTATTTTTCCCTTACATAGTCGTTGGGAGATCACAGATTTGTCCTTTTCAGCCATTCCACCTCCACTGAAGTGCATAAGGTAAGCAGCCAAAGATAAAAAAAAAAAAAAAAAGTTTGAAATTGTTTAAACGTTTTTGATATACATGACCCCAATATGACAACTCAGTGATTAAGATGAATTTATATTAAACCACTGTCATTGTATTTTTTTTTCCTGATTTTTGACCAGTCTTGATTTCACAGCCTTACAGTCTTCACTGACTCTGATCTTTGCAATAGAGGAAATCAACAACAGTTCATCTTTACTGCCTGGAATCACACTGGGCTACAGGGTATATGATACATGCAGCTCTGCATCAGTGGGGGTTAAAATGGCTATGGCACTTGTGAACGGGAATGAGAACTCGATCTCAGCTGAGCCCTGTACAAAGCCAGCAGAGGTGCAAGCTATAATCGGTGAGGCTTATTCATCAGTGTCCATGGCTATAGCAAAGACTATCGGGCCTTTCAGCATTCCTCTAGTAAGAAATTATGTATTAACAATAAATGTTATAATTTAACTGGAGGACAATCATTTATTAATTCCCTTTGAATTTTATGTGCCATTTCAGATCAGTTACTTTTCCACCTGTGAGTGTCTCAGTGACAAGCGGAAATATCCATCATTTCTGCGCACTATTCCTAGTGACTCCTTCCAGAGCCGAGCCCTGGCAGAGGTGGTCAAGCACTTTGGCTGGACCTGGGTGGGAGCAATAAGAAGAGATGATGACTATGGTAACAGCGGGATGGCTGCATTTACTAAAGCTGCAGAGCAGCTGGGCATCTGCTTAGAATATTCTCTTCCATTTTCCAAAACCTATTCACAAGAAAGAGTGATGGGAATAGTCGAGCAAGTCAAAAGTGCCAGCTCTCGAGTTATTGTGGGATTTCTTGGTACTCGTGAGCTAGAGATCTTGCTCAGTGTTTTTTTCGAGCACAACATCACTGGATTCCAGTGGGTAGGAACGGAGGGCTGGATCTCTGATTCGGAACTGGTCGTAAAAGATAAGAACAATATGCTACAGGGAGCTATTGGACTGGCCATTCCCAAAACAAAGGTCACAGGTCTCAAAAGCTTCTTTTCAGATATAAGACCACTAAAATCCGCAGGCAATATCATTTTTAAAGAATTCTGGGAAACTCTTTTTAAGTGCGAATTTGGAGCGCAGAACAATTCAGACATTTCAGTGTGCACAGGAAAAGAGAAACTCTCCGAGGTGGAGAACATCTTCAGTGATACTTCCTTGATGCCTATTTTCAGTAATGTGTATAAAGGAGTATATGCTATAGCCAATGCCTTACACAACTTTCTTGGGTGTCAACAAACATGTCCTAAAAAGACTCAGCCTGATCCTTTGACTGTGAGTCGTTCAGATTTCTCAAAATTTCCTAAAAATTTTTATGTATACATGTAAGAGTAAGCAGCAGGCAAAACTATTGTAGGGTTAAGAATAAAGAGAACGATTTAAATGACCTAACTTTGATTAAAATATAGGCTGTGCTGTGTCTTAACAGTTTCTACGACATCTTAAAAAGGTGCATTTTAAAAGCAAAGAAGGTGAAGAGGTTTACTTTGATGAAAATGGTGATCCTCCTGCAAAATATGAAATAATAAACTGGCAGGTAAATACAGAATATCAGCATGAATTTGTGACTGTCGGACTTTATGACAGCTCCTCTCATGAGCACTTAACAATAAATATGACATATATTGTTTGGGCACAGAATGACACTCAGGTGAGTAAAAGGTAGAACTTAGTTGTAATGAAATCAATAAATAAATAAAAAAAATACATATATCAGGTTTTAAAGTCTTTAGATATTCTCTATACTATAGGTCCCAAAGTCTGTATGCAGTGAGAGTTGCCCTCCTGGCACAAGGAAGGCTGTACAGAAAGGAAAACCCATTTGCTGCTTTGACTGCATACCATGTGCTGAAGGAGAGATCAGTAATATGACAGGTACAAAGACCCATAATCACATATAAAAAACATTTTTACATATTGAAGTGTAAGATGTCAATTTCTTATTCCAATAAATTGTGCAAAAGTAACAGCGATATATTGCTTACTGCTGCTCTTTTATTTCCTTTTTTCCTTTACAGACTCTATTACATGTGAACAATGTCAGCAAGATTACTGGTCAAATCCTCAGAGAGATGAATGCGTAAAAAAAGAGGTCGAATATCTTTCTTACGAGGAAACCATGGGAATTTTGCTAACAGCAGCATCTATACTTGGCGCATTGATGACACTTATAATAACGATTATATTATTTAAATATAGAAATACCCCAATAGTTAAAGCCAACAACTCTGAACTGAGCTTCCTGCTGCTTTTCTCACTGGTTTTGTGTTTCCTTTGTTCACTTACTTTCATTGGTCAGCCTTCTGGTTGGTCCTGTATGCTGCGGCACACAGCGTTTGGGATCACCTTCGTCCTCTGCATCTCCTGTGTTCTGGGAAAAACAGTGGTTGTGTTAATGGCCTTCAGAGCTACACTTCCAGGCAGCAATGTCATGAAATGGTTTGGGCCTCCACAACAAAGGCTTAGTGTTCTTGTCTTTACTCTCATACAGGTCCTTATTTGTGTGCTTTGGTTGACAATATCCCCTCCATTCCCCTTTAAAAATTTTAAGCGATCCAAAGAAAAGATCATTCTAGAATGTCATTTGGGATCAACTATTGGTTTTTGGGCTGTGCTGGGTTATATAGCACTTTTAGCACTGTTATGCTTTATTTTGGCTTTTTTGGCCCGGAAGCTTCCTGATAACTTTAATGAAGCGAAATTCATCACATTTAGCATGCTCATATTCTGTGCAGTGTGGATCACCTTTATTCCAGCTTATTTCAGCTCTCCTGGAAAATTCACTGTAGCTGTGGAGATCTTTGCCATTTTATCATCAAGCTTTGGGTTACTATTTTGCATTTTTTTGCCAAAGTGTTACATAATCATATTGAAACCAGAAAAGAATAGTAAGAAACAACTTATGGGTAAAACACCAGGTAGTTGAGTTAATGCTGTGGGTATTTACTTATAATATGAATGGTCCAAAATCCAATAAAAATATAGAGACCAATTTAGAATTGGAATGTTTTAATATAAAAATAAACCGTATATTGTTTACTTCTTGATTGCTTATTATTTACTTATTTGCATAGTCATTGTGTTTTACCAACAGAGCAGTGACTTGTTGCGGAGCACATTTATTGCTCATCTGAAATGGAATAACCATGTGCATGCATCATTATAACTCAAAATGATTTAAATTTTTTTATTGCGAACTATAACACTAAAAACTTACAAAGGTGTCCTCATAGGATTCAGGTGATCAGTATTTTCAAGAAGTACTAAGAATTTTCTATTGATTTGAACTGACTCAATCCTCTAAAGGTACATTTTAGAAGAACACATTTTTCACAAGGTTACAAGAACAAACTGCAACAGCTAAATATTATATAAAAACTAATTATACCATTAAAAAGCAAGGAAGCAACCAAACTAAACAGAACATTTTGTCAGTCATCCTAATGAGAAATTGTAAAATGTGAACTGGCTCCCTGTACACAGGCAGATAAATATAAGTGAAATAAACTAAGACTACATGCTAATTAGGTCAGGTGATTAGCACCAGGATGGCAAAAAAAAGAATATACAAAAACAAAAAAAAAGAAAGAAATAACAAGAATAAGACACTGGAAAAAGTAAAATTTAAAAAGAATGTCTCTAGTTTATGTATGTAAATTAGATTCCCTAAGGGAATAAGACATTGCATAGACAACGCTTTGGAAATGCTTTCACGTGTCCACACTCTGAATCACGTGTGTAATCTGTCCAACGGAAAGGCGCGATGTTACAACCAGGAAGCTATCAAAGCAATTGCAGTGGAGATGATGCTAGCTTCTGAAATAGAAGGAATGATGTGGCAGCCTGTATAGGGGGCAAGATTGCGACCCCCCTGTATTTGAAGTAGGAGGCCAGTGATGTATTGTTTATACGGATCAACACATGGTGGCCTCTCAAGTCTGTGAGAAATTGCTTCAGAGCCAGAAGCATGGCTAGCATCTCCAGGCAGTTGATGGGCTAGGTGAGATGGGGCTGCAGACCTTGGGCGGAGCAGCCTCTCATGACCGCCTCCCTATCCCGTGAGGGAGGCATCCGTCGTTAGCATTACGTGATGACAAGAAGCTCCAAACATGGGGCCCTAAAACGGAATCCTGGTTCTTTCCACACACCCAAGGCCCATAGGCCTCACTGTGTGACCTTGATAGTGTGGAGTGGGGTGCCCTTCTGGGAAAACCCTCTGTCCCTGAGCCACCACTGGAGAAGTCTCATGTGCAGGAGGCTAATCCAAACCGTGTTTGATGCAAGTGCTAACAGACCCAGCAGTCTTTGAAAATGCTTCACAATATGTGACTGGCCTTCTCTCACTGTCTTTACAGCTGTGAGGATAGCCTCAATCTGAGTAGGAGAGAGTTGTTCCCGCACAGTCGAATCCCACACTAAACCTAGATAAGTGGTTCTCTGTACTGAAGAAATCACACTATTCTTGTCATTTATTCTTAACCCAAGTTCCTTTATGTGGGCGAGAACGACATATCGATGGCAGACTGCCAAGAGCTTAGATTGAGCTAGTATCAACCAATCGTTGATATAGTTCAGAATGTGGATGCCCCGGAGTCTCAGCCCCGAAAGCAAACCTCATGAATATCCTTTGCAAAGGAAAGATTAATATTTGAAAGTGAGCATCCTTCAGATTTATTGTGACAAACCAGTTTTCGGATCTGATTTAAGGGTGAGCATCTTTAACCTGGGCCTCAATTGTAAGCTGTTTAGCTGATGTAGATCCAGAATGTTACGCAACCCCGCGTCTTTCTTGGGAACTACTGTATGAAGTACCATCTGTAGAACCCGCAGAGAAACCAGCTCAATAGCCTCCTTCTTTAAGAGACTGTGTACTTCTTGTTCCATGACAAGAGCCTGTGGGGGGCGAGACTCAAACTGAACTCCTCCCTACAGTGTGCATGACCCATTGAGACACATCTGGCAGGCGTTTTCAGGCTGCCAGACAGTCTCTCAAGGCAACCAGTTTCTTGCAACTGACTCACTCTGGTATGCCTAGAGTGGATGGAGCGGTGCCCTACAGCCGTTCTAGGGACCTCCTGAGAGGCAACGTGACCCCTATCAACTATGGTCCCCTGAACCATCATATGTGGCAGGGTTAACGAGTCGACCTCCTGAGGTCGCCAACGAGGGAAGTGCACTGTACACTGAGGTGCAAACACACTCTCTGTGGCAAATAGGGCTAACATGGACTGGCCAGTGGCCCTAGTGTTCTCCTTGTTATCCCTGAGAGTCAGGTCCGTAGCACCACCTGGCTCTTGGACATCGTCAGCCCCTGTACTAACTTTTTTATTCAACTCGTGTAGCACGTCAGCCTGGTATGCCTGTAACATGGCCATCATGTGCATGCTGCCTTCCATGCCAAGGCAGAGGAAGTCAGAAGGTGCTCGGTGGGCAGGGCGGTGGGACGATGCAGCACCTGGAGAAAGATAGCCAGCTAGCAGGTTGTGGAAGTAGGCCATACTATTCGGACCTTGGTGTTGATCCGAGGTGTTATCTAGCATACTTCTGGCATTAACTTGGCTTGAGGGGCTTCTTTATGGGCTCCTGACAAAAAATGGACTCAAGTCAAGTCAAGTCAAGTTTATTTCTATAGTGCTTTTCACAACAGACATTGTCTCACAGCAGCTTTACAGAAATCAACAGTCAAGGTGAATGGTGGGCATTTATCCCTGATGAGCAAGCCGTGGTGACTGTGGCAAGGAAAAACTCCCTTAGATGTTATAAGGAAGAAACCTTGAGAGGAACCAGACTCAAAAGGGGAACCCATCCTCATTTGGGTGACATCAAGAGTTTGATCATAAATCTTTCAACAATACAGAACACTGGAGAGTAAGAACTAACATGAGTACTGGAGTATAAGATTATAAGTAAATGTTCTTTTCTACAGTCTCTGGTATAAAAGTAGGAGCTACTGAGCTCAACATTTGTGATCATCACAGATCCAGCAACAGCTTCTCCATGCCAGAACCTTTAAACACTCCAGGAGGTCCAATGTCAAAACTCCACACATGTAGTGGGATCCAATTGGCACTGGTATGTCTCTAGATGGTTACGAATGTTTGTGAGTTCAGCATCTACTACTTTAAAGTCCATAATCATAACGAGGTGGGAGTGAACTGGAGCTGGCCAAACCTCAGGAAGCCTCGGGATGGGGAGAGAAAGAGAAGCAGTGGAGAGCAATTAGCGTAGCTGCTGTTCAAGATATTAACAGCACAAGTTAATAATGTGCATGTGATCATGTGTTCTGGAGCACAAGGTTATGATGTGATGTGTGTTATGTGTAGGCTTTGCTAAAAAGATATGTTTTTAAACTGCAATTAAACTGGACTTACAAGGTTATAAAGATATGCATTAAACAAGGAAGTGGAAACAGCTGTAAAGGAGACAACACATAAAAAAAAAAAGAAACAATATTACAAGAAGGGTGGAGAAATTGCATGAATGCAAACAAACAAATACACACTTGGTTTTGCAAACAAAGGTGGGAATGCAGAAATGTGCTTGTACTGCTAGGTGGCATGCATTTTGCAATGCTGCAAACAGAGAGTAAACCGACGCGCTAGTGAGCAAGTTTCTATATTCCAAAAACACTCTAATAAGTAGGTACTGTATAAACACGGACCAGGCATAACATAATGACATTCTAACATTCTGAACGGTGAATTGAAAAACACTAATTATCTCTTCATCATGACACCTGTTAGTGTGTGGATATATTTATTAGGCAGCAAGTGAAGATTTTGCAAAGTTGATGTGTTAGAAGCAGGAATAATGGCCAAGTATAAGGATTTATGTTTGACAAGGGCCTATTTGTGACGTCTAGACGTCTGGGTCAGAACATTTCCAAAACTGCAGCTCTTGTGGGCTGTTTCCGGTCTGCAGTGGTCAGTATCTATCAAAAGTGGTCCAAATAAGGTACAATGGTGAGCCGGTGACAGGGTCGAGGTTTATTGATGCATGTGGGGAATAAAGGCTGGTCTGTGTGGTCTGATCCAACAGATGAGCTCCTGTAGCTCAAATGGCTGAAGAAATTAATGGTCAAACTGTTCACTTGCTGCCTAATACATCCCACCCACTTACAGGTGCCATGATGAAGAGATAATCAGTGGAATTAGTGCAGTATTACATGAAATATTACTCTTTCTGCAGCAAAAGGAGTAGCAAGAAGCTGTTTGTGTTTAGGAGATATAAACCTAAATATACTGACTACTGAATAATGTCCATAATTCACGATACTTAAATATTGCAAATAGTGATAATAATAATAAAAATTATTATTTTTAAGCTAATAATAATTAATAATTATATATTTGACCTTGCAATCATCAACACCCGTTTGTTTCTTTGTAAATGCACTTCAGGGTTAGAAAATGTGAACTTATTTATTAATGAATTAGTCTACTCCATGTACTCCACTATATAGCCTATAGCGATAGAACTAATTTACTAAATATATAGAACTAGCTGTTAGATATAATTGTATTAGCTAGAATTTACTTACAGTTTTTAAAATTTATCTTTTTCTAATTGTGACAATTAAAAGCTATATGTATTCATTAGATTTTAGTGTCACACCTCCATCAACCATGATCCCCTGATGTAACATTACGTTGGAGGATTAGCATTTCCAACTGTATATATACCTCACATCTTTCCACTTCAGCTGGCTGAATCTTTGATTCTTGCACATGCACTCTTGTCACCACCTGAACACTTGTGGATGCATGGAGCTGGTCTTTACATTCCTACACGTGGCTATAACCATGATTTGTTTTTCCACAGCTAATGAGAGTGCATGTAGCCTGCAAGGAGAGCCTATATACCCACAGTTATGGAAAAATGGTGATATTATTGTTGGAGGGATTTTCCCCTTTCATAGCAGTTGGGAAATCAGAGACTTATCCTTTGTGTCCATGCCACCTCCACTAAAATGCATGAGGTAAGCAACATTAGTTCATTACAAAGCTATTATTGAGCCAAAAAGCAGAAATGGTGTTTTGTCTTATATCGGTTTTTCCTGTTTTTCTGTGTTTTCATTTTCTTTAGCCTTGATTTCAGAGCCTTTCAGTATTCACAAGCTTTGATATTTGCAGTAGAAGAGATCAACAACAGTTCTTCATTACTGCCTGGAGTTTTAATGGGTTACAAGATATATGACACTTGTAGTTCCATGGCAAGGGGGGTAAAAGTGGCAATGGAACTTATTAATGGAAATGAGAAATCGGAATCAAGTGGAGTTTGTACAAAACCAGCTCAGGTACAAGCCATAATAGGGGACACAGCGTCCTCACCGTGCATGGCCATTGCAAAAAGTATTGGCCCCTTTAGCATCCCTATTGTAAGTATTTGTGCAGTGTTTTTTTCTTCCTCTTTTCTGCTTGTTCTAAATGGCAAAAGCTCTCAATCGACCTGCTTCCATGTGTCTAGATCAGCCACTATGCCACTTGTGAGTGTCTCAGTGACAAAAGAAAATATCCCTCGTTTCTGCGCACTATCCCAAGTGATTATCACCAGAGCAGAGCACTAGCCGAAATGGTTAAGCACTTTGGCTGGACCTGGGTGGGAGCATTAAGAACTGATGATGATTATGGGAACAGCGGGATGGCCACTTTCTCTAAAATTGCAGAGCAACTGGGGGTCTGCTTAGAATATTCCCTTCCGTTTTTTAGAACTTACTCAAATGAAAAGGTGCTGCGAATCGTTGAGCAAATCAAAAGTTCCACTTCTCGAGTGATAGTGGCATTTCTTGCTCATTGGGACTTGGAGATATTGCTCCATGTGTTTTTTGAGCACAATATCACTGGTTACCAGTGGGTGGGCACTGAGGGCTGGATCTCGGATTCTGCTGTAGCCACTCTGGATAAGAACAAAATTCTGCAAGGAGCAATAGGGTTAGCTATTCCTAAAACAAAGGTGATGGGTCTGAAGGATTTCATTCTTGATATAAACCCACTGAAGTCTGCAGGAAATGAAATTTTTACTAAATTCTGGGAGGCTATGTTCAAGTGTAAATACCCTGCTCAGAATGAGTCAGCTGATACAAAGATTTGCACAGGCAATGAGAAACTGTCTGATGTAGAAAACACATTCACAGACATGTCATTGCTGCCTATTTTCAATAATGTCTATAAGGGGGTCTATGCTGTGGCCCATACCCTACATGACCTTCTTGGCTGCAAGCAAACATGTCCTACAAAGAATCAGCCTGATCCTCTTACAGTGAGTTGAACAATTCAGTCATTTTTTTTACACACAACACTTCTTTTTTTACAAGTATACAAATGCAAAATGTTTGTGTTTGACTATAGCCTACATTTCTAAGTAACACTTTCACATCTTTATCCAATTCATCAGTTTTTAGAGCACCTCAAAAGAGTACGTTTTACGACTAGTGAGGGAGAAGATGTTTATTTTGATGTAAACGGTGATCCTGCTGCAAAATACGAAGTAATTAACTGGCAGAAAAGTGAGGAACACCAGCACAAATTTGTCACTGTTGGACTCTATGACTCATCTTTTGCTGTTCACAGTCGATTAAATGTAAACATGACCTCAATTACCTGGGCACAGGATACCAACAAGGTGTGTAAAGATAATAAAAAGGGTTTAGGACACAATAATTACAATAGGATTTTTTCTTTGAAAGTTAAGGCATGTATATGAAAAATGGCATCTTTTAAACCACAATAAATAACCATGATAATGTAAGTTATTACATGATTTTCTGAATTGTAGATACCAATATCCGTGTGTAGTGAGAGCTGCCCTCCTGGCACAAGGAAAGCCGTCCAGAAAGGAAAGCCTATCTGCTGTTTTGACTGTATACCATGTGCTGATGGAGAGATTAGTAATATGACAGGTAAGAACCATGAACCACTGATGGGGAACAAACATTGTACATACTGTATCTTTCCCTGTATTTTTTAATTGTTTATGAATGATGCCTTATTTTTGTGTGTTTTACTTCTGTTACAGATTCTAATGTATGCGATCAGTGTGAACAAGATTACTGGTCAAATTTACACAGGAATGAATGTGTCAAAAAAGAAATCGAATATCTGTCATATGATGAAATCATGGGAATTTTGCTAACAACTATTTCTGCGATTGGTGCATTAATGACTGTAATAGTAGCGATCATATTCTTTAGATATAAAAATACCCCAATAGTTAAAGCCAACAACTCTGAGCTGAGCTTCCTGCTGCTTTTTGCACTGGCTCTGTGTTTCCTTTGTTCACTTACATTCATTGGTCAGCCTTCTGATTGGTCCTGTATGCTGCGTCACACGGCGTTTGGTATCACATTTGTCCTCTGCATCTCCTGTGTTCTGGGGAAAACGATAGTGGTCTTAATGGCCTTCAGAGCTACACTTCCAGGTAGTAATTTAATGAAATGGTTTGGGCCTCCACAACAGAGACTCAGTGTACTTGCATTCACTCTCATACAGGTCCTTATTTGTGTGCTTTGGTTGACAATATCCCCTCCTTTTTCTTTCAAAAATCTAAAGCACTTTAAGGAAAAGATTATTCTAGAATGTCATGTGGGCTCAACTATAGGTTTCTGGGCCATATTGGGTTATATAGGACTTTTGGCTCTTTTATGTTTTATATTAGCCTTTTTAGCCCGGAAGTTGCCTGATAATTTTAATGAAGCCAAATTCATCACATTCAGCATGCTCATATTTTGTGCCGTTTGGATCACCTTTATTCCAGCTTATGTCAGCTCTCCTGGAAAATTCACTGTAGCTGTGGAGATATTTGCCATTTTGGCTTCAAGCTTTGCTTTACTTTTTTGCATATTTCTTCCAAAATGTTATATAATTTTACTAAAACCTGAGAAGAATTCCAAAAAGCATATGATGGGGAAGAATGCAAAATCTTAGTATAAACATTTTAATGTCCTCTTTAACACCTTTAGCCCACTGCCATCATTTCAATATACCAAACTGGACACCTTGTATAAAAATTATATTATTATAAACCAATGATAATAGCCAGTCAGACCTAAGAACTGGACCTTAGGAAGACCACAAACTCCATTGTCTTATCAACCTGGAGATCCACACAGGCGTACTCCAGATAGTTACATCCACCAGTAAAATTGTTCACTTTTTTCAGTTTTGTTTTTAGTCCCATTTATCTGAAAAATTTTAGAAAAAATATTATATGTTGTAAATGTTGCTGTCGACAGTACTGTGAGTAATTATATCATCGAACTATGAAACCCTGTCTGAGCAGAGTATTATATTGATTGTCACATTTAGAAAATCCGCTGGACCAATCAGTTAGTCTTGGTCACCACATCATGAGGTTGCTTCAATTGCTGTGGGACTCCATGATTATCCTGAAGTCAGGCAAACTGTAGCATGAAATTCTTTCTGAAGCACATTTTTGTGTTCAGTTAACTGGTAGGAGCACTTGCATACAACCACAAATGGTAGATTATTAATTTTATTATAAGATTATTATTATTATTCATTATCTCAAATTTAGACAGTCTGGGTAGCATGGAACCCATAGTATAACTCATTACAGAATGGATATGAATATTATAAAAGGATGTTGCCAAATTATTGCTTTTGTTTAGGCTATACAGAAAAGAAGAGTTAAAGCAACGTGCAAAGAGTTTACCTACAAGATTCAACCAGTTCACTGCATACATTTCTGACACTCAGATTAAATACGATTAAACATTGATACAAGGAGTAGGGTTCAGAGGTCTTCTTACCAAAAGTATATAAGTTGTAAATGACTTCAAATGCAATTTTTTTTATTCATTGTTTCTTGTGTCATATATTGTATTTATTGCTGTATATTGCATTTATTGTTGCCGTATGTTCAACAAAAGAATAGTCACATGTCCCAGGAATACATTGCAATTACCTTGCAGTGTAATCACAGGTACAGTACGTGGCACCTTCACTAAGATCATTTTCTGCTTAAAAAAACTTTTTTTTAGCGTTTGTCAAACAAAGAGATTATATTTTTTCTCACACGATCTGGGTCAATGATCATGAAATCACATTTCAAGCATTAGCACTGCCAAGATGCCATTTTTTGGGCCCTCAAACAAAGCCCTTAACCATTTCTACTCCAGGGACACTGTATCATGACAAAGTTTTTGATTTGTAAAGAAAAGTTTTAATTTGCTGTAATATATATTTAACAAGTGAAGGTTTAGAAAATGTTTAGGGACAAGAATAAATAACATTCAGACGTTTAGTTTAAATTCTTTAATTAATTAATTTTAAATGAATCATTTACCAATCAAATAAATATGTATATTTATAAAGTTATTTTAAAACTTTCCAAGTAAACAATAAAAAAAAAGAAGAATTTTCTTCACGTCTTTTCTCATGACTTTTTTCTTATGTCTGCCTACAGAAAACAGTAGCAAGTTACTGAGTTTGAACACGGACACCATATTTCCCATTAGGGAATAAACAAATGCATACAGATGTTTTTAAATATATGTCAAAATGTATGATTTTTTTTTTTTTTATTATTATTTAATAACATTTTTAACTACAGTTCTTTTACAATCTTCACAAAAAACAAGGTAATGGGCTAGAGGGCAGGAATGAAAAAAATCTTCAAATGGATACATGCAAATATCATGGCTGGTGCACTCCTCACCACTGTAAAGACATTTTACCCTGCAATGGAATTCTTAGTGTTATTCAGATGAAGCACATTACCGTCGTAGAGCAGACATCTTTACTTTCCACAAGCTTCTTAGTCTGCACAATTGTAAGCATTTTATTTGTCTGCTTATTAAAAGAGGAATGCTGAGGGGAAACACTCACAATCCAGATTCTCCTGTTTAAATCATTGCCATCTGACACCCCGGTACTTGAGGTGGCCATGAACAACAGTAATCCACTGGTGCAACCTCATGGCGGATGGTACAAAAGGGATGTTTACTGGCATTGTTTTACCTGTGCAATCAATCAGTTCTTCATTAGCATACTGTGGATCTACATCTACAGCAGCAGTAACTGGGATATCAGTACCATTGGTTGAATGTCAGTTGTCTTCTTCAGTGTTTTCCCCCAACTCATCTGGAGTACTTTTGTCCTTGCAGCCTGGTAGCCCACTAGATAAACATGGCTCATGGCACTGTAGTGGTTATACAGTGGGTATGAGGTGTCTTTGCATTTGCAGCACTCCCCATACATAGATCTTTGATTTAAGGAGGTACAAATGACTACTCCAGTAAGGACATTCAGATTAAATGTGTGAATGACATTGCAGTTTCTGATTTGAATGTGCTTCATGAACATCCCATTCCACATTTAGTCCACATTTGGTGTTATTCTAGGTTATAGATTCTCATTAGATTTTGCTCATTCAGCCACAAGAGCTTTAGTAAAATCGGGTACTGATGTAGGGTGAGAAGTCTAGGGTGCAGTCAATGTTAGGGTTAAAGTCAGAGCTCCATAGCAGGCCACTCAACATCATCCACCCCAACCCATGTAAAGCATATCTTCATGGAGCTGGCTTTGGCACAGGGGCATTGTCACGCACAGGTTTAAAACTTTTAGTTTAAAACAAGGGAACATTTCATGCTACATTTCTGCATCCAAAGGCATTCTATAAACTTGTGAACCTTCAACTTTGTAGTACCGGTTTGGGGTAGAACCACATATGGCTGGAAAAGCCAGGTGTCCAATACTTTTTTCAAAATAATGTGTTTATATTGGTCGGTAAATGGTAATGTGTAATTCGTGAAGTTATTTTGCCATCTTGTGGATGAGAGTGAGAGAGCAAGCAAAAGAGAAAAAATAAAAAATAACTATTATTTCAATTATGTAAGCATTTCTTATAAAGAGCTAAAATGCAGTGTTAACAAACCTTTGCTTTTGGAATAATAATAAAAAAAATGGTTTGTAACTGAAAATTCATGATTTAAGTAATATATTACTTTCTATACTGATAAACAAGCATTTATCTTTACTATTTAATTTTATAAAAAAATGTGTTTAAAAATAATAATAAAAAAAATTACTTAGTTATGCAGAAGTCTATTATAGCAAAATCTTTATGAAAAAATGTGGCATAATTAAAAAAAAAAAAAATGCATAACAAATCTATATGTGCTTTAAAGTGCCAGTATATGCAAAAAAATAGATTTGGATTGCAATTAATTTTGATTAGTTACTTCAGATATGTTCACAGTCTCCTGGGAGTAATATCACGTGGAGCAGCATGATATTTAAAGTTCTTTCTGAGTTTCTCATTGCGCATAAATTCTGGGGGCCTGCATGGTGAAGAAACTATTACCTGAGCTGTCATGCTTCTCTTTCAGCTCCTCTTTATAGTTTTGCTTTGTCAGGCACAAGAGCCTGTGTGCCGGGTACACAGTCACATCGAGCAGCCTGAACTTCATGCAGACGGAGATCTCATTATTGGAGGTATTTTTTCATTTCGCACTGGACAAGATGGCTACACAGACAGTTTTACGCACATGCCGGCAGTGCGCCCATGCAGGGAGTATGTATACATTTATTCCAGAACTTTCTTGTGTACTTAATGGGTTAAAAAAGCAGGATATCCCAAATGTCTAGGAAACGATGATTAAGTATTTTTTCACATGAACTGGTTAAAAGTATGCATATACATTATGTAATTTACAAACCACCCTCTGGATTTTTCCATTTCTTTGTAAGCCCACATTGTCATCTCTTGGTTGTTGAACTTGTTAATGCATCCAGTTTCATGCATGTAATTGCACTTTGAATGCATTCTTTTAAATGATCTCTGTGCTGTATCATTTTCTGGTACACCATAACCAAAAGCTATCTGAAAATATAAGCAAATGAATATTTTTCGCAAACTATTTCGGGCTAAAAAAAAGTCTTAATTTCCCTTTTAACTGTATATGTTTTGGACACTTTGTTTTAATATGTGAGTTGCAAAAATTCTGTTTACAATTCCTAATTCACAAATTGCTTTAAGCTTTAATTTCAGGGAATTCCAGTTTGCACAGACAATGATATTTGCTGTGGAAGAAATTAACAAAAATCCCGACCTTTTACCTGGAGTTTCTCTGGGATACAGAATATACGATAACTGTGGATCTATGGATGTACTTAGATCTGCACTTGCTTTGGTAAGTGCTAATCTAAGCTCTACAGTAAATACAACATGTACAACCCAAACAGCCCAAGCTATTATTGGTCATTCTGGGTCAACACCAACTATCGCCATTGCAAGGACTATCGGACAGTTCCAAATACCAGTGGTAAGACACTACTACTAGTTCTAATAATAATAATAATAATAATAATAATAATAATAATAATAATAATAATAATAATAATAATACACTTTTATTTTCTTTAAAATGAATTTATATTTGTCAAAATTTAAACAGCAAATGACAGTATACTGTTGTTCTGGTTTCTTCTGAAGAGATATTTCATCCGTATTTTGTTCATTCCAACAGATCAGTCACTTTGCGTCCTGTGCTTGCCTAAGCAACAGAAAAGATTTCCCCTCCTTCTTCAGAACAATTCCCAGTGATTATTACCAGAGCAGAGCACTGGCTCAGTTAATGAAACACTTTGGCTGGACCTGGGTAGGAACCATAAGCAACAGAAATGACTATGGTCTGAATGGCATTGCGATGTTTCTAATGGCCGCCCATGAAGAGGGTGTGTGTATTGAGTATTCTGCAGCTTTTGAGATCACCAGCCCGCATGACATTATAGTCCAAATAGTTGACATTATCAAAGAGTCCACGTCGAAAGTAATAATAGCGTTCATGTCTCACAGAGAGATTAAGATTTTGGTGGAGGAGTTAGACAAGCAGAATATTACAGGACTGCAGTGGATCGGCAGCGATGCCTGGATCACGGATAACTCCTTCACAGAAGCCTTAGGACATATGTCTTTAATCGGCTCCATCGGTTTCAGTGTGCCCAAAGTTACGATTCCTGAATTGGGCTCTTTTTTGGAGAAAGTGAATCCCTCACAATTCCCCAACAGCAGGTTTATTAGTGACTTTTGGGAAACTGTGTTTAACTGCTCACTGAGTCCCAGGGAAGGCTGGAGGACCTGTGATGGTTCTGAGCATTTAAAAGATGTAAAAAACTCTTTTACTGATGTATCAGATCTGAGATTCACAAACAATGTCTATAAGGCTGTATATGCATTGGGATATGCACTACATAATTTAGTTTCTTGTAAGCAGAATAACAGTACATTTTCAAATTCAGAATGTACAGATTATTCCCAGATAAAGCCTTGGGAGGTAAGGCAGGTCATAATAATCCATTTTCAAACACAAACTGAAATGAACAGTCTCTGGACAGTTTTTAATATGAGTATTGTTTTATGCAACTTGTGTATTCAAGGTCCTGAATTCCTTGCAGAATGTAAATTTCACTACACTTCGAGGAGAAAATTTATTTTTTAGCAAAAATGGAGATTTACCAGCAAAATATGAGTTAATTAATCTGCAAGGGTTTTCCGAAGGAACCTCAAAAGTAGTGACAGTAGGCTACTATGATGCATCTTTGCCTAAAGACCAGCAGCTTACTTTGAATGGAGTTCCAATTGTCTGGAAAGCAGAAAGCAAAATGGTAAACTTTTTCACGATGCTGATTCTATTGTAAAAATAAAACAAAACTAGTGCACATTGTCTAGAAATATAGATTTATTAAGGTTTTTTTTTTTTTTTACGTTTTATGAGGTACCGGTGTCTGTCTGCAGTGAGAGCTGTCCCCCAGGTACTAGAAGAGCTGTTCAGAAAGGGAGGCCTGTCTGTTGCTTTGATTGTATACAATGTGCTCCAGGAGAAATTAGCAATGCAACAGGTACTAAAAAAAAAAAAAAAGAAAAAATATATTCTGTATTTATTATATATATATATATATATATATATATATATATATATATATATATATATATATATATATATATATATATATATTATAAATACTAAATTCTAAATGCTATTATATTTCCCATTTAGATTCACTTAACTGTTTGAAATGCCCAGTGCTGTGTTGGTCAAACACAAGAGGAGATGCCTGTATTCCAAAAGAAGTTGAATTTCTCTCATACAAAGATATAATGGGAATATTGCTGGCAGCTTTTTGTTTGATTGGGGTCTTGTTTACTGTTCTAATTATATTTATTTTCTACTACAATAAAAATACTCCTATAGTTCGGGCCAACAACTCTGGGCTAAGCTTCCTGCTCCTCTTCTCTCTTACTCTGTGTTTTCTTTCTTCACTTACTTTCATTGGTCAGCCCTCTGATTGGTCCTGTATGCTGCGCCACACAGTGTTTGGAATCACCTTCGTCCTGTGCATCTCATGTGTTCTGGGCAAAACAATAGTGGTGTTAATGGCGTTCAGAGCTACACTTCCAGGCAGCAATGTCATGAAATGGTTTGGGCCTCTACAGCAGAGACTCAGTGTACTTGCATTTACCATTATACAAGTTCTAATTTGTGCACTTTGGTTAACAATATCCCCTCCTTTCCCCTACATGAATATGAATTATTACCAAGAAAAAATCTTGTTAGAGTGCAGTTTGGGTTCCACTATAGGTTTCTGGGCCGTATTGGGTTACATAGGTTTTCTTGCTGGATTATGTTTTGCTTTGGCTTTTGTTGCACGAAAGTTGCCTGATCATTTCAATGAAGCAAAATTTATCACATTTAGCATGCTCATATTCTGTGCAGTGTGGATCACCTTTATCCCAGCTTACGTCAGCTCTCCGGGAAAGTTTACAGTAGCTGTAGAGATCTTTGCCATTTTAGCATCAAGTTACAGTTTGCTTTTTTGTATTTTTGTTCCAAAATGCTATGTGATTTTACTGAAGCCTGAAATGAACACTAAAAAGCAATTACTGGGAAAGACCAAATGACGTATGTTTTTATTAGCTGAATAAACACATCTGATCTGTACTCTGAGTCTCTTTTTTAATCACAATGATGAAATCTATACTCATAGAATGTATACATTCCAAAATAATTGTTCTGATGTTTTACAATATATGCCAGAGATTCAAAATGATATTAATGCATTCATCTTACAATACCTGCCTGTAGGTTTAAACCTACATTCTTTAGGTACATGCCTTTCCTATATGCTTTTCCGAACATTTTTACTTATGCACTGATTTAACTGATTAGACTAAACGATCTAAATATGTTATAGTGATTTATTATCTATTATAAATGTCACTTGGCCACCACTTCTGGGTCAAGGCCTCAACTCTTAACTGCTCAGTTGTATGAATGAGATCATTCTCCATTGGTTTCATTGTTCCCAAAATTACAATTTCTGATTCAGGCTCTTTATTGAATAAAGTGTATTTTTCAGCAAACATTGAAATCCACCAACAAAATAATAGTTCTTCAATCTGCCAGAGTTTTCTGATAGAACCTCAAAAGGAGTAAGAGTAGGCTACTATGATGCATATGCACATAATAAATCATTGAATGACTTGATTGATGGGTTTCTAATTAATTATTCAATTAAAAAATTTACTTGGCTGCCACTGCTGGGCCCTTGATCAAGGCCTTCAACCTATAGTTAAATAAATTAGATAAATGTAATTTGCTCTGGACAAGGCTGTTTTATTGAGCACATCTATCATATCCATAATAGATCTGAAAAAAATTTTGGACCAATAGTAAAAGAAAATATGAGAAATAACACATACAGTACAAAACAGAATTGCAACCGACTTTCATATTAAGAAAAATGCAGGTCCAAAGATAAGTTAAAATTGTAGTCTGTGCATGTTCTATTTACACTTTTAAGTAAAAAAAAGTCATCAATTGTCCATCCAAGTAGACAATAAGTGGGCACTTTTACAGGAAGTGGGTTCTCTCAATATGACTCATGTGTCTGTTAGATTGTATATATTATTCAGGAATTGCTATTTATTAATGATGCATTTGTTATGCATTTGTTAATGTACTGTATAGGTTTCATTATTTTCTAATGTATTTATGAATAGGACAGGGTTAATTAATCATTATGAATGCATTTATTAAGTATTAATATCTGTAGAGCTTATAGTAAATCATTACATTTTGCTGTGCATTGGTATTAATTGCTTTTAGTTCTTTTTTTCATTAACAATTCCCTTAAAAAGCTCAAACCACAGCATATTTTGATGTACAATGGTTTTATGCATCAGACACAGGAACTTTAGTGCATTATTAATTGTGCTTAAGTTTAACTGATAAATAAGAGCCTGTATGTTAGAATTTAGCGCTAAAACTAATTTCAATATCCAATCATGAGCATGTAAATGTTTACTGTTGATTTAGCCTAAATACATTTCAATGATACAAGAATAAAATATTTTTACTCTTTACTGCAGACACAATATTGAACAAATAAGTGGAACAATGCAATATAAGATAAATGTGTACTTCTTTATTAATAAATAACCCACCCTAAGGTGATAACACTACTGCATAGTTCAAGCCCGCCCCCTCTGGTCCTAGTCGGTATGTGAAAACATTTATATAAAAACACAGAGGTCAAGATGTTTTCTGAAGGACGACAATGAGTCTCCTGCTCACATGGCTTCTATTAACTGTGGTAATAAGTGCTGATCCTCCATGCAGCTTAAGAGGGCTGCTCAATCCTCCTCAGCTCAGCAGAGATGGGGATGTAATGATTGGTGGAATTTTTTCCTTCCACAACAGATGGGAACAGACAGTTCATGCCTTCAAATCAGGGCCACAGCAGTCCAGTTGTAAAAGGTGAGCTAACAAAGGGAAAGTAATCTAAGAAAGAATGATAAAAGATACATGTTTTGGGTGGAATTATAAAACAGGTTGCCTGAAAATCTTTTTTTGGTCACATTTATCATAATATGTATAAAAGATTTTATAACACATGTACAAATAATATTTTTAGCAAATACTTCTGTAATAGATTTGTTTTTCATTTATTTTACTTACCGCCATACCAACTTACTTACTGCAGTCTGAGCCTCCGAGAATTTCAGAATGCTCAAACTATGGTATTTGCCATCGAGGAAATCAACAACAGAACTGATATTCTTCCTGGGATTAAACTGGGTTATAAAATCTATGATTCTTGTGGATCAGTAGAAATGGCTGTAAGAGCTTCCTTGTCATTAGTCAATGGTCATAGTGAAAATACAACTTTAATGTCTTGCCTCAAGCCTGAAACAGTTCAAGCAATCATTGCAGAGACATCGTCAACCCCAACTATAGCCATCTCTGCTACAATGGGACCTTTATACATACCTGTGGTAAATCATTCGTCTATCTATCTATCTATCTATCTATCTATCTATCTATCTATCTATCTATCTATCTATCTATCTATCTATCTATCTATCTATCTATCTATCTATCTATCTATCTATCTATCTATCTATCTAATAACATTCTTACATAATTAAACCATTTAGCACTAAAATAAATGTATTGGACATTTCTAATGATGCTTTCTTTAGTTTTTGTTGTTGTTGTATGTACATCTATGTATTGCAGATTAGCCACTTTGCAACATGTGCATGTCTGAGCAACAAAAAGAAACACCCATCTTTCTTCAGAACTGTTCCCAGTGATTATTACCAGAGCAGAGCATTGGCTAAGTTGGTCAGGCATTTCGGCTGGACCTGGGTAGGGGCCTTATGCAGTGATAATGACTATGGAAACAATGGCATGAACACCTTTATTAGTGCAGCCAAAGAGGAGGGAATTTGTGTTGAATTTTCTGAGGCATTCTTCAGAACAGACACCATTGAAAAAATTCTAAGAATAGTTGATATCATAAAGACTGCAACCTCCAAAGTTATTGTAGCTTTTATTTCCTATTCTGATATGGAGGTCCTTCTTAAAGAATTGGCCTTGCAGAACATCACTGGGTTTCAGTGGATTGGAAGTGAGTCCTGGATATCTGACTTGAACATGGCAACTGCTGAATGGCAGCCTATTTTAAAAGGATCGATGGGTTTTGCCATTCCAAAAGCTAAAATCAATGGCCTTGGGGAATTTCTGACTAAACTTGATCCTGCTTCTGGTGTAGATCTTTACAAAAAGTTGTGGGAGACCATATTTGAATGTGAACTACCCACAACAGAAAATGTGGGGATGAAGGAAATGTGCAAAGGCAATGAAAAACTGATTGAAGTGCAGAACCAGTACACAGATGTTTCAGAATTACAAATTGCAAATAATGTATACAAGGCTGTGTATGCTGTGGCTTATGCCCTGCATAACAGTTATGGTTGTTCTAAGGGATACAGTGGACAAGAAGGTTCTACTGTGTGCACAAACCGAGCAGATACCCAACAACCATGGCATGTAAGTGTAACAATATAGCCTGTTTAAACAACACATAAATAGATGTCACACAATATGTTGTTTGATTTATCTAGGTTCTCAATGAGCTGAAGAAACTCCATTTCACTACTAGCGCAGGAGAGGATGTATTCTTCGATGAGAATGGAGACCCAGCAGCAAGGTATGATTTGCTGAACTGGCAACAAGGTGACAATGGTAAAACAGTGTTTGTTAAAGTAGGTTTCTATGATGCTTCTTTACAAACACAACATCAGCTGTCATTTAACAACATCAGCATTGCCTGGGCCCACAGTGAACCACAGGTACAACAGAGTAATGCAATATCTACAGAGTATTTACACTAAACATAATAAAATATAGTCAATAAATACAATTTGTTTTTGTTTTTTTCAGGTGCCAGTCTCCGTGTGCAGTGAGAGTTGTTTCCCTGGTACCAGGAAGGCTGTGCAGAAAAGCAGACCAATCTGCTGTTATGACTGTATACCATGCGCAGAAGGGGAAATCAGCAATATAACAGGTATAATGAAAAATATTTTGTTTGGATAATGTTCCGATTACTGGGAAGGTGGGGAGCAGGCATATAACAATACAATTCAATACAATACGATAAAATACAATGAGCAATATATATTTATATTTATTTCTTTTAGATTCTCTTACTTGCATCAAGTGCCCACCTGAACTGTGGTCTAATGACAAGAAAGATAACTGTGTCTTAAAGTTGGTGGAATTCCTGTCATTTGATGAAATAATGGGGATCATTCTTGTGTTGTTTTCTTTGTTAGGAGTATCTTTCACCATTGCCATTGCTGTCATTTTCTTTACGTACAAGGACACACCAATTGTTAAAGCAAATAATTCAGAACTGAGCTTCTTGTTGCTCTTCTCACTGACTCTGTGTTTCCTTTGTTCACTAACGTTCATTGGACGGCCCTCTGATTGGTCCTGTATGCTGCGGCACACAGCGTTTGGGATAACCTTCGTTCTTTGTATCTCATGCGTTCTGGGGAAAACAGTAGTGGTGTTAATGGCCTTCAGAGCTACACTTCCAGGCAGCAATGTCATGAAATGGTTTGGGCCTCTACAGCAGAGACTCAGTGTACTTGTATTAACTCTCATACAGGTCCTTATTTGTGTACTTTGGTTAACAGCTTCACCTCCTTTTCCCTACAAGAACATAAACTACTACAAAGAAAAGATTATATTAGAGTGTAATGTAGGTTCAGCTATAGGTTTCTGGGCTGTGCTGGGTTATATAGGACTTCTGGCTCTTTTATGTTTTATTTTGGCTTTTCTGTCCCGGAAGCTACCTGACAATTTCAACGAAGCCAAATTCATCACATTCAGCATGCTGATATTCTGTGCAGTTTGGATCACCTTTATTCCAGCTTATGTCAGCTCTCCTGGAAAATTCACTGTAGCTGTGGAGATCTTTGCCATTTTAGCCTCCAGTTTTGGGTTACTATTTTGCATATTTCTCCCAAAGTGTTATATAATCATACTAAAACCAGAGAAAAACACTAAAAAGCAAGTGATAGGGAAAACATCTGTTAAGTGACATACAGTAGCTCCTACCCTATTTACAGCATGATTTATTTTTTCCTTAAAATTAAAGGATGCTCCGATATATTGACCTTAATAAATAAGTTTATTAATAAATATTATTGATAAATAAGTACTCTTTACTTTTTTAGGGGTTATTTGGCATTGATGTGAAAAATGACTTATGAAAAATACACACCTTTGAACAATGCTACGCTGCTATTTAATTAGCGAAGCTGTTTACTTTGCAAGATATTAATTAAAAAATATTGCAAAGAATAACACAAATGTGGTCAGATATTTTAATGCAAGCTGGTTTAATGATATAATTTGTGTTTGAATAAAGCCATTGTCTCATGGCAGGAGACATGCATCCTCTGGTCTCAGGTGATTAATTAAACCCAGATGACTTGTCATTTTACAAACCAACAAGACAAACGTGTGAAAACATGTCACATTACAGTTCATTGTACACACATGAGTTTCCAACCGTGTTGCAGGTGCTCTTGTGACAGGTGTGTTGTGTAAGCTCTCCCTCAGGTACAAAGAAGGCTGTTTAGAAACGAAGCCTGCCTGTTGTTATTCTTGCCCTTCAGCCCCAGCAGGACCAATTAAAATAATTAAATCGTCGTTTGGATATGGGGTAAATGAAACTGTAAAGGAGATTTTCCCAATGAGACCTAATTAAATTTGAGTTAACATTTTCCCCATTGCATGTTTATTAATTTATATTTTATGTTATTATTATTATTATTATTATTATTATTATTATTATTATTATTATTATTATTATTATTATTATTATTAATAATTATTATTATTGGAAGAAATAAGAATATAGTTTACGTCATGTATTATTTTTTATCATATATTATTTGCACATTTATTATCTACCCTAGAGATTTGCAGATTTTCTCATTTTTAGGTGTAAAGGCCTACTGACCTGTAGAGATTCTAGTTGTTTGAAACAAGCAACACTGTACCATTCGGAGTGGTCAAAATTATCTTTGTCCTTTATTTTGTGTGCTTGTGTTTTGCATTGATGTAATAAAAGAAGCCATATGTTTGTAGGCCCCACAACAAGAGACACGTTATTGGTCGTAGTTTTTTTTTTTTTTTTTTTCTTTTTGCTGAAAGTATCATTTAATGATACTTTCATCCAGCATTTTCATTTCAAAAATGACAATTTGTCCTGGTAAGGTCAGATAGTAATGCAATTCAATGTCTTTTGAAATTCAAGAAATCTCTGCTGTATACAAATTGTTAGTACATTTTGAAATATTACAATTATGGTTATTTTTGCCAGTCACTAAAATATAAATCCATAAAACAGAATCTGCACTATTTACAACCGTATAATGAGGCCTGCAAGTGCTTCATGTACATCAATAGAAGTAAAGGGATTTCAGCACTGGAGTGCCAGACAGCTCAACCTAAAATAAAAAACAAACAATAAAACAATTTAATGGTCAAAGCCCATTTGTTGCCATCCCTCAGCATATCTTTATTTGGATGGGACCTGCTGCCAGGTAATAAGTATAAAATACTTAGACTATAATTTGCGTATACAGTATACGCCCATTCTCTATTCTTACATGTAAAAATTGAATTTTAACCAGGCACAGTGAAGGTGGCAATGATTTGTTTATTATTTTACTTGAACTGGTTTAATCCAGGGGGAGTGGTGGCTCCAGCGGTTAAGGTGCTGGGTTGCCGATCGGAAGGTCTGGGGTTCAAGCCCCGGTATCGCCAGACTGCCATTCTTGGGCCCTTGAGCAAGGCCCCTAACCCTCTATGCTCCGGGGGTCCCTTACGAGGGAAATATCAAGGTCCGTGACGTCGGAGTGACGTGGGGCCGCCTTCCCGTGGGCTCACCACCTGCAGGAGGGACCGTAAGGTACGGTGCTGTGAGGATTGCGCAAAAGTCAAAGGCGGGGGCCTGCTTAGACTGCTGCCGGATTACGGATAAGCGGGAGAAAATGAATGAATGAAAGAATGGTTTAATCCAAACTACAAAAAGTAATCAATCTGTAAATAGGGCCAACCTAATGTGCTTTGCCAGCAGGAATAAAAAAAAAAAACTGTGTGTCACCAATACTGTAAATAGCCATAATATTATATAGATTTAAATAATAAGCATTATGTTTAAGGAATTTAATATCGTTTATAAAATAAACGTGTTGGATTGGTTCATGTAAATTATATTATGATAAATGACTTTGTTGAATGTAATTTATATAGCAAGTAAATTAATATAAATGGCCAAAATAAGAACATGACAAACAATGCATTTCACCCTTGTTTTATTTCATTTTAAATTAAAATTGTTTTTCTCTGACACACTGGCTCTGTTTTTTTTGGTGTGTTTTTTTTGGTATACATATTTGAGCTCTGAACGAGTCAACTAACATTGTAAACATCAAAAACATGATATATTTTCTGTTCATTAATTTAGTTATGAAAACAGACCCATTCTAAGCATTTTAAGCATTCCAGGTATAATTAACAATTTTGAAAAGGTTATGTTGTTTCTGAAGATGTATTACAATAAAGGATTGTTACCAGGACAGGCCTTAATTCTCCTTTTAAGCTTTTTAGACTTGTTGAAATTCTGAATGCTAGTTCTGTTCTGTGACTCCCTTTTTTTTTTTTTTTTTTTTTTTTTTTTTTTTTTTTAACAATGAATTTGTTTTGGTGACAGGAGTTGCAAAATTACAGAAAAATACAAAAATAATAAAATATTTTTGTATTATTGCACAAGAAGAAGAGCATTTAACCACTCGTAAGTTAGATTGGCTGGGGGAAGAGTCTTTTCTTGTGCCTGTCTGTCCTGGTTTTCAGTGCTCTGTAGCATCGGCTAGACGGCAAAAGTTTGAAAATTATGAGTGATCCAGTGTGATTTTCCGAGCCCTTGTTCTCACTCTGGAAGTATAGAGTTTTTAAAGAGTGAGCAGGGGAGCACCAATAAGCTTTCCAACCATCTGAACTCTAGTTTTCTAATGTCTGCTATTGTAGCTAAGCCAAGTGCACAGAACAGACTCTATGATGGCTGAGTAGAACTAAGTATTAAAACTTATAAATGTCAGTATAAATGAGTGATCCCTATATGTCTCACATTTTCAGTGGCAGATATTAATATACTTAGTAAGTTATAAAATCGCAGTATATCAAGCTTGATTTTCATTCACACATGCAAACATCCGATATTGGCTATATGACTTGTTTTGAAATTTCTATGCATTCAATATCATTCAAACTTTATCAGACAAGGTACCTGATTACTCCAACAAAACAGGCAAAATAGGTTTAGACTTCAAGCTTTCAGATCATACAATTAGTAGAAATAACAGTCTCTGGTGAGGGTTTTGGGGCTTAACTATAAACAAAATACCAATACTCAATTTTACACCATCTTTAGTGGGTGTAATGTTTACCTCTGAGAATTTAGATCAACTGGCCTTTCCACCTGGGTCACAGGAGAGGAAATAAAACCAAGAACCTATGCTGCTCTGAAACCTTGCATGAGCTCAGACTGAGATGAGCACAGTTGCACTGGTTCTGTTTGCTCTTCTTATAAGAGCACAAGCTTCTTGCTCTGAATGTAGACATGATGGGATTTTAGTGGACAAATGTCTTTTGGTTGGTAAAGACCTTAACACTTGTAAAAATGAATACAGACATAGACTTTGGTGGTGAGTATAATTTAAATACATATTATAATATTTTTAATTATTATTGCTCATTTTAGATATTGCAAGTTAATAAACTTGAATACATCTTCTTCATCATCTTCTTCATCTTCTTCTACTACTTCTTATTCTTTTTTTATTCTTTAGTTTTTTTGTTTTTTGAAATGGAAATTGAAATAATTAGATCACCTAAAAGCATACTATAAGATCTATGAGTAGCTTTGTAGTACACTACAAAATTCACGTTTGTATTAATGCATCTGATGTGTTATCTCTTTCCAGGTGCTCTCTAACACAACATAATACGGTGTTCTGTGTGGATGTGCTGAAAATGAATATACTGTTTCTCTACTCTGTCTTTTCAGAATACAAATTGCTTTGTATTTGTATATTTGCCTCCCAAAACTGTCAGGCTTTAGGAGGCCACCTCACATTGGATTATGTAAAAGCCAACATGTGTTTACAGATGGTATGATGCAAAACAAGTTCTCAAATATTACACAATGCAAAGAATGAAGTGACTGCCCTCTCTAGATTGCTCTTTATTACTTATTACCAAGTAAAAATGATAAATAAATGTATAGCTATTATCTGTAGTCATCTATAGTTATTATCTATACATTATCTATGTAACTAAAGAATCTATTTAATCAAAATTGTCTGTTTAAAAATTCACAATTCTCTCTCTCTCTCCACAGCCAGTTTATTTTTCTAGAAATTATTCTCCTGATGTTGTTGTGTTATTGCAGAATTTTATGTTAGAAAGAAATATCATCGTAAAAACTTTTCCTCTCCACAGGGTTTTTATTTTCCTGCTTGTGTCTGTGTAACCTATTTTTGGGTATGGCTCATTTTTATAAGAGCCAAAGGATACAAAAACGTACAGCGAACAGCACATCTGATAAACTGCAGGAGGTTATTGAGCGCCTGCCTTTTTCTGACTGGAGTAAAGTGCATAAAAATGACAATCACACTATGCTGCATGACTGAGCGTTGTTTGCTGATCAAAGTCATTAGATGCAGAGCATCTGGAACTCCATGTCTAAATGAGGTTTTACTGAGTCTGAAACTGTCAGGTAGAAGAGAAAACAGCCTGAGAGAAAGTGAATCTTGGAGGAACGTGTGCTACAAAACTCTTTCTACCTCTGTATGTCTTTGTGCTGCTTTGCTCTATGGCTGGATTTTGACCCACATGCTCATTGGGCATCGCAACAACTACCCTGTGGTGAATAAGAGTAGAAAGAGTGGTGGTTACATGTGCCCTCTATGTCATCATTTTTTCGAATACAAGGTAAACTAAACAGTAAATACTAGTTTACGAGACGGCTAGTATTTCTCTTTTGATATATATACCATATATTTCCAAAAGCATAGGTACACCTGGTCATAAGTATGTGATTATTGAGCATTGCATTCCACATTTAGTCCCAATACGCTCTTATTATTCCCTTCACTCTTCTGGGAAGATGTTCCACTAGATTTTGGAGTGTGCTTATGGATATTTGTGTTCATCAGCCACAAGAGGATTACGAAAGGCAGGTACTGATGAAGGTGAGGAGACCTGAGGGTGCAGTCACCGTTCACATTCATCCCAAAGGTGTTCAGTAGGGATGAGATCAGAGCTCTATAGCAGGCCACTCAAGATCTTCCTCTCCAAAGCATGCAAACCAGATGATGAAGGAGCTCACTTTGTGCACAGGGGCATCGCCATGCTGGAACAGGTTTGGGTTTCCAAGTTCAAGCAAATGCAAATTGTTATTATAGCGCCATCTAAAGACAATTGAGTTCTGTACAATTGAGTGCCTTCAGCTTTGTTGTAACAGTTTGGAAAGAACCACATATAGCAGGAAAATGCAGGTGTCCCAATACTTTTGGAAATATAGTGTGTGTGTGTGTGTGTGTGTGTGTGTGTGTGTGTGTGTGTGTGTGTGTGTGTATATATATATATATATATATATATATATATATATATATATATATATATATATATATATATATATATATATATATATATATATATATGAATAACATATTGTTTTAATTTTTATCTATAGGAGGTCTTGTGTAAAAATAAACAAATGAAAAAAAGTCCAACAACAAAAAGCTGTTTAAGACATTTGTATGCTTCTAAATACACAAGATGGCAAAAAGGTACTTTTCTTTGTCGAATTCTATACATGAAATTGTCCTACACTAAAGCTCATTTTACATGATTCTAACATATTTTCCAATTTCTTGCCACAGAAGAGATTTCTCACCTGCTACAGTACTATAGAAGTGACACTATTGAAGGTACAGGCCATACAAGAATTACAGGAGTGCTAATAACATCTGTGTCACTGTCCCTGCTCTGTAACACAGCAATTGTTACTTTTAGCAGTTATCAGCAGAGCTGCCATACCAACCACATGGCCAGTCACTCCAAACTGACGTTCATGCTGCTTTTCACATTCTCCTGGTGCTCATTCAGTTCTCTACCTGAGACTGTTCAACAGACTGGATGTTCTTGCAAATTCCACCAAATAGTTTTTAGGATCTCATTTGTCCTGAGCGTGCCCTGTATTTTTTGGAAAACAAAACTGGTCTTAATGACCTTTAGAGCTACATTTACATGTAATGTAATGCAGTGGTTTGGGTCTCCACATCAGAGATTCAATGCTTTTGCCTTCATTATATAC
Organism: Silurus aristotelis; assembly: GCF_946808225.1. Classification (NCBI taxonomy): domain Eukaryota; kingdom Metazoa; phylum Chordata; class Actinopteri; order Siluriformes; family Siluridae; genus Silurus; species Silurus aristotelis. Next base: position 3,631,935 of record NC_139583.1, on the reverse strand, counting down.
CAAGTTCTCATTAGTGTACGTTGGCTTATAAACAATTCAGCCTCCGAACCCAGAAAAGAAACACAAAAACACCTTAAACGTTGCTATACAAATATTTTGTATTTGTTTTATATCACGAAAAATATCCCATTCTCTGACACCTTTTTATCACTAATTATGTGCAAACTGTTTCTTGAGTTTTAAAACTAAATTATGTATGCTTGCTAATATTAAATATTTGCCTTTATATTCTATTATTGTGTGGGGTTTGAAGTGTACTTAGCAACAGTTTTGATGCAGTCTATAGGAGTGGCTATGAAATAATAAAAAAAATACTCAAAATCTCTCAGGGTGTGATTTTCTTTTACTTTCAACCAATTATTTTTTAAGTATGAATTTGAAACACACAAACTTCATTTAAGGACATGAAAAATGGCTCAGTGTCTTTGTTACATTGGGTAACTTTCTTTGAATAGATAAAGAATGTATCATACACCTGTGTGAATATCCAAGTGGTACACGTTTGTTGTATTTAGGTTTGCAAATACATCTTAGCCTGATTAAATGTAAAGCATTAGAAAGAGCTAATGCTCCAATCACTTTTTAATCCCAGAGACAACCATGAAGAGAAGGTACATTTAATCATTGCCTCACGCAAAAATTCATAAATTAATTAATTGTTGTATGTATTTATTATAAAAAAAAGAAGAGAAAGGAGGGACCTTAACCATTTAAGAATGAAATTCAGTGCATGAACTGGGACATTAATCTTAAATGTCATTAAACTTTGTGAGTCCTCAAAAAATGTAAAACCTTGATTTACTACCCACACTACATTTTTGATGTCTTGTTACATGGCAAGGCCATTTTAATGCCAAATAGCATGTTGACATAATTAGGTATAAACAGATAATTAATGCACTTATATACCACCTCAAACTATGGAAACCATTAAGAGAGCATATCCCTTATATATTTGATTATAATAGCTTCTGGGAGAGAGGAGTTAGTTTTTAATAAGAACTGTAAAAGGGTACCTCAATCAACTCTGGCCATCTATACAGACGTCTCCCTTTTCCAGAAAGTAGTGGTTATTAAATGGAAAAGTTTTAGTTAAAGATTTACCCAGTGTAAACTATTTTGGGAGAAGATCCAGGTCATAATATAAGTTAGGGTAAATCGTGTGTATTGTCCTTTTCAAGGTCTATTTTGTTTTCTCACTCCAACTTTGGCAAATCATGTCTTTTTACAACTTGCTTTGTGCTTTTGTTATGCTGGATCATAAGAAGTTGGAAGTTGAAATGACATCCTCAGTCAAAGAGGAAGGTGAAGGAATTTTCTTAGCTGAGCAGGCAGACAGGGTAATGTCCTCAGCTAAGCAAGATGGCAGAGATAGGCTCCAAGTGATGCCCGTAGTTAAAGTGACATTCCAGCTCCCTCTGCCTTGCAGAGAGGCCAAGCAATGAACGATAGCACATATTTCATCTATCACCTTTAAAAAGTATGTGTCATGCTTGTGAGGTTTACATGTTCTTACAGAATGCCGACCCCTCTATTAGCATTATGGTTAGTTTGTTTATTACTGGTTAGTTTGAGTATTTCCTCCTTCAGTAGCTTGCACCCAGGCAGTTTCTGTATGTAACACCGTCTACACCAAACAGGCATAACATTATGACATTATAGCATTATTACTGATAAAGTGAATAACAATTATTATCTCTTGAGTGAGTTTGACAAGCGCCAAATTGTGACGTCTAGACGACTGCGTCAGACAATCTCCAAAACAGCTCTTGTGGGATGTTCCGGGTCTTCAGTCGTCAGAATCTATCAAAAGTGATCCAAGGAAGTAACAGTGGTGAACCGGCGACAGGGTCGTGGGCGGCCGAGTCTCACTGATGCAGGTGGGTAGCAAAGGCTGGTACGTGTGGTCCGATCCAACAGGCGAATTCCTGTAGTTTACATTGATGAAGAAGTTGATGATGTTAATGTTTGACGGGTCGTGGCAGCAAAGGGGGGACCAACACAATATCAGGAAGGTCATAATGTTATGGTTGCTAAATCTTGTTTTATCTGCATACCCAAGACTGTCTGTGAGTCATAGCTTTTCATCACAGAAAAACATACCTTCAATGTCAAAACACAGGCAAAAGTCAGTTAATAGGCAATGCTGAATTCTGGGAAATGTAGTTAAATGGAGCAGGTGTTTCTCTTTTTTGAGGAAAACTTCTTTAAATGACACACCTCTGACAAGGACCAGCCTACAGCACAAAGGCATTATAAAAAACAAGGAGCACTTGTCCTGTTCTTTCAGCCATGGGTAGGCTTATTGTATTGTCTATGTGTTTAATACACTTTACACCAACAGGGTTTGCATGCCAGCTGCTGGGTAAGTTTGACATGCGAGATATGTTTAAAGAAGGAGACATTATGATAGGTGGAATTTTCCCTATATTTAACAAGCAGGAGAATATTGTTGCTTCATTTACAAACAAACCGCCTAAAGCGGAATGTACAGGGTGAGTTAATAAAAAAATCAATACTCACAATAAAAATGAAGGGGAACGTAAATCAACGCAATGCTCTGTTTCCAATTTGTTTTCTTCCTCTACTCATCACAGATTTGACCTGCGAGCCTTTCGCTGGACCAGAACCATGATGTTTGCGATAGAGGAAATCAATCGAGACAATAATCTGCTTCCTAACATCACTTTAGGCTATAAAATTTTAGACTCTTGTGCCTCTCCTACTAATGTTTTGCGAGCTGCTCTCACTTTGGTGAGCATGTCAGAGAAAAATGAATCCTCCTCTCAGTGTTATCCACCTCCCCTATCAGCCATTGTAGCTGAATCAGGATCTACCCAGTCATTAGTAGTGGCTGGGGCATTTGGACCATTCAGAGTACCAGTGGTAATAACAAATATTTAAAATTTGAAAAAAAAGGCATTTAATATATAAAAATGCATTTGTATTTATAGGACTGTGTTGCTTGTCTCTGAATAGGTGAGTTACTTTTCAACATGTGAATGTTTAAGTGACAAAAAGAAATATCCCACATTTTTCCGAACAATACCAAGTGACTATTACCAGGCAAAGGCTTTGGCGTTCCTTGTTAAACGGTTTGAATGGACATGGTTTGGAGTTTTACAGTCCGACAACGATTATGGACGAAACGGAATATCAGCGTTCACGAAAGAAGTGCAGGAACTCGGTGTTTGCATTTCATTTGTTGGCACGATTCTGCGGACATACCCCCGAAGTAAAATCCTCGAAGTGGTTGAAATGATAAAACAATCAACAGTCAAAGTGATTCTCGCATTCGTGCCAGAAGGGGATTTGTATCCTTTAATGAAAGAAGTGGTCAAACAAAACATAACAGGAATACAGTGGATTGGAAGTGAAGCCTGGGTAACTGCAGACAGACCATCTACTCCAGAAATGTTCAAATATTTTGGAGGAACAATAGGATTTGTTGTTCGAAAGATGGCAATCCCTAAACTAGGGCCAGTTCTCAGGGATATCAACCCTTATAATAAATCAGAATCGAGTTACGTCACTGATTTCTGGGAAACTATTGTAGGCTGCAGGCCTCCATCATCAGTAAATGATGTACTTAATGGCACAAAAACATGCACAGGAGCAGAAACGGTGGATTACACAAACAAATTTTTTGATGTCACACAACTCAGGGAGACATATAATGTTTATCAAGCAGTGTATGCAATTGCACATGCATTACACCAGGTGATGTTTTGTGAAAATCCTGAGACCAATGTATCAAAACAGTGTCGTTCTGTGTTAGAAATAATCCCAAAAATGGTGAGCTATGCATTTTTCTTTACATTTACAATAAATTTTAATTTCTTTCCTCCAAAGGAAATATCACGATTTTAAAACCCTTTTAGTAATTATTATTGCTTTTTTTGTGTGTTTTTAAGGTAAGTGAACAGTTAAAAACGGTACATTTTGTGGATGCATTTGGAGAAGATGTGTTCTTTGACCAAAATGGAGACCCACCTGCCTCATATGAAGTTATAAACTGGCAGCTAAGAGACGGCCAAGTGCAGCATATTGGAGTTGGCTATTTCAGCACATCTGCAGAAGGAAAATATGAACTTGTGATTAATGAAGACAGGATTGTCTGGAGAACAGGGAATTTGGTAGCATAAACATAATATACTTAAGATCGATTTTTTTTTTAATTTTTCCATTAACCATCTATAATTTCATCATCAATCTGCTCTGCAATCTCAGACACCAAAAGCTGTTTGCTCAGAAGTCTGTCCGCAAGGCACAAGAAAAGCACAAATTAAAGGAAAGCCTATGTGCTGCTTTGACTGTATTCCATGCACCGATGGCTCGATATCAAACACAACAGGTGAAGTGACCTTGCATTACATTTCCCAAAAGAAAAGCATAAACAAGCATTTCAAAAACATTTCTCTTCTGCTTTAGGAGCAGCAGATTGCATCACCTGCCCTGAGGAGTACTGGTCGAATGAAAGAAAAGACACCTGCGTCATGAAAATCACAGAGTTTCTTTCATACACAGAAACAATGGGCATTGTTTTAATAACTGTGTCATTATTTGGTGCCTGTCTTGCATTTTCCACTATGTTGGTTTTTATATACTTTAGAGACACACCAATAGTAAAAGCAAATAATTCAGAACTGAGTTTACTTTTACTTCTTTCTCTTATATTTTGCTTCCTTTGTCCTCTCACATTTATTGGTGAGCTGACAGTCTGGTCCTGCATGTTGCGTCACACAGCATTTGGTATTGCTTTTGCCCTCTGCATTTCCTGTATGTTGGGGAAAACTATTGTTGTGGTAACTGCCTTTAGAGCAACTTTACCTGGAAATAATGTGGCAGGAAAGTTTGGCCCAACTCAACAAAGAGCCATTGTGTGTTCATGCACCGCAGTTCAAATCGTTATTTGTGTTATTTGGCTAAATGTTTCACCACCATTTCCTGACAAAGTCTTTGAACAACATAGTAAAAAAATAATTTTAGAGTGTAACACAGGCTCAGATGCTGCCTTTTGTGCTGTTCTAGGTTACATTGGATTTCTTGCTCTTATTTGTTTGGTTCTGGCATTTTTAGCCAGAAAGCTACCTGATAATTTCAATGAAGCCAAATTCATAACTTTTAGCATGCTAATATTCTGTGCAGTTTGGATCACATTTATTCCAGCTTATGTCAGCTCTCCTGGGAAGTATACAGTAGCTGTAGAAATATTCGCAATTTTGTCTTCAGCTTTCGGCCTGTTGTTATGCATTTTTGCACCAAAGTGTTATGTTATTTTAATTAAACCGGAAAGAAACACAAGAAAACATGTAATGGGAAAGAATCCAAATAAATAATTAAAGAAATTATGTCAATACATTTTATAGAAGTATTGTATGGAAGTGTGTTGTAAAATGACAAATTTGCTCTGCATTAATATTTAATATATAAGAATTTAATAAGATAATTATTTTCAAACATAAACAGCATAAAACATCTACCGAACACTTATTCTAAGTTTGATATGTAATATAAATAATATGATATGGTAATGAAATAATAAATCCATGATAAGGAACATTTAAATATTGACTTCTGAACATTATTACAATTTTACTATTAAATCATATCAATATAAATAATAAAATAAACTACAAAAAGCAAAACAGACATTGTGTAAACACCCGAACATGCAACATTTGAGCATGTGTGTCTACAGTATTTCATTAACCCATAAGCTGAGTTGCATAGACCTTATCCTGAAACACTGTTCAAAACTGTATTAGTCATTTTATAAAAAAAAACCCCCAAACAAACAAAAAAAAAAAAACACACTGAATGTGACCTTTCTGAATGACTTGGAGTGTTAAATGGCACCTGGATACATTTTGTATACATTTCTAACCTTTTCTTTTCTCACCATGTTGTTTCACACATTGGATTTCTTGTACACTTTATGGGGAAATCTGCATTATGACTTCTGATGGCAGTTAAAGTTATGGGTGGTCTGGCGTCCATCTTTATCCTATTGTACCTGAGGTGAGTGTACAGTGCTACAGTTTAGAACCCATAAAACCAGTTTTTAGTCGTCTATGTGGGACTCAGGACCTTATCATATTCAGGAGATGGAAACGCATTACAATAGTCCACCCAAAAATTAATAAAAGCATTAACTTTGTTTGCATTATGCAACAACATTGATTCTAAACTTAAACATTTGTATCTGAAATGAAAAACATTTATGATAGTAATTTTCTCTTCATGAGTACAGGACATTGTCTACACACAGTGCACACATTTTCTAGTTGTGGTTACCACACAAGTCTCAAACAAAAAGTTTTTTACTGTACATGTTTTCATGTGTCTCGATCGTAGTATCATATTTATAAAGAGAGTTAAAAGGAGCATATAAAGAGATACAGTGTGGCCCTTTGAAGAAGGTCAAACTTTTGTATGCATAAAAAATGTAGGTACGTGGTAGCTTAGTGAATAAGGCATTGCATGTTGGAGCTGGAGGTCATGAGTTCAAATCCTGCCAGCAAATGTAAAGAAGCCAAATAACTGTCAGTCAGACAAGACTTGAGAATGAGAAAGGAGCTGCCCATTTAGCTCATTTTTAATATCCAGGGTATCAAGTGTTACATCAAACAAGGATAAACTCTGACCTCATTTTGTGTACCCATGTTTCCCAAGCAGGCAAGTATGAGCTCAGCTGGCTGGTGACATTTACATTTACTGTAAATCACTTTGCCAGACAGAGTGACTTACAATTATCTCGTTCATACAACTAAACAGTTGAATGTTAATGGTCTTGCGCAATGGCATCCTAGTGGTGGTGGGATTTTGAATTAATGACCTTCTGATCAGAAGTCCAACATCTTACCCACTGAGCTACCGCTTTCCACAGTTGATGAGTTAAGGGGAGATAAACAAGGTGCTTATTAGCTATAATTTTAACAGTTGACAAGGGCCAAGATTAGGTGTAATAACTAATCACATGTACCTTACAACACAGTTCAGTTCTTTTTTTTGCATATTCCAAAAATGTTAGGAAGTTTGGGTTAGAGTGCAGGGTCAGCAACGATACAGCAGTCCTGAACACCACTGACCCAGAGCCTTAACCACTGAGCTTTCCACAGCTATTTTAATAATTAACACTATGTAAAAAATTTACACAATTGTACAGGATGTCTTTGTCTATGCTGTAGCATAGTTCTTAGTCTTTATTTTAAGTGTAAGCCCATGGTGTGTCAGGATTACAGTGGAAAAAACACAACTGTGCACCAGAACAACTTGCCTAAAATCAGTGATTGATTTGATTTAAAGCTTTAATAGGAGAATGAAGAAATCCAGTGAGCCATGTTTTAAAAACTAGTGAAAAGCCTTCAAAGATAAGAGGAAGTTGTTTACAGTAAAATTAAATGATTTTTTTTTTTAAGTAATTGAGTGTTTAATTTTATTTATTTATTTATTTTATCATTCATTTTAAAACTTTTCATTTCTTTAACGTTTGATATAAAATGTGTGCTGTATTTTGTGTTATATTGGAGCACCAGACAAAGTCGGACATATACGGTAGATGCATTGTTTATTGTAGCATAATATGGTTTGTAACCCAGACTCAAAACATTTAAAATTCTTGATTATAATGTGTGTGTGTGTGTGTGTGTGTGTGTGTGTGTGTGTGTGTGTGTGTGTGTGTGTGTGTTTTTGTGTGTGTGTGTGTGTGTGTACATTATGATAGTAAATGTTTTTGCACTACTTTTTCATCATATGCTTTTTGCTGTTTTTTTCAGGTCTCAACAGGACAACATAGCACTTTGGGGCAAATATGCACAGAAGCAGTCCAAAGGCAGAAGCTAAGATTGCAAAGACATGCACAGCAACCATATATTTTCCATTTGTGCTCACATAAACGGGGATGAATGTTATCCACACAGCGAAAAAGATCAGCATACTAAATGTGATGAATTTTGCCTCGTTGAAATTGTCTGGAAGTTTTCTGGCCAAGAACGCTAGTAAAAAGCACATGCATGCGAGCAGGCCAATGTATCCCAACACACACCAGAATCCTATCTCAGATCCCACTTTGCACTCTACAGTTATCGTAGAACTAAAAAATTCAGTGGTATAGGCAGCAGACGGAGGTTTAGTTGTCAACCATATGATACAAATAAGCAATTGGAATAATGAACATAATATAACACTAAACCTTTGTTGGACTGGACCAAACCATTTCATGACATTACTACCAGGTAAGGTGGCCCTGAACGCCATGAGAACTACTACAGTCTTAGCCAAGATGCAGGCAATGCATAGTGCAAAGCTGACTCCAAAGGCTGTAAACCTGATCTGGCAAAGCCAGTGAGTGGGCTTGCCAATGAATGTGAGACTAATCAAAAAGCATGCACATAGAAACAAAAGTAGGAGGAAGCTGAGTTCCATGTTGTTGCCACGAACTACTGGAGTATTTCTGTAGATCATAAACACACAAAGCATTGCAGCAGTCAAACAAGCTCCAAATATTGATACAGCCAAAAGAATAATTCCCAAAGGCTCTTGAAAGGACAGGTACTCCAGGACCTTTGGGATGCAATTGTCTCTGGCTTGGTTTGGCCATGTTTCCCTTGAACATCTTAAACAATCATTTGAGTCTGTGAGAAAATCGATAAAAAAAAATGTTTTCCATTGTCATGAAAATAAATATCAGAGTAATAGTTACATAGAAATCAGTTTCACACCTGTTTGATTGCTAATCTCTCCCTCAGCGCATGGTATACAGTCAAAGCAACATATAGGTTCACCCTTTCGCCTGGCTTTCCTCGATCCTGGCAGGCAACTTTTGCTGCAGATTGAAACCGGTGCCTAATAACCACACACATGTTTGGCACATGGACTTCACAGTTTTGATAGACACAAACCTACTGAAAGGATATATTCAAAATATTGATCTGATGCCTTTGTGAGAAAAAAAATGCCTGATGTAAAATCAACCAAGCATCCAGAATTGTGACATTTTAAAATACAAAACAGAATATATTTTCTTTGAATGGCAACAATACAGAAAAACTGAATAATAAGCAAACGTATGAAAGAGGATCTGACGATGGATGAAAATGAACACACCTTATTGTCTCTTTGCCACAATATCGCTGATTCGTTAATTATCAGGCTACTATCCTCCCTTAGTGATGCATCATAGAACCCCACTTTCACCAGCTGGAGTGAGCCATCACTTGCCATCTGCCAGTTCATCAAATCATAAGACGCAATGGGGTCCCCATTCTCATCGAAGTGGACAAACTCCCCTAATGTCGTGAAGTTCGTTTTCTTCATGTAGTTTATTAGCTTTGGAAAAGATTAGGATGTCAGTTTTATAGCATCCAAATAGCAAATCTATCATTTCCATTCATATAGTTATCACATTTAATAAAAACTTCATACATCCATAAAATAGAACAATGTTAAAATATAGCCACAAATACTTACACACACATCCATTCATACACTCACACACACCTGCCAAGGCAGTAGGGGATGTAGACTCCCACATGTCCCATTTGGAAACGGTCCCTGTCCTGGAACACAGTCACTCATATCCTGTAAGGCGTGTGCTATAAGATACACAGCTTTGTACACATTATAAGACACCCTAAGCTGTGATACATCTGAAAAAGTAGAGTAGACATCGTCCAAACTCTCTCGCCCACTACAAGCTTTCCGATTTCGGGCATCCTCTCTATGTACATGAGTGTTTAAAGAACCATTGACCCGGCAGTTAAACGTTTCCTCCCAAAACTCGGTTAGAAAATGTGAGCTATGAACACTGGAAGCGATCATCTCTCTAAGGTATCCACCAAGGTTAGGGATTTCACCCTTCCGTATAGCAAACCCCAGCGTTCCCTGTAAGAGGTCGTGGAAATCGTCCCACAACGCTTGTGACGTTGCCCAAGCTTCACTGGCAATCCACTGTAGATGGGTGATGTTTTGTCGCCTGCATTCTCGCAGAATTGTCTGCAGTTCAGATTCTCCAGAGAAGTTTAGTATGACTGTGGCTGTAGAGGCTTTAATGACATTCAGCAATTCCTGCACTGCTTCTGATGTAAGTGTAACGGGGTAAAAATGCACGTACGCAGGACATACATGATATCTGGACGATTCCTTTAGAAAGAGCTGAATAGCAAAGCGAGCATAGTCAGACTCCACTCCTATGACCCCCACCCAGCTCCACTGGAAGTAATGCACCAACTTTGCTAAAGCCTTAATCTGAAACTCGTCGCTTGGCATCGTGCGCATAAATGTGGGAAACTCTTTTTTGTTACTCAGACATGAGCAAGATGCAAAGTAGCTCACCTGAGAGGATATATAAATGAGCAGGTTAGAAGACAAAAACATCTCTGTCGATGCATTCATTCATAAAAAATAATGAAGAATGAACTACACAAGAAAAAAACTGAATATAAAGAAAAAGTTACAGAAAAAATATTACAGAAATACAAATCATAATGGATGACAATCCTTACCAGAGGTATACTGAATGAGCCTAGTGTTCTCAGCACAGCCATGGATATGCCTGATGCAGCATCTCCTACAAGGACAGGAGAGGGCTGCCTGATAACATTCGCACATCCAGACCCTCTTGATTTCTCTGGCTGCCCATTGACCAGGAGAAGTGAGCTCTTTATCGACACAGGTATGTCATCGCAGCTGTCCCGAATATGGTATCCTAGAGACAGATTCGGTAACAGGTCCTGCCTCTGATTTATCTCTGTCACAGCAAAAGTCATTGTTCGCATCCATCTCAGTGCTCGAGGACTAAAGCTGCAGCATATTTAAAAACATTTCTTACATCTTTAAATACAACTCTTTTCAAAGTTAATTGAAGAAATTGTAATACAAAATTTCTACAATAAATATTCCATTACAAATGACAGTCAGTGAATAAAAATTTGCATATACTTTTCAAAGTATTTCACATACTACTTGTAATCAGTCGGTTCAGGTTTGCTTTGGAAAGACTGCACTGCAGAAACAGGGCTGTAGTGCAGTGGAAACAGGCCTCCCAAAATCACATCTCCATCCTTGTAAAAACTATGAGTCCCTTCATCTCCCTGGTAGATGCACTCATCCTTGGTTATGAAATGAAAACATGTAAATGTGTTTAAAAGAACCCAGAATGTAAGCAAATGAATACGGCATGCCATCACTGACACAAAACAGAAAGATAGCACACATGGGCTTATATAGGTACTGTAATGAGAGGGGACAGTCTTGTCTTGTCCCAGAGAAACATGTGGACCAATGATATTTGCTCCTTAGGCAGTGAGACAGCTCGACTGTTTTTCAGATTGTTTCGTTAATGCAGTCAAACAATATATTGCCTTCAAAATATGTATAAAAATTGTTTTTAATATTTTAAATGGCTTGTAGTATTTTTTTGATAAAATAGGCAATTTGCTTAACATTTTTAAGCCAGTCATAAGTAAACATTTGAAACAAATTTGTATGAAAAGGGGGCCATAAGATAAAAAAATATTATAAATAAATACAATGCATCACTCTTAACAAATGAAATAAATAACAGGAAAATATATATTTAATTTATTAATTACTAAAAAAAAAAAAAAAAAATACACAGCTTACATTTAGACTCAATGGTCAGGCCCTGATATGACAGATTACTGGTCAAGTGCGAAGGTTTACATATGATATTAAAAAAAATGGACCTTTAAGCAAACCTTTTATACAGTAAAATTACAAATCAACGGAAGTCCTAAGAGGCTATGCATTATAATATTTTTTCTTGTGATGACGATATCATTTTCTCACCATAACAAACATTTTCTCATGATCTCAAAATACAGTAACTATATTGTTTTCTCATTATCACAACTTCATATTCTTGTGATCTTGACATCAGTTTCTTGAGTCATGATAATGAAAAAAAAAAATGTCGTTATGTCGAGAAAATTTTGTTATGACCATGAGAAAACAACTCTTGTTATAAGTTAAGTAAATGTGAGAAAATAGGGAAAAAAAAGTATTATAATGCTGGCCTCTTAGAACTTCCATAAAAATCTATTAAATCTATTTTAAATGTATCACATGGTCATAATCAATCATGCAGATTTCGCTGTGGATATTTAAGTCGATCAGCCTTCGACAATGTTAAACCACATGTCATTCATTAAGGCATTATTTGTAACAGTTTTAGAGCTTTCCTGTCTGAACAGGTCCGGGTAGTAGATAATAAGTGGAGATCACCTGACTAATGTTATCCATTGTGATGTCAAATCATGGTGAGATGCAAAGGGTCAGAGCTTCTACAGTATATAAAACGCAGTCAGCGTTATATTTAGCAGTGTGCAGATTGGCAGCACAATGCTTTATCTTTTACTTCCTGCATTTTTTTTCCCTTGCTCAGTTGTATCTGATCCAGCATCAGAGTGTTCATTACAAGGAGACTTTGATCAACCTGCATTCGTGTCTGATGGGGATATCACAATAGGAGGAATATTTCCTTTGCATTACAGAGTGGAGCTACCAACAGCAGACTACAGAAGCAAACCTTTGGCAGCACAGTGTCAGGGGTGAGAATTTTACATATTTATTTGATGTAGTCTTTCACCTCAAAATATGTTTTTTTTTTTTAACAAATGTTTGTCTTCACTCACTCTGTGTACTTATTTTTACAACAAAAATCACTTGTGTGTCTGTAAATAAATATTGGCAAATAGTTTGTGCTGTCATTGGATATTAATGTGTCTATGTGACCTGTAGGTTTGATTCCAGGGCATTGCGCTGGGCTTTGGCAATGAGGCTTGCTGTAGATGAAATCAACAACAGTACAGTTCTTCTGCCGAACCACACCCTGGGTTACAAGATCTTTGATTCCTGTGCTACTCCAGTTACGGCTCAAAGGGCTGTTCTGGCTGTACTGAATGACCAGAATGTTGAGCAGGGATCATTGTGTACTCGCGGTGGTCCTTTACTCGCCATGGTTGGAGAATCCGGTTCCTCACAAACAATTGTTGTTTCTAGAACAATGCAACCTTTCAGAATACCCATGGTAACGTGAGATTTTTTGGCTTTTACACTTATTAGGCATATTGTGTAAGATGGTTGCAAATACAATTTGGTGATCTGCAAATTCAAAAGATAATAAAAGCTTAAATGTTTTATTTTGCTCTGATATTTTTTCTGCAGATAAGCTACTTCTCAACTTGCTCTTGTCTAAGTGACCGTAAACAGTTTCCGACATTTTTTAGAGTAGTCCCTAGTGATGACTACCAAGTGAAAGCCATTGCTCAGCTCTTGAAACGATTTCATTGGACATGGATTGGAGTGGTCACTGAAGACCATGATTATGGGAGGTTTGCTTTACAGGGCCTGAAGCGAGAGCTAGAAAACACTGATATTTGTCTGGCATACCATGAAATGATCCCTAAAGATTTCAAGCAGGAACGGGTCTATGAAATTTTTAATGTGATGAAACAGTCAACGGCAAAGGTTGTGGTGGTGTTTTCGGGAGAAGGGGAGTTTTACCCTTTTTTACGAGAATTTTTAACACAAAATATCTCAGGAATCCAGTGGGTAGCTAGTGAGGCCTGGGTAACAGCCTCAATATTGGCTGAAACATATCCATTTTTAGCTGGAACAATTGGATTTGCTGTTCGCCAAGGGTATGTGCCAAGGTTGAAAGAATATCTGATGACAGTGAACCCACAGGTGTATCCTTCTAACCCCCTTGTGAGGGAGCTTTGGGAGGCTCTATACAGCTGTGTTTCTGTATTCTCCTCTCTCAGTAGCACCCAACTGCCCCACTGCACAGGGCAGGAAACAATCAACAAGCAGCATTCTGCCTACATGAACACCTCCAACACTCGGGTCACGTATAACGTGTACAAAGCAGTATATGCCATCGCTCACTCTCTACATAATCTCTTTCAGTGTGTGCCAGGAAAGGGACCTTTTAATAATTCTGCATGTGCAGACTTCAATAATATCTATCCATGGCAGGTAGAGTATTCAGATCAACTGATCCTTCTGTGAAAATACAAGTGTGCATACTTTCGGGTCATTATATGTCAATAAAATAGTCATCATTATTCATTTTATATTCTCTCTTTCATCATCGAAGCTTCAACATTACCTTCAGGAAGTGTCGTTCTCAATTTCTGGTGAACAAGTAAACTTTGATATGAGAGGAGATTCTATTCCATCTTATGATCTGATCAATTGGCAGAGACTCCCGAATGGTGACATAGACTTCATCAAAGTGGGACTTTATGATGGTGCAATGGATGGTGGGAAGGAACTGGTTATCCAGGAAGAAAAAATAAAGTGGCCCGGTAATCAGAGCAAGGCAAGGTGCTCACACAATGTACACTGCACGCTAAAATACAAATATAGGCTAACATCTGAATTTCCCAAAAAAATAAAAAAACATCATGCAGTGTAATTGGTGATTAGATCAAATGCTTAATGCTACTGATACCTTTTTAGTTGTTGTATTTGGATTTTGTTAATATTATTTTAACAAACCAGGTGCCAGAATCCATATGCAGTAACAGCTGTGCTCCGGGATTCAGGAAGGCTGTTCGTCATGGGGAGCCTTTGTGCTGCTTTGACTGTGTACCATGTGACAGTGGCAAGATTAGTAATGAGACAGGTGCTGTTTAAACATAGTGTTTTTTTATTTTCATTTTTAAGATATTGACAATTTGTAACACAAAACAGTCATTAAATGCTAATATATCACATGCTACATTGATTGATATTCTGCCCTGCATTTGTCTTTAAAGATTCCGTAGACTGCATGGCTTGTCCTGAAGACTACTGGTCCAATAAAAAAGGAACAGAATGCATCCCGAAAGTCATTGAGTTCCTTTCGCACAGGGACACAATGGGAACAGTGTTAATGGTGACAGCGATACTGGGTTCTTTTCTGACAATATCTGTACTAGCAATATTCTTGCATCATCGAGGGACTCCCATAGTGCGCATAAACAATTCAGAGCTGAGTTTCTTTATCTTGTTCTCCTTGACCCTGTGTTTCCTGTGTGCACTGATCTTTATTGGGGAGCCCACATCCTGGTCTTGCATGCTGCGCCACACTGCTTTCAGCATCACCTTCTCGCTGTGTATCTCGTGCATCCTGGGGAAAACCTTAGTGGTGCTCGCTGCTTTCACAGCCACCCAACCTGGAAACAACGTCATGAAATGGCTTGGGCCTATACAGCAGAGGATCATTATTTTTAGCTGCACCCTGGTCCAGATGATCATCTGTGCAGCATGGCTCATATCGTCCCCTCCAGTCCCCTACAGAAACACACAGTATCAGCGCTCTAAGATTATTCTAGACTGTAGGGTGGGATCTGAGCTGGCCTTCTGGTGTGTACTTGGCTACATTGGCATTTTGGCCTGTTTGTGTTTCATTTTGGCCTTTCTGGCTCGAAAACTACCTGGGAATTTTAACGAAGCGAAATATATTACTTTTAGCATGTTAATATTTTGTGCAGTGTGGCTGGCATTTATACCTGCTTATGTCAGTTCCCCTGGTAAATTCACCACTGCAGTCGAAATCTTTGCTATTTTATCCTCAAGTTTTGGGCTTCTTTTGTGCTTATTTGCTCCAAAGTGTTACATTATTTTAGTCAAACCAGAAAAGAATACCAAACAGCATCTTATTGGAAAGGCAACAAAATAAAGGATATTTATTGTAAACTGTATGTAGGGTGGTGCTTTTATATTTGTAGAATACTATTTGCTATATGTATGGTTATTGTATATTATTATTATAAATACTTTACATCTTTACATGATTCATACAAGATTACTACAATATACCTTAAAATACTTTTGAAGAAATTAATAATTAATGGAAATATTCCAATGAATTTACTGTGTGTGTGTGTGTGTGTGTGTGTGTGTGTGTGTGTGTGTGTGTGTGTGTGTGTGTGCATTTTATTTGTTGTTCATTGAAATATTTTCGGGAAAAAATGGTGTACTTGCAAAATAATATTTTTCTTTAAATTAAACTACATATTACAAACCCTACACTTGTTCAAATGTATGACATCGCAACAGATTAATCACCTTAAACAAAATGTGAAAAAAAAACATTTTGCAAACAGAATATAAGATTTACACATGAATTATTAAGCTCTACAACTAAACACATTTAAAATACAGGTAGTTGAATTATTAAACACAATTCATTAAAACAAGTGGTGTATAGATTATAATTGTTAGGCCAGGATGTCATGTGACTAGGACACGTGAGACGCAGCATATATGTGGTATATAAAATAAAGCTACCTGCCCACTTTTGATTCTCTGTAAGGAAGACGACGTTCATCGTGGAAGATGTCTGTTCTTTTCCTCTGGCTTCTTGTGTTTCGCTTTTCCATGTTCAGTGCAACCTTGGAATCTCAGTGTACTCTGCAGAATAATTTCGAGCCAGGATTCATTGCTGATGGAGACTTTGTGATTGGGGGCATTTTCCCCTTGCATTATAATCAGGAAATGCCAGACTTGAACTGCACATACAAACCAGGACCAGTGCAGTGTAATGGGTATGAATGTACTAATGCAACCATGCAAACCTTTGAGTTTCTGCTTGAAATGAATGGATTTTGTGTTTGAAATCAAAATAATTGTATATGTATGAGTAGAATGGAAAATAATCCCACAACCAGTGCCTTGTGTATTATGGTGGAGCATTGTTGTTCTAATGTTCATATTTTCGTTAAATTTTTTTGTTCAGGTTTGATCCCCGGGCTTTCCGCTGGGCTCTGACTATGAAACTTGCTGTGGAGGAAATTAACAACATGAGTGAGCTGCTACCTAACCATACTCTAGGTTATAAAATATTCGATTCCTGTGCATATCCCTTAACTGGTCAAAGAGCAGCTCTTGCTGTTATGAATGGACCAATGGAAGCAGACAAACCCATGTGTTCAAGTGCGAGCCCGATGCTGGCTATAATTGGTGAATCTGGGTCAGCTCAGTCTATTGTTGTGTCTAGGATTTTACGCCCTTTCAGGATTCCTATGGTATAAATCTTTATTGTCATAGAATAATTTTTTTGGAATGCACATATCTGACATAGTGTTTTAATTTATTTTTGCCATGTATGTATTAGTGAATATAATTATTCATAAATATGTGGCTGTGTGGTTAAAAAGTGGTACAATTCCATTTCAGTATCCAGGACTTGAATATTAAACATGTTTTTTAAAAATACGATTTTATTTATTACTGACTAGAACATTATATTCTAAATAAGTCACTGTAAGACTTCCAGTGTTCCAGTGTGAAACCAATTGATGTACATTTCTATTTTAGATCAGCTATTTCTCTTCCTGTGCCTGCCTCAGTGACAGACGAGAATTCCCCACCTTCTTTAGGGTCATCCCCAGTGATGCGTACCAAGTGAAAGCCATTGCTAAGCTGCTGATTCATTTCAACTGGACATGGGTGGGTGTGGTTAGGGGTGACCATGCATATGGACGCTCTGCTCTGCAGGGACTGCTTAACGAGCTGAAAGATACAGGTGTGTGTGTGTCCTACCAGGAGATGATCCCCCTGCTGTATGACAGCAGGAGAGCAAAAGAGATCATCCGTGTGATGAACAGCTCTACTGCCCGAGTGGTGGTGGTGTTTTCAGCTGAGGGTGAACTCACACCATTTTTTAAAGACTATATGAAACTAAATGTTACTGGAATTCAATGGATTGCCAGTGAGGCCTGGGTAACAGCTTCAGTGTTCACAGGAAGTGAGTACTACCCCTTCCTGGGAGGCACGATTGGGTTTGGGATTCGCCAGGGTTATATTCCAAACCTGAAAGACTATCTAACCACTGTAAACCCACAGGTGTACCCATCCAACACTCTGGTGCAGGAACTGTGGGGTGCTCTGTATGGGTGCTCTCTTTTGTCCTTCCAGGATACCCAGCTGCCCCTGTGCACTGGTCAAGAGCCACTCAACAAGCAACATTCTGCCTACATGAACACATCTAGTACTCGGATTTCTTATAATGTATACAAAGGCGTTTATGCGATTGCTCACTCCCTCCACAATCTCATGAATTGCAAACCAGGAACCTCCATGTGTACTGACAGCTCTAAAGTATATCCATGGCAGGTGCAGGTCATTCTGTCTAATGTCACAATTAATAATATAAAATAATATTGCCTATTGTTAATTACAATAATGGATTGCTCTTCATCACAATTTTCTCATGTGATTTCATAGCTCCAGCATTACCTGCAAGAGGTCTCGTTTACTATCTCAGGTGAGACGGTCAACTTTGATATGAACGGTGACTCGATCCCGTCCTACGACCTGATCAACTGGCAGAAGGGAACAGCTGGCAATATTGAGCTGGTTAAAGTGGGCATGTATGATGGGGCTCGAGAGGCCGGGAATGAGCTGGTCATTTATGAAACAGCTATCACATGGGCCAGAGACATGAGTGAGGCAAGCTGCTCTCAGAATGTAGTTCAATACATGAGAAACCAACTGTTGAAGTTCTGTAGCGTGAAGTGGAGGTAAGTTGCTTCAAAGCACACAGACCTCAGATGAGACCTGGATCAGGCGTCTTTATGTGAGAAAACCAAAGAATGCAATTTTGACTGTTGCACACCTTCGAATGACTGGGATGTACTTTTAGTAGTCAAAAATTGTCAAGTATATAATACACGTTTATTTTCCTTATTTCAAGGCAGAAAAGCAGAACAAGAGACAAGTAAAAAATAAGTATACGTAATAATATATAAAAAAAAGTGCTATTTTTGTTTGGAACTGACATCGTTCAGAATGACTTATAAGAATAGAATAGAATAGAATAGAATAGAATAGAATAGAATAGAATAGAATAGAATAGAATAGAAATATGATATAATATAAAGTAATATAATAAAATATAATATGATATAATATAATATAATATATCATATCATATGATATATGATATTATATTATATTATATCATATTATATTTTATTATATTATACTATATTTTTATTAATATAGTATAATATAAAATGATATAATATAATATAGGGTCACATGGTGGTCTAGTGGTTAGGATGTGGCGCTCTCACCGCTGCGGCCCGGGTTCGATCCCTGGTCAGGGAACCAACCACAGCCACTCTTAGTGCCGGTCCCAAGCCCGGATAAATGGGAAGGGTTGTGTAAGGAAAGGGCATCCAGCGTAAAAACGTGCCAAATCAAACATGTGGATGATCCGCTGTGGCGACCCATGATGGGAGAAGCCGAAAGAAAGTATATAATAAAATATAATAATATTAGTGTGCAGAGTTTTATTGAGATATGGCTGTTTTTTGTGGTAAACAGGTGCCAGTCTCTGTTTGCAGTGACAGCTGCTCTCCAGGATTTCGGAAAGCTGTTCGTCAAGGGGAGCCTCTTTGCTGCTTTGACTGTGTACCATGTGACAGTGGCAAGATTAGTAATCAGACAGGTGGGGACATTTTCTAGAAAAAAATTCACATATATATTCAAAAATCACTCTTCATACTTAATCTTTTTTTTCCATTTTGCTGCTTCCCAAGATTCAGTAGACTGCATGGCCTGCCCTGTAGATTACTGGTCCAATGTTGACGGAACAGAATGCATTCCCAAGGTTATCGAATTCCTTTCCCATGATGCAATGGGGTTAACACTGACAGCTATTGCTGTTTTGGGGGCCTGTGTCACTTTAGCTGTATTTGCAGTTTTTCTCTACCACAGAAACACTCCCATTGTGCGTATGAATAACTCTGAGCTGAGTTTCTTCATCTTGTTCTCCTTGACCCTGTGTTTCCTGTGTGCACTGATCTTTATTGGGGAGCCCACATCCTGGTCTTGCATGCTGCGCCACACTGCTTTCAGCATCACCTTTTCGCTCTGTATCTCGTGCATCCTGGGGAAAACCTTAGTGGTGCTCGCTGCTTTCACAGCCACCCAACCTGGAAACAACGTCATGAAATGGCTTGGGCCTATACAGCAGAGGATCATTATTTTTAGCTGCACCCTGGTCCAGATGATCATCTGTGCAGCATGGCTCATATCGTCCCCTCCAGTCCCCTACAGAAACACACAGTATCAGCGCTCTAAGATTATTCTAGACTGTAGGGTGGGATCTGAGCTGGCCTTCTGGTGTGTACTCGGCTACATTGGCATTTTGGCCTGTTTGTGTTTTATTTTGGCCTTTCTGGCTCGAAAACTACCTGGGAATTTTAACGAAGCGAAATATATTACTTTTAGCATGTTAATATTTTGTGCAGTGTGGCTGGCATTTATACCTGCTTATGTCAGTTCCCCAGGTAAATTCACCACTGCAGTCGAAATCTTTGCTATTTTAGCCTCAAGTTTTGGGCTTCTTTTGTGCTTATTTGCTCCAAAGTGTTACATCATTCTACTTAAACCAGAAAAGAATACCAAACAGCATCTAATGGGGAAATAATAATAAATAATTAAAGCATAATCAGGTTGTACACAAAGACAGACATACATAGAGTATATGTATATAAATACTGTATGTGTGTGCTGGTATATACATTTATATAGCTTATATTGCTATACAGGAAGTGGTATATATAGTAAATATTCACATAAGAATGGGGAAAAGATGATCTCTGACTGTCACACTTAAATGTCTCTATAGTTTATGCAGAGTAGTGCTAAAAAATAAATGGATAATAGTTATTTGGGTGTAAATCCAATGTTTATAGGAAAGGTTAGAGGAAAACTACCATATGCTGTAGGTTCAAGCTAACAGGAAGAATAAAACAAGATCATATATTTTTGCTAAAATCTGAGGCTATCATGAGCATAGGCTCACCAATACTGGACAATTTCGTGTAATGTCTAGAGATGTTTGTGATAATTCGGTACTATGAACCAAGCCATGGTCAAAGTCGCAGATATCACACATTTTCAAATTTGGATAATTCAACTAATTGTTAACTGCATTACAGTGCATGTGTACAATAAAATGGATAGTAAATGTACATACATACATACATACATACATACATACTGTACATACATACATACATACATAGCTACAAGGCCCATCACTAAAAATGTGTTTAATAAATGATGTATCTAAACAGGAAATAAATAAAATGCCGAAAATAATACGTTCAGTATGTTTCTATGTCACTTTTTGAATTCATGCACTACTCTGTCACCAGTCACAAAGCACCATGAACTCACAGTCTTATCCAGTCCACTTACTGCCATGTTTTAGGTGGTGAGAGAAAACCAGTGTGGAAAACCACACAAACAGTAATGTCTCTAGGTTACGTATGTAACCTTAGTTCCCTAAGGGAACGAGATGCTTTGGGAACGTCCCGACACAGGTCAAAGGGTTGGACCAATCCACAGTGATTCATATGTCCAGCAGGGGCACCGCTGCGGCCCAGGCCATACTCCTGGTCAAATGAGCCTTGACTCCGAAAGGAGTGGGAAGACCAGAGGACTCATAACCAGTGGATATCGCAACCACTATCCATCTGCTGGGAGTCTGCCTATTGGCTGAAAAACCTTTTTTATGAGGGCCATAGCAGGGCCATAGGACTCGTCCTGTGGAGGTATGTAGAGTAGATTCTGCTTCTCCTGGTCTGGAGCTAGGAAGAAATGAACGCAGAATGCCCGCAACACAACAACAGGTCGTTAGGAAACCGTAGGGATCTTTGGTACATACCCAGCTCTGGGGTAGATCCTTTTAAGTGAGGATATCACCAAAATGATGGCGGTTTTAACCAACAGGTCCAGAACCAACCCATCCAGGCAGTTTACAGGGTCTAACTGGTGGTGCTCGCACCACGTGCAGAACAGATGCTATCTGGCAGCATACGACCTCCTCGTGAGGGAGTTCTGGAATTGTCCCAACTACCTCAGTAGAGAGACCAGCCGCTAGAAACTGCACCACCTCAGAGGCCATAGCCTCCACAACCAGGGTTCCCTCGGCTTGCGAGAGGAGATCTCTCCTGGGAGGAATTTCCCAAGGAGGTCCCTCAAGAAGGGGCAGCAGTTCCGCAAACCACAGTCTGCCCGGCCAATGAGGTGCCACCAGGAGGAGTACTCCATCCTGGCGGATTCTTTTCAGAACGATGGCTTGGCCATGTCTGCATGGCATCCAGCCCCAGTGGAACTGCCTTACAGTGAGTGGTTGGCCTTCTCTCACTCTCGGGACTGCTGTGAGAATGGTTGCAATCCAGGCATGAGACAATACTGCCTGCAACACAGTTGAGTCCCATATAATGCCCAAGAAGGTGGATCTGTGATAATCACAAATGTTAAGCTCAGTAGCTCCTAGTTTTTTAACCATAAAGACTGTATAAGACTGTAGAAAGAACATTACTTATAATCTTATACTCCAGTGCTCATGTTAGTTCTCATTTTCCGGTGTTCTGTATTGTTAAAAGATTTATGATCAAACTCTTGATGTCACCCAAATGAGGATGGGTTCCCCTTTTGAATCTGGTTCCTCTCAAGGTTTCTTCCTCATAACATCTAAGGGAGTTTTTCCTTGCCACAGTCGCCATGGGTGCTCATCAGGGATAAATACAAACCATTCACCTTGACTGGTAATTTCTGTAAAGCTGCTTTGAGACAATGTCTGTTGTGAAAAGCGCTATAGAAATAAACTTGACTTCTCTTAAAGATGGCTCTCTGCAACGGAGAAAGCACACTTTTCTCTGTGTTCAGTCTAAACCCCAGCTCCTCTATGCAGGCGAGAACGACATCTTGATGCCGGACCGCCTAAAGCTCTGATCGAGCTAATACCAACCAATTGTCGATATAGTTTAGTATTTGAATGCCCTGAAGCCATAGCTGGGCTAGAGTTGCATTCATGCACTTTGTGAAGGTGCGGGGTGCCAGCCCAAAGGAAAGGACCCAATTTTGGTAAGCTTTGCCCCTGAATGCATACCTCAGGAACCTTGTGGCAGGGCTAACAACCTGGCCTCCCGAGCCAGGACACCTGACAGCCGTTAGAGACTCTAGAGAGGCATCAGGTCCCCGCCATCCACCGTGATCTCTTGGGCGTAGACAGGGGAAGCACCCGCTGGAGGGAGGCTGCACTCCAAGGCACATCCCGTGGCGGAGCTAACAGCCTGGTCTCCTGGTGGTGACGAGGAGGTACTGGCAACGCACAAGGTGTAGACCCCTCGATTCAGGGCGCTCTGGTTGTCAGGGCCGCTTCACCACAGCATGTTCGAGGAGAGGACCACCCTCAGGTTGGCCGACACCCTCAACTTGGGCCCTTCCGGTGGGGTCCGAGTGGCAACGCTCTGTTTCTGGGCTTCTTGATGGGCTGGGGCTGTGCCTGCCTAGCAGCCCCATGAAAACAGCGGGGAAGTACCACTGAAATGCCGCCATGGTCTCCTAAACCTGATGGTGTTTGCCCTTACCTACTGCGTCACCTGAACAGGGAAGGCAATGGCTGTGTGTATCCCCCCCGAATAGAACGGGGCAGGAAAGAACACTCAGTTGGAATTCTGCTTGCATTTAAAGCTCATGGCTGCACAGATTCACACACAAAGCGCTTATCTGAACAACATAATCTAATGTCGCTACCATAACTCAGCCGTTTTGTAGCTTTCTGGTTTACGTGACATCGCCCGCCAATGATGTCACGACTTGCCTATTGGCCGGATTTTACAAGGGATTCTGAGCGTGGACAATGGGGGCATTCCCAAAGCATTTTGAGGCAGCTCGAGGTCCTTAAAGGGAACCCCAGTTCAGGACTGAACCTGAAGCCATTAGACATCAATGCTTGTTTTTCTAATTAAAGTTATATAATTGCTAATAACAATAAAGAAATAATATAAATATTAGACAACCTCTAAAATACCATAATGTGTGCACATGTAAGCAGTTTAAGTAAATTATATGCTTTCATATAAATAACTGTATAATAAACTTAAATAAAATCCTTCATTCATTCACTCCCGCTTATCCGTAATTTGGGTCACGGGGGCAGCAGTCTAAGCAGGCCCCCGCCTGCTGCCCAATCCTCACAGCACCGTCCCTGACGGTCCCTCCTGCAGGTGGTGAGCCCACGGGAAGGCGGCCCCACGTCACTCCGACGTCACGGACCTTGATATTTCCCTCGTAAGGGACCCCTGGAGTATAAAGGGCCTTGCTCAAGGGCCCAAGAGTGGCAGCTTGGCGATACCGGGGCTTGAACCCCAGACCTTCCGATCGGCAATCCAGCGCCTTAACCGCTGGAGCCACCACTCCCCCTTGAATAAAATCATAAAATAAAATAATTAATTAAAATGATTTGACTCTGCATGAAAGCAACTTGGACAACCACATTAATACAATTATTATTTATTTTTTTTTTTATAAAAAGGTATTGTTTTCCTATTTGTTTGTTTCTTTAGTGGACAATCAAAAAAAAAGAAAACAAAAGAAAGAAACATGCAAGATGTACAATTTCCAGTATCCTTATGACTGCTGAAGATGCCATGTGACTGTGACACATGATGAGACAGAGTGTGGCATATAAAACATCCAGCCTTCTCTTACTTTGTACAAGGCAATGGGTCATGCATCTACAAAGATGGGTTCTATACTTCTATGGATACTGGTGCTCAGTTTTTCTATTCTCATTTTATCTTCAGATCCTAGCTGCACTCTACAGAATGATTTGGGGCCAGGCTTCATTGCTGATGGAGACTTTGTCATAGGGGGTATATTCCCTTTTCACTACAATCAGGAAATGCCAGATGTGAACTTCACATACAAGCCTGGACCAGTAAAGTGTAATGGGTAGAAATACCTTCATAACACTCTACTAGATCATTATATTAATTTTTTTTTTTATAGATATAATTTTTTAAGGCAAAAATTGTTTATTTTTTATTTTTGTCCTATTTGTTTTATTCTCTTATTGACCAGAAACGACTAATGTACTCAATATTGCATTTTGATTATAATTCAAAATGAAGAAAATGTAAATCATATCTTACTCAACATTGTTTCTCAGGCATTTCTACTTAATGTACATTACTTTGGTGTTTATCAACGCTGAATTTTGCTTTTACTGATTCTCACAGGTTTGATCCCGAAGCTTTTCGCTGGGGTCTGACCATGAAGCTTGCTGTAGAGGAAATTAACAACAGCTCTGAACTGCTACCGAACCACACTTTGGGCTTTAAAATGTTTGATTCCTGTGCATACCCATTAACGGCTCAGAGAGCCGCTCTGGCTGTGATTAATGGACCAAATGAAGCAGACAAACAAATGTGTAAAGGTGCAAGCCCGATGTTGGCTGTTGTTGCTGAGTCTGGATCAGCTGAGTCTATTGTGGTTTCTCGAATTTTACAACATTTCAGGATTCCAATGGTATACATTTTATCTAATGACAGAAGATTTCAGAAGAGTTCATTCATGTACTCGAGTAAAGTGATACTGATTGAGAAAGAATGAGAAAATAATTGCATCTGGAAAGATTTTATAAAATTTAATGCTTTCTCCTGTTTTATGACTTTATTACTAAATGAAATAAAATGTGTTTAATATGTAAAATAGAATTTAATCTATAAAACCTAAAGTTTATTATATGAGCTCTGTTCTATTTCAGATAAGCTATTTCTCTTCCTGTGCCTGCCTCAGTGACAGACGAGAATTCCCGACATTCTTTAGAGTCATCCCCAATGATGCGTACCAGGTGAAAGCTATTGCAAAGCTGCTGATACATTACAACTGGACATGGGTGGGTGTTGTGCGAGGAGATCACATATATGGCCACTTCGCCCTGCAAGGACTGCTTGAACAGCTGAAGGGTACAAGTGTGTGTATCTCCTATCAGGAGATGATCCCCCTGTTATACAACAGTCAGAGAGCGATAGAGATCATCCGTGTGATGAACAGCTCCACTGCTCGGGTCGTGGTGGTGTTTTCAGCTGAGGGGGAACTCACACCCTTTATGAAGGACTATATGAATCTGAATGTTACTGGAATTCAGTGGATTGCCAGTGAAGCTTTGGCGACAGCTTCAGTGTTCACAGGAAGTGAATATTACCCTTTCCTAGGAGGCATGATTGGGTTTGGGATACGTCAGGGCCAAATTCCAAAGCTGAAAGATTACTTAACAACAGTAAACCCACAGACATACTCCTCTAATACACTAGTGCATGAACTATGGGGTGTTTTGTATGGGTGCTCTCCCATTTCCTCTATTCCCCATAATAATCTGTTGCCTCTATGTACTGGGAAAGAGCCACTAAGCAAGCAGCATTCTGGCTACCTAAACACATCCAGTCCTCGTATTCCTTATAATATATATAAAAGTGTATATGCTATTGCTCACTCCCTCCACCAACTAACTTCCTGCAAACCTGGAAATGGGCCATTCATTAACTCCACATGTGCTGACAATAGCAATATCTACCCTTGGCAGGTGACTACAGTTCTGTAATTCTCTACTAATTAAATTATATAATTGCTAATCTCTTTGTCAATGCTGAAGTATTGCCCCATGTATTTATAGCTCAGTCTGTATTATGTAATGATTAAAGTGAAACTATATATCCTTTCTGAGCCTTTCTCATCTAGGGTACATGTAGGTTACTGTAATTATTTTCCATCACATGTGCCTCCACAGCTCCAGTATTACCTGCAAGAGGTCTCCTTCACTATTTCAGGAGAGTTAGTGAACTTTGATATGAATGGTGACTCGATCCCCTCCTACGATCTGATCAACTGGCAGAGGGGTACAGCTGGCAATATCGAGTTGGTTCAAGTCGGCATGTACGATGGGTCTCGTGAGGCTGGAAATGAGCTGGTCATTTACGACACTGCTATCACATGGGCTGGAGACAAAAGCGAGGCAAGCCGCTCTCGGAATTTAGTTCAGTTGCAGTACAGTATGGGAAGTAAGTGGTGGTAAGTTTGGTGAAAGATTGCATCAGGGCCAGAGGAAGTGGTAGCTCAGTGGTTAAGGTTTTGGGTTATGATCAAAAGGTGGGGAGGGGTTCACGCCCCAGTACTACTAAGATGCCACTCTTGATCCCTTGGGCATGGCTTTAAACCTGTACTCCAGATGTTACAAGTAAAAAGTAAACTTTTTTATTTGATCAGACTGCTGTTTTTTTTTTTTTACTTTACTTATGCTTTTTCAGGGACTGTGATGGAGACCAATAGATATATACAGTAGGACATCTTTTTCTTTTTTGGCCTTACCCATCAGGGGTCGCCACAGCGGATCATCCTTCTCCATACCCCCTGTCCTGTACATCTGCCTCTTTCACCCCAACCACCTGCATGTCTTCTCTCACTACATCCATAAACCTTCTCTTTGGCCTTCCGGATCAGTAGGACATCTAATACATGAAAATGCAAATCCCAAAATAGCTTAATAGAGTCGTTTTTGTTTAAAAAAAATCACTAAGTCACTAAGTCACTAATCGCTAATTCAAGCTCACTGCCTGCTATATATATGTTGCTCTGTCCAGTATGGAAAAGAACTTGCACTAGTCTGCACAGAAGGTACATAAATGTTGTATACACATATTTTTGGATTTATGTGCAGTAATTGCATTCAGTTAGTGTGAGGTGAGTGAACCACGTCTGCCGAATCATGCCTGGCTGGCTAAATAGGCCAAATACAGTGTTTGACTTCTGCAGCCTTTTGCTGGACCCTGGTCAGTGAGGCATTATACCAGTATCTATTAGCTCTCAACACTTTTAAAGATTATGTGTCATGTCTTAGATGTTGCAATCCAGATTTATAAGAATATATATATATATATATATATATATATATATATATATATATATATATATATATATATATATATATATATATATATATATATATATATAAATTTTTTTTTTTTTTTTTTTTTTTTTTTCAGATGATTCCCATAATAGTAATATCTCGGACTCTCAATGAAAGAACATGACTATAGGAGCAATAATAGTTAAATAAACTATTTATTAATTCATCCTTCATTCATTCATCCATTCATTCATGACTTTTAAACAATTGAGTATGTATGGGTGTAGAGGTAAAACATTTTACTGAATTATGATTTTTTTGGGGGAAACAGGTGCCAGTCTCTATTTGCAGTGACAGCTGCCCACCAGGATTTAGAAAAGCTGTCCATAAAGGGGAGCCTCTGTGCTGCTTTGACTGTGTACCATGTGACAGTGGGAAGATTAGTAATCAGACAGGTCGGTGGTCTCAGTCAAATATAATAAAATAAAACACTGGCCTGAATCCAGTTTTAATAACATGTTTTGTTCTCTTTTAAGATTCAGTAGACTGCATGGCCTGCCCTGAAGATTACTGGTCGAATGTTGACGGAACAGAATGCATTCCCAAGGTTATCGAATTCCTTTCCCATGATGCAATGGGGTTAATACTGACATTTATTGCTGTTTTGGGGGCCTGTGTCACTTTAGCTGTATTTGCAGTCTTTCTCTACCACAGAAACACTCCCATTGTGCGTATGAATAACTCTGAGCTGAGTTTCTTTATCTTGTTCTCCTTGACCCTGTGTTTCCTGTGTGCACTGATCTTTATTGGGGAGCCCACATCCTGGTCTTGCATGCTGCGCCACACTGCTTTCAGCATCACCTTTTCGCTCTGTATCTCGTGTATCCTGGGGAAAACCTTAGTGGTGCTCGCTGCTTTCACAGCCACCCAACCTGGAAACAACGTCATGAAATGGCTTGGGCCTATACAGCAGAGGATCATTATTTTTAGCTGCACCCTGGTCCAGATGATCATCTGTGCAGCATGGCTCATATCGTCCCCTCCAGTCCCCTACAGAAACACACAGTATCAGCACTCTAAGATTATTCTAGACTGTAGGGTGGGATCTGAGCTGGCCTTCTGGTGTGTACTCGGCTACATTGGCATTTTGGCCTGTTTGTGTTTCATTTTGGCCTTTCTGGCTCGAAAACTACCTGGGAATTTTAACGAAGCGAAATATATTACTTTTAGCATGTTAATATTTTGTGCAGTGTGGCTGGCATTTATACCTGCTTATGTCAGTTCCCCTGGTAAATTCACCACTGCAGTCGAAATCTTTGCTATTTTAGCCTCAAGTTTTGGGCTTCTTTTGTGCTTATTTGCTCCTAAGTGTTACATCATTCTACTTAAACCAGAAAAGAATACCAAACAGCATCTAATGGGGAAATAATAATAAATAATTAAAGCATAATCAGGTTGTACACACACAGACATTGTGTGTGTGTGTGTGTGTGTATATATATATATTTATAATGTGTGTGTGTGTGTGTGTGTGTGTGTGTGTGTGTGTGTGTGTGTGTGTGTGTGTGTGTGTGTGTGTAGGTATATATACATTTATATAGCTAATGTTCCTATAGAGGTATTGGTATATTTAGTTAATATTCACATAAAACATAAGAATGGGGAAAAAATGATCTCTGACTGTCACACTCCAATGTCTTTATAGTTTATGCAGAGTAGTACAAAAAAACTGAACAATAGTTATTTGGGTGTAAATTCAATGTTTATAGGAAAGGTCAGAGGAAAATTATCAGATGATGTAAGGTTTAAGCAAACAGGAAGAATATAACGAGTCAATTAATATATCTTTGCTAAATTCTGAGGCTATCATGAGCATAGGCTCACTATTACTGGACAACAAAATAAAATAAAATGGGTCTGTGACCATGTGTGTGACTCAGGTTGTTGTTTTTCAGCTAACAATAAAGGTGTCTGCAGATTCATTACATACAGTATAGTTATTGTTTTTTGCACCATTCCATGTAAAGTCTAGAGATCTTTGTGTGTGTGATTATCCTGGGAGATCAACAGTTTCTGAAATAGCCAAACCTTTAGTTCGGTACTAATCGGTTTCATTTAATTGATCTAATTTTAACAGCATTATTGTGCATGTGTACAATAAATTGGACAGTGAGTGTACATACATACATACTGTACATACATAAATAGCTAAGGTCCATCACTGAAACTGTGTTTAATAATTTACGTTTGTAAACAGAAAATAAAGAAAAAGCCGAAAATAATATGTTCAGTTTGTTTCTATGTCACTATTTGAATTTATGCACTACTCTGACACTAATCACAAAGCACCATGAACTCACAGTTTTATCCAGTCCACATACTGCCATGTTTTAGGTGGTGAGAGAAAACCAGTGTGGAAAACCACATAAACAGTAACCCCAGTACATGATTAAACTTGAAGATATTAGGCATTGATGCTTGTTTTCTTTATTAAAGTTATTTAATTGCAAATAATATTAGAGAAATTATAATATTAGCTAGCCTCTAAAATACCATATTGTGTGGACACCGGGGACATGGAGGAGTACAAGGCTGCAACTTACTGCTGCACCTGCTCCATCCTACCTTACTGCAAATGACTTTGCCTCTGAAGAAAATCTGCCAGACCTTCACTTCCTCCCCAACAATGACTACACAACACAGCTGACAATCCACTACGTCTCTGTATTTTGTCAACCCTCATGAGCCTCGGTATCTGCGGAACAGCATGGAAATGGTTTGCTTCCTACCTGGATGGTCGCTCATACCAGGTAACATGGAGGGGATCCACATCTGCTCTGTGCAGACTCACCACTGGTGTCCCACAAGGCTCGGTACTTGGTCCCCTCCTTTTCTCCCTCTATACCCACTCCATTGGTGAAGTCACACATCGGTTTTCTTATCACTGCTATGCAGATGACACTCAACTAATCTTTTCTTTCCCTCCATCAGATTCCACAGCTTCAACTCGGATCTCAGCATGCTTGACAGACATATCTTAATGGATGAGTGCTCACCAACTAAAACTCAACTCCAGCAAAACAGAACTGCTGGTCATCCCAGGTGATTAATCTCCAGGTCAAGATGTTCAAATAACACTTCATGACTCTCTGATCTCCCCTTCAGCCACTGCTCGCAACCTTGGGGTAACTATGGACAATGAACTGTCCTTCTTTCCACATGTCGCTAATGTTGCTCGTTCTTGTCAATTTCTTCTCTATAACATCCGAAGGATTCAACCATTTCTGTCCACACAGGCTGCCCAGGTGCTTGTTCAGTATCTTGTCATTTCAAGACTTGATTACTGCAACTCTCTGCTGGCAGGTCTTCCCATGAATGCTATTTGTCCACTGCAAATGATCCAAAATGCAGCTGCACAACTTGTGTTTAATCCGCCACAGTTCTCCCACACCACCCCACTGCTGCGGTCTCTTCACTGGCTTCCAGTAGTTGCACGTATCAGATTCAAAACACTGATGCTTGCCTACAAGGCCAAAAATAGACCAGCACCATCTTACCTCAGTGACCTCATCACATCTCGCACTACACCACGCTGTCTGAGATCCTCCAGCACTGCTCGACTGGTACCACCTTCTCTCAGAATGAGAGGTAAGTACACGTCAAGGCTCTTCTCTGAGCCGAGAGAGCCGGAGAGGTAAACACGTTCACCATCTCGGAGCATGACTTGAGGAGGGCATTCAAGAGAGTGCATACCAGGAAGGCAGCAGGACCAAATGGCATCACAGATCGGGTTCTGAAAGCCTGCGCTGACCAGCTAGCACCGGTGTTTACTGAGATATTCAACCTCTCACTGGAACAATTCCACAATTGTTCCTGTCCCGAAGAAACCCCAGCCCCCTGCCTTAACAACTACTACCCTGTAGCTCTGACCTCACTAGTGATGAAGTGCTTCGAGAGACTGATCAGAGCCTTCATCACTGCCTCACTACCGGACACACTGGACCCACTACAGTTCGCGTACCGTCACAACCATTCTACTGAGGACGCCATAGCTCATCTCCTTCACACTACGATGAGCCACTTGGACCACAGAAATGGGAATTATACAAAGATGCAGTTTGTGGACTACAGATCAGCATTTAACACCATAATTCCCTCCACACTCACCTCTAAGTTGGAGGTCCTGGGAGCCTGCTGCTGTGTCAATGGATATCTAACTTCCTGACAGACAGACCACAAGCCGTACAGGTGGGAAAACACACTTCATCCACCCTCCCCCAGGTGTGTGTTCTGAGCCCCCTGCTGTACTCACTGTACACGTATGACTGTGTGGCCACTTCCAACTCCACCACCATCATCAAGTTTGCTGACGACACCATTGTGGTGGGCCTGATCTCCAACAACGACGAGACGGCCTACCTACAGGAGGTTAAAAACCTGGAGAGATGGTGCCAAGTCAAGTCAAGTCAAGTTTATTTCTATAGCGCTTTTCACAACAGACATTGTCTCAAAGCAGCTTTACAGAAATCAAAAGTCAAGGTGAATGGTCGGCATTTATCCCTGATGAGCAAGCCATGGCGACTGTGGCAAGGAAAAACTCCCTTCAGATGTTATGAGAAAGAAACCTTTAGAGGAACCAGATTTAAAAGGGGAACCCATCCTCAATTGGATGACATCAAGAGTTTGATCATAAATCTTTCAACAATACAGAACACTGGAGAGTGAGAACTAACATGAGTACTGGAGTATAAGATTATAAGTAAATGTTCTTTCTACAGTCTTTGGTATAAAAGTAGGAGCTTCTGAGCTCAACATTTGTGATCATCAAAGATCCAGCAACAGCTTCTACATGTCAGAGCCTTTAAACACTCCAGGAGGTCCAATGTCAAAACTCCACACATGTAGTGGGATCCAATTGGCACTGGTACGTCTTTAGATGGTTCAGGATGTTTGCGAGTTCGGCATCTACTTCTTTAAAGTCCATAATCTTCACGAGGTGGGAGGTGACTGGAGCTGGCCAAACCTCAGGAAGCCTCGGGATAGGGAGAGAAAGAGAAGCAGTGGAGTGGAATTAGCGCAGCTGGTGTTAATGATATTAACAGCACAAGTTGATAATGTGCATGTGATCATATGTTCTGGAGCACAAGGTTATGATGTATGACGTGTTATGTGTAGGCTTTGCTAAAAAGATATGTTTTCAATCTGCACCTAAACTGGGTGAGTGTGTCTGAATCCCGAACACTGTCAGGAAGACTGTTCCAAAGTTTGGGAGCTAAATGTGAAAATGCTCTACTGCCTTTAGTGGACTTTGCTATTCTAGGAACTACTAGACGCCCAAAGTTTTGAGATCTCAGGGAGCGTGACGGATTGTAGTGTGTTAAAAGACAGGATAGATACATGGGAGCCAAACCATTTAGTGCTTTATGAGTAAGAATTAGTAGTTTGTAGTCTATTCAAAACTTAACAGGAAGCCAATGTAGCGACGATAAGATTGTGGTTATGTGATCATATTTTCTTGACCTTGTAAGAACTCTTGCTGCTGTATTCTGAACTAACTGAAGCTTGTTTATTAATGATGCAGGACATCCACCTAGTAATGCATTACAATAGTCTATTCTGGAGGTCATGAACGCATGGATGAGCTTCTCTGCATCAGATATAGACAACATATTTCTTAGCTTAGAAATATTTCTAAGGTGAAAGAAGGCTGTTTTTGTAACTTGGTTGATATGATTTTTAAAAGATAAGTTGCTGTCTAAAATAACTCCCAGGTCTTTTACTGTTGAACTAGTGGTTACAGAACATCCGTCTAAATACAGATTGAGATGCTGGAGCTTCTGTATACTAGTTTTTGGGCCGATAAGCAAAATCTCCGTCTTATCAGAATTTAAAAGTAGAAAGTTATGGGTCATCCAATCTCTTATTTCCTTAACACACTCAGTTATCCGAGTTAATTGAGCTGTATCACCTGGTTTAAATGAGATATATAGCTGGGTATCATCAGCATAACAATGGAAGCTAATTCCATGCCTTCTAATAATATTTCCTAACAAAAGCATGTACAGTATATTGTGAAGAGCAGGGGTCCTAGAACTGAACCTTGTGGCACACCATAATTCACTAGCATTAGCTTGGATAGCTCTCCATTTAAATCTACGAAATGGTAAAGATCAGACAAGTAGGATTTAAACCAGCTTAATGCCTGTCCCTGAATGCCGATGTAATTCTGCAAGCGATCTAGGAGAAGATCATGATCTATAGTGTCGAACGCAGCACTAAGATCTAGTAAAACTTACAACGAGATGACGCCTTGGTCTGAAGCTAAAAACTGGTCATTAGTGATTTTAACTAGAGCAGTTTCTGTGCTATAATGTGGCCTAAAACCTGAC
The DNA here is from genome assembly GCF_946808225.1 of Silurus aristotelis. Lineage (NCBI taxonomy): Eukaryota > Metazoa > Chordata > Actinopteri > Siluriformes > Siluridae > Silurus > Silurus aristotelis. The sequence continues at coordinate 3,597,819 of NC_139583.1, read as the reverse complement.
TGAAACTCTTCAAAGATATTGTTCTCTTGCAAGTAGGAACATTACTAGGCAGCGACAATCTTTTCTAAAATCTTAGACATAAATGGGAGATTTGAAATTGGTCTGTAATTCGATAGCGTGTTTGGATCCAGATTAGGTTTTTTTAATGAGGGGCTTAATAACTGCGAGCTTGAGGGATCTAGGGACATGACCTAAATATAGTGAGGAGTTAATAATATTCAGAAGAGGCTCACCAGCTGTATATAACACTTCCTTCAGTAGATTTGTTGGAATAGGATCTAACTGACATGTTGTTGATTTAGCTTTGATAATAACATCATACCACTCTTCCTGTCCTACACATGTAAAACAGTGGAGTTGTGGAGTTGAAGGTGAGACTGTGTCAGGAGATGGTCTCAGAGGTTGAACTGCCACAATTGTTTTTCTAATGTTATCTATTTTTTCAGTGAAGAAATTCATAAAGTCCTCACTACTAAACTGTGATGGAACACATTTTTCAGATCCCTGATTTGTAGTTAACTTTGCTACTGTACTAAAAAGGAACCTGGGATTATTTTTGTTGTTTTCTATGAGTTTGCTCAGGCGTTCAGCTCTAGCAGCTTTTAGCGCCTATCTCTAGCTGAGCATACTGTCTTTATACTGTGCCAGGAGAAAAACCTTCTCCTGAACGTCAGCAAGACTAAGGAGTTGATTGTGGACTTCAGCACAAAGCGGGAGCGGTCATACCAACCATTAAACATCAGCGGGACCCCAGTGGAGAGGGTGGACAGTTTTAGGTACTGTCTTGGTCCTGTCACACCAACACCCTGGTGAAGAAGGCCCAGCAGCATTTGTACCATCTGAGACGCTTTAGGGACTTTAAACTTCCCTCTCAGGTGCTTAAGACCTTCTACACCTGCACCATTGAGAGTGTTCTGACGGGTAGCATCACTTCCTGGTTCGGGAACAACACCATGCAGGACAGGCGAGCCCTTCAGAGGGTGGTGCATTCAGCTGAATGTACCATCCACACTGAGCTCCCTAACCTGCAGGACATCTACAGCACGCAGTAGAGCCAGGAAGATTGTGAAGGACCTCAGCCATCCCAATAATGGACTCTTTTCTCTGTTGCGGTAAGGGAAATGCTTCCGCTCCCTGAAAGCGAACACAGAGAGAATGAGGAGCAGCTTCTGTCCGCAGGCTATTCGGAGTTTAAACCAGGAGACACCCAGGATCTAGAAACTGGCCCACCTTTTGCACCACGACTCTTTAAACTCTGGACTCGCACAGCACAGTGCAATTTATATTTTATACCAGACCATACCGCACACGGACACTTTACACCACACCATACCGCACACAGACACTTTATGGCCATTTTACACCACACCATACCGCACACAGACACTTTATGGACAATCTAAAGCACCCTAAATTGTCTATTGTTTACTGTTTCACTGTTTACTGTCATAAGCATTTTTTTGTATATACATCCTTTTCTTTCATATATATATATATATATTCTCATATTTTATTTTATATAGTTTTATACTTTATTTATCAGTCTTCTTTTTCTTTATTTTATTTTTCTCCCCATCCTATTCCCTCGTGCCGGACCATCGTAATGAGCATTTCACTGCATGTCGTACCCTGTATGTATGTGTATGTGACAAATAAAATTTGATTTGATTTGGGACAGTAAGCAGTTCAAGTAAATGATATGCTTTCATATAAATAACTGTATATACCTCAAATGAAATCATAAAATATTGTTATAAATATATTTATATATATATAATTATTATTTAATTGTTAAAAGAAAAGAAACATGCAAGATGTACAATGTCCACTAAGATTATGATTGCCGGAGATGCCATGTGACTGTGACACATGATGAAGTGTGGCGTATAAAACATAGCTGCCTTCTCTTTCTCTGTACAAGGCAATGGGTCAAGCATCTCTGAAGATGGGTTCTATACTTCTATGGATACTGGTGCTCAGTTTTTCTATTGTATTATAAGGTAAAAATGGGTTTTTAAATTGTTGTCCTATTTGGTTCATTGTAATATTGATCAGAAACGACTCGTGGTTAAAAATGCGTTTCAAATATAGTTAAAAATAAAGAAAATGTAAATCATATCTTACTCAACATTGTTTTTCAGGCATTTCTCATTAATGTACATTACCTTGGTGTTTATCAATGCCGTATTTTACTTTTACTGATTTTCACAGGTTTGATCCAAGAGCTTTTCGCTGGGGTCTGACCATGAAGCTTGCTGTAGAGGAAATTAACAACAGCTCTGAACTGCTACCGAACCACACTTTGGGCTATAAAATGTTTGATTCCTGTGCATACCCATTAACGGCTCAGAGAGCCGCTCTGGCTGTGATTAATGGACCAAATGAAGCAGGCAGACAAATGTGTAAAGGTGCAAGCCCGATGTTGGCTGTTGTTGCTGAGTCTGGATCAGATGAGTCTATTGTGGTTTCTCGAATTTTACAACATTTCAGGATTCCAATGGTATACATTTTATCTAATGACAGAAGATTTCTATATTTGTAACAGTTCATTCATGTACTCGACTTAAGGGATATTAATTGAGAAAGAATGAGAGAAGAATTGCATTGGGGAAGAATGCATGAAATTTTATGCTTTCTCCTGTTTTGTGACTTTATTAATAAATAAATGTGTATAATATGTAAAAATGGGAATTTACATATGTAACCTAAAGTTTATTATATGAGCTCTGTTCTATTTCAGATCAGCTATTTCTCTTCCTGTGCCTGCCTCAGTGACAGACGAGAATTCCCGACGTTCTTTAGAGTCATCCCCAATGATGCGCACCAGGTGAAAGCTATTGCCAAGCTGCTGATACATTACAACTGGACATGGGTGGGTGTTGTGCTGGGGGATCACATACATGGCCACTTCGCCCTGCAAGGACTGCTTGAACAGCTGAAGGGTACAAGTGTGTGTATCTCCTATCAGGAGATGATCCCCCTGTTATACAACAGCCAGAGAGCGATAGAGATCATCCGTGTGATGAACAGCTCCACTGCTCGGGTCGTGGTGGTGTTTTCAGCTGAGGGGGAACTCACACCTTTTATGAAGGACTATATGAATCTGAATGTTACTGGAATTCAGTGGATTGCCAGTGAAGCTTGGGCGACAGCTTCACTGTTCACAGGAAGTGAATATTACCATTTCCTAGGAGGCTTGATTGGGTTTGGGATTCGTCAGGGCCAAATTCCAAAGCTGAATGATTACTTAACAACAGTGAACCCACAGACATACTCCTCTAATACACTAGTGCATGAACTATGGGGTGTTTTGTATGGGTGCTCTCCCATTTCCTCTATTCCCCATAATAATCCATTGCCTTTATGTACTGGGAAAGAGCCACTAAGCAAGCAGCATTCTGGCTTCATGAACACATCCAGTCCTCGCATGTCTTATAATATATATAAAAGTGTATATGCTATTGCTCACTCCCTCCACCAACTAACTTCCTGCAAACCTGGAAATGGGCCATGCATTAACTCCACATGTGCTGACAATAGCAATATCTACCCTTGGCAAGTGACTACAGTTCTGTAATCGTCCTCTAATTAAATTAAATAATTTTCTAATCTCTTTGTCAATGCTAAAGTATTTATCCATTTATTTATAGCTCAGTCTGTAGCTCGACTTACAACAATAATGGCCACCCACAAAAAAGATGATTAAAGTTAAAGTATATTTTCTACTGAGCCTTTCTCGTCTAATGTACCTTTAGGTTACTGTAATTATTTTCCATCACATGTGCCTCCACAGCTCCAGTATTACCTGCAACAGGTCTCCTTCACTATTTCAGGAGAGTTAGTGAGCTTTGATATGAATGGTGACTCCATCCCATCCTACGATCTGATCAACTGGCAGAGGGGTACAGCTGGCAATATCGAGTTGGTTAAAGTCGGCATGTACGATGGGTCTCGTGAGGCTGGAAATGAGCTGGTCATTTACGACACTGCTATCACATGGGCTGGAGACAAAAGCGAGGCAAGCCGCTCTCGGAATTTAGTTCAGTTGCAGTACAGTATGGGCAGTAAGTGGTGGTAAGTTTGGTGAAAGATTGCATCAGGGTCAGAGGAAGTTGTAACTCAGTGGTTACGGCTCCGGGTTAATGATCAAAAGGTGGGGGGGTTCAAGCCGCAGTATCACCAAGTTGCCACTCTTGATCTCTTGGGCATGGCCTTAAACATGTGCTCCAGATGTAAAATGTTTTTAATCAGACTGCTGTTGTGAATTCAAAAGCCGTTTTTTTTTTTTTTTTTTTTGCTTTACTTATGCCTTTTCAGGGACTGTGATGGAGCACAATAGATATATAGGACATCTAATACAATGAAAATGCAAATCTCAAATTAGCCTAATAGAGTCTTTTTTTGTTTAGAAAAAAATCAGTCACTAATCAGAAGAGCTGTGATCTATATATGTTGCTCTGTCCAGTATGGGAAAGAACCTGTACTAGTATGCACAGAAGGTACATAAATGTTGTATACATATATTTTTGGATTTATGTGCAGTAATTGCATTCAGTTAGTGTGAGGTGAATGAATCACAATCTGCCGAATCATGCCTGGCTGGCTAAATTGGCCAAATACAGTGTTTGACTTCTGCAGCCTTTTGCTGGACCCTGGTCAGTGAGGCATTATACCAGTATTACATTTTTTGCAAGCTCTTAACACTTTTAAAGATTATGTGTCATGTCTTAGATGTTGCAATCCAGATTTATAAGAATTTATATACAGATTTAGCTGATTCTCATAATAGTAATATCTTCGACTCTCAATGAAAGGACATGACTATAGGAGCAATAATATTTAAATAAACTATATATTTAGTGAATTAAAATAAAATATATGAAATATTGTAAAATGTAAATAGTTTAATCTATTGTAATGTAAAATAGGGCATAAGTGCTACTGTTATACTGTATACTATTATAATTTGTACACTATTACAGGTGATATGACTTTTAAACAATTCAGTATGTATGGGTGTATGGGTACAACATTTTACTGTATTATGACGGGGATTTTTTGGGGGAAACAGGTGCCAGTCTCTATTTGCAGTGACAGCTGCCCACCAGGATTTAGAAAAGCTGTCCGTCAAGGGGAGCCTCTGTGCTGCTTTGACTGTGTACCATGTGACAGTGGGAAGATTAGTAATCAGACAGGTCGGTGGTCTCAGTCAAATATAATAAAATAAAACACTAGCCTGAATCTAGTTTTAATAACATGTTTTGTTCTCTTTTAAGATTCAGTAGACTGCATGGCCTGCCCTGAAGATTACTGGTCGAATGTTGACGGAACAGAATGCATTCCCAAGGTTTTAAATTCCTTTCCCATGATGCAATGGGGTTAATACTGACATTTATTGCTGTTTTGGGGGCCTGTGTCACTTTAGCTGTATTTGCAGTCTTTCTCTACCACAGAAACACTCCCATTGTGCGTATGAATAACTCTGAGCTGAGTTTCTTTATCTTGTTCTCCTTGACCCTGTGTTTCCTGTGTGCACTGATCTTTATTGGGAAGCCCACATCCTGGTCTTGCATGCTGCGCCACACTGCTTTCAGCATCACCTTCTCGCTTTGTATCTCGTGCATCCTGGGGAAAACCTTAGTGGTGCTCGCTGCTTTCACAGCCACCCAACCTGGAAACAACGTCATGAAATGGCTTGGGCCTATACAGCAGAGGATCATTATTTTTAGCTGCACCCTGGTCCAGATGATCATCTGTGCAGCATGGCTCATATCGTCCCCTCCAGTCCTCTACAGAAACACACAGTATCAGCGCTCTAAGATTATGCTAGACTGTAGGGTGGGATCTGAGCTGGCCTTCTGGTGTGTACTCGGCTACATTGGCATTTTGGCCTGTTTGTGTTTCATTTTGGCCTTTCTGGCTCGAAAACTACCTGGGAATTTTAACGAAGCGAAATATATTACTTTTAGCATGTTAATATTTTGTGCAGTGTGGCTGGCATTTATACCTGCTTATGTCAGTTCCCCTGGTAAATTCACCACTGCAGTCGAAATCTTTGCTATTTTAGCCTCAAGTTTTGGGCTTCTTTTGTGCTTATTTGCTTCAAAGTGTTACATCATTCTACTTAAACCAGAAAAGAATACCAAACAGCATCTAATGGGGAAATAATGATAATTAATTTCAGTATAATCAGGTTGTACATACACAGACATTATATATATATATATATATATATATATATATATATATATATATATATATATATATATATATATATATATATATATATATATATATACACGGTATGTGTGTGTGTGTGTGTGTGTGTGTGTGTGTGTGTGTGTGTGTGTGTGTGTGTGTGTGTGTGTGTGTAGCTTATGTTCTTATACAGGTATTGGTATATTTAGTTAATATTCACATAAAACATAAGAATGGGGAAAAGATGATCGCTGACGGTCACACTCCAAATGTCTTTATAGTTTATGCAGAGTAGTGCTAAAAAATTAAGTGAACAATAGTTATTTGGGTGTAAATTCAATGTTTATAGGAAAGGTCAGAGGAAAACTACCAGATGATGTAAGGTTTAAGCTAACAGGAAGAAATAAAATAAGTCAATTAATATCTCTTTGCTAAAATCTGAGGCTATCATGAGCATAGGGTCTGTGCCCATGTGTGTGACTCAAGTTGCTGTTTTTCAGCTAACAATAAAGGTGTTTCAGTCTGCAGATTCATTACATACAGGATAGTTATTGTTTTTTGCACCATTCCATGTAAAGTCTAGAGATGTTTGTGTGTGATTATCCTGGAAGATCAACTGTTTCTGAAATAGCCAAACCTTTAGTTCGGAACTAACAACCAAGCCACAAAGTCGCAGATATCACACTTTTTAAAATGTGGATAATTAAACTAATTGCATCTAATTGTTAACTGCATTATTGTGCATGTGTACAATAAATTGGATAGTGAGTGAGACAATTTCATCACTGAAACTGTCTTTTATAATTTACATTTGTACAAAGAAAATAAAGAAAAGGCCGAAAATAATACGTTCAGTTTGTTTCTGTCACTATTTGAATTTATGCACTACTCTGACACCAATCACAAAGCACCATGAACTCACAGTTTTATCCAGTCCACTTACTGCCATGTTTTAGGTGGTGAGAGAAAACCAGTGTGGAAAACCACACAAACAATAACCCCAATTCATGACTGAACCTAAAGCTATTATGCATTGATGCTTGTTTTCTTCATTAACTTTAATTAATTGCTAATAATATTAGAGAAATATTAATATAAGCTAGCCTCTAAAATACCATATTGTGTGGACAGTAAGCAGTTTAGGTAATTGATATGCTTTCATATAAATAACTGTATATACCTTAAATGAAATCATTATATATATATATATATATAATTATTCAATTGTTTGACTGATAAATAGGTATTGATTCTCTATTTATTTGTTTCAGTAGTGCACAATCAAAAACAACCAAAAAAAAAAGAAACATGCAAGATGTACAATGTCCACTAAGATTTTGATTGCTGGAGATGCCATGTGACGGTGACACATGATGAGACAGAGAGAGGCATAAGTGTGGCGTATAAAACATAGCTGCCTTCTCTTTCTCTGTACAAGGCAATGGGTCAAGCATCTCTGAAGATGGGTTCTATACTTCTATGGATACTGGTGCTCAGTTTTTCTATTCTCATTTTATCCTCAGATCCTAGCTGCACTCTACAGAATAATTTGGGGCCAGGCTTCATTGCTGATGGAGACTTTGTCATAGGGGGTATATTCCCTTTTCACTACAATCAGGAAATGCCAGATGTGAACTTCATATACAAGCCTGGACCAGTAAAGTGTAATGGGTAGAAATGCCTTTTTAACACTCTACTAGATCATTATATTATTTTATCATTATATTATAATTTTTTTATATTGTATTATAAGGTATAAATGGGTTTTTTAATTGTTGTCCTATTTGTTTTATTCTCTTATTGACCAGAAACGACTCGTGTTTAAAAATGCGTTTCAAATATAGTTAAAAATAAAGAAAATGTAAATCATATCTTACTCAACATTGTTTTTCAGGCATTTTTCATTAATGTACATTACCTTGGTGTTTATCAATGCCGTATTTTACTTTTACTGATTCTCACAGGTTTGATCCAAGAGCTTTTCGCTGGGGTCTGACCATGAAGCTTGCTGTAGAGGAAATTAACAACAGCTCTGAACTGCTACCGAACCACACTTTGGGCTATAAAATGTTTGATTCCTGTGCATACCCATTAACGGCTCAGAGAGCCGCTCTGGCTGTGATTAATGGACCAAATGAAGCAGACAAACAAATGTGTAAAGGTGCAAGCCCGATGTTGGCTGTTGTTGCTGAGTCTGGATCAGATGAGTCTATTGTGGTTTCTCGAATTTTACAACATTTCAGGATTCCAATGGTATACATTTTATCTAATGACAGAAGATTTCAGAAGAGTTCATTCATGTACTCGAGTAAAGGGATATTGATTGAGAAAGAATGAGAGAAGAATTGCATTGGGGAAGAATGCATGAAATTTTATGCTTTCTCCTGTTTTGTGACTTTATTAATAAATAAATGTGTATAATATTCAAAAATGGGAATTTACATATGAAACCTAAAGTTTATTATATGAGCTCTGTTCTATTTCAGATCAGCTATTTCTCTTCCTGTGCCTGCCTCAGTGACAGACGAGAATTCCCGACGTTCTTTAGAGTCATCCCCAATGATGCGCATCAGGTGAAAGCTATTGCAAAGCTGCTGATACATTACAACTGGACATGGGTGGGTGTTGTGCTGGGGGATCACATACATGGCCACTTCGCCCTGCAAGGACTGCTTGAAGAGCTGAAGGGTACAAGTGTGTGTATATCCTATCAGGAGATGATCCCCCTGTTATACAACAGCCAGAGAGCGATAGAGATCATCCGTGTGATGAACAGCTCCACTGCTCGGGTCGTGGTGGTGTTTTCAGCTGAGGGGGAACTCACACCTTTTATGAAGGACTATATGAATCTGAACGTTACTGGAATTCAGTGGATTGCCAGTGAAGCTTGGGCGACAGCTTCAGTTTTTACAGGAAGTGAATATTACCCTTTCCTAGGAGGCATGATTGGGTTTGGGATTCGTCAGGGCCAAATTCCAAAGCTGAATGATTACTTAACAACAGTAAACCCACAGACATACTCCTCTAATACACTAGTGCATGAACTATGGGGTGTTTTGTATGGGTGCTCTCCCATTTCCTCTATTTCCCTTAATAATCCGTTGCCTCTATGTACTGGGAAAGAGCCACTAAGCAATCAACATTCTGGCTACCTAAACACATCCGGTCCACGTTATGCTTACAATATATATAAAAGTGTATATGCTATTGCTCACTCCCTCCACCAACTAACTTCCTGCAAACCTGGAAATGGGCCATTCATTAACTCCACATGTGCTGACAATAGCAATATCTACCCTTGGCAGGTGACTACAGTTCTGTAATTCTCTACTAATTAAATTATATAATTGCTAATCTCTTTGTCAATGCTGAAGTATTGTTTCATTTATTTGTAGCTCAGTCTGTAGCTCGACTTACAACAATAATGGCAACCCACAATTATTAAAGTGAAACTATATTGTCTTCTGAGCCTTTCTCATCTAGGGTACCTTTAGGTTACTGTATTCATTTTCCATCACATGTGTCTCCACAGCTCCAGTATTACCTGCAACAGGTCTCCTTCACTATTTCAGGAGAGTTAGTGAACTTTGATATGAATGGTGACTTGATTCCATTTTACGATCTGATCAACTGGCAGAGGGGTACAGCTGGCAATATCGAGTTGGTTAAAGTCGGCACGTACGATGGGTCTCGTGAGGCTGGAAATGAGCTGGTCATTTATGACACTGCTATCACATGGGCTGGAGACAAAAGCGAGGCAAGCCGCTCTCGGAATATAGTTCAGTTGCAGTACAGTATGGGCAGTAAGTGGTGGTAAGTTTGGTGAAAGATTGCATCAAGGCCAGAGGAAGTGGTAGCTCAGTGGTTAAGGCTTTGGGTTAAGGATCAAAAGGTGGGGGGGTTCAAGCCCCAGTATCACCAAAAAAAAAAAAGATGTTTTAAATTAGACTGCTGTTGTGAATTAAAAAGCCTGTTTTTTTTTTTTGTTTGTTTTACTTATGCCTTTTCAGGGACTGTGATGGAGCCCAAAAAAATATATAGGACATCTAATACATAAAAATGCAAATCTCAAATTAGTAATTGCATTCGGTTAGTGTGAGGTGAGTGAACCACAATCTGCTGAATCATGCCTGGCTGGCTAAATTGGCCAAATACAGTGTTTGACTTCTGCAGCCTTTTGCTGGACCCTGGTCAGTGAGGCATTATACCAGTATCTAATTTTTGCAAGCTCTTGTCACTTTTAAAAATTATGTGTCATGTCTTAGATGTTGCAATCCAGATTAATAAGACTATATATATATATATATATATATATATATATATATATATATATATATATACAGTGAGGAAAATAAGTATTTGAACACCCTGCTATTTTGCATGTTCTCCAACTTAGAAATCATGGAGGGGTCTGAAATTGTCATCGTAGGTGCATGTCCACTGTGAGAGAAATAATCCAAAAAAAAAAAATCCAGAAATCACAATATATGATTTTTAAACTATTTATTTGTATGATACAGCTGCAAATAAGTATTTGAACACCTGTCTATCAGCTAGAATTCTGACCCTCAAAGACCTGTTAGTCTGCCTTTAAAATGTCCACCTCCACTACATTTATTATCCTAAATTAGATGCACCTGTTTGAGGTCGTTAGCTGCATAAAGACACCTGTCCACCCCATACAATCAGTAAGACTCCAACTACTAACATGGCCAAGACCAAAGAGCTGTCCAAAGACACTAGAGACAAAATTGTACACCTCCACAAGGCTGGAAAGGGCTACGGGGAAATTGCCAAGCAGCTTGGTGAAAAAAGGTCCACTGTTGGAGCAATCATTAGAAAATGAAAGAAGCTAAACATGACTGTCAATCTCCCTCGGACTGGGGCTCCATGCAAGATCTCACCGCGTGGGGTCTCAATGATCCTAAGGAAGGTGAGAAATCAGCCCAGAACTACACGGTAGGAGCTGGTCAATGACCTGAAAAGAGCTGGGACCACCGTTTCCAAGGTTACTGTTGGTAATACACTAAGATGTCATGGTTTGAAATCATGCATGGCACGGAAGGTTCCCCTGCTTAAACCAGCACATGTCCAGGCACGTCTTAAGTTTGCCAATGACCATTTGGATGATCCAGAGGAGTCATGGGAGAAAGTCATGTGGTCAGATGAGACCAAAATAGAACTTTTGGGTCATAATTCCACTAAACGTGTTTGGAGGAAGAAGAATGATGAGTACCATCCCAAGAACACCATCCCTACTGTGAAGCATGGGAGTGGTAACATCATGCTTTGGGGGTGTTTTTCTGCACATGGGACAGGGCGACTGAACTGTATTAAGGAGAGGCTGACCAGGGCCATGTATTGGGAGATTTTGGGGAACAACCTCCTTCCCTCAGTTAGAGCATTGAAGATGGGTCGAGGCTGGGTCTTCCAACATGACAATGACCCGAAGCACACAGCCAGGATAACCAAGGAGTGGCTCTGTAAGAAGCATATCAAGGTTCTGGCGTGGCCTAGCCAGTCTCCAGACCTAAACCCAATAGAGAATCTTTGGAGGGAGCTCAAACTCCGTGTTTCTCAGCGACAGGCCAGAAACCTGACTGATCTAGAGAAGATCTGTGTGGAGGAGTGGGCCAAAATCCCTCCTGCAGTGTGTGCAAACCTGGTGAAAAACTACAGGAAACGTTTGACCTCTGTAATTGCAAACAAAGGCTACTGTACCAAATATTAACATTGACTTTCTCAGGTGTTCAAATACTTATTTGCAGCTGTATCATACAAATAAATAGTTTAAAAATCATATATTGTGATTACTGGATTTTTTTTTTTAGATTATGTCTCTCACAGTGGACATGCACCTACGATGACAATTTCAGACCCCTCCATGATTTCTAAGTGGGAGAACTTGCAAAATAGCAGGGTGTTCAAATACTTATTTTCCTCACTGTATATATATATACAGTTTTAGATTATTCTCGTAATAGTAATATCTTAGACTCTCCATGAAAGAACATGACTATAGGAGCAATAATACTTAAATTACATCTTTATTTAGTTAATTAAACATGTAACGGCAATGTGCTACTGCGATTTTGCATACTTTTATAATATGTACACTATTACAGGTGATATGACTTTAAAACAATTCAGTATGTATGGGTGTATAGGTACAACGTTTTACTGTATTATGACGGGGATTTTTTGGGGGAAACAGGTGCCAGTCTCTATTTGCAGTGACAGCTGCCCACCAGGATTTAGAAAAGCTGTCCATAAAGGGGAGCCTCTGTGCTGCTTTGACTGTGTACCATGTGACAGTGGTAAGATTAGTAATCAGACAGGTCGGTGGTCTCAGTCAAATATAATAAAATGAAACACTGGCCTGAATCCAGTTTTAATAAAAAATGTTTTTCTTTTAAGATTCAGTAGACTGCATGGCCTGCCCTGAAGATTACTGGTCGAATGTTGACGGAACAGAATGCATTCCCAAGGTTATCGAATTCCTTTCCCATGATGCAATGGGGTTAATACTGACATTTATTGCTGTTTTGGGGGCCTGTGTCACTTTAGCTGTATTTGCAGTCTTTCTCTACCACAGAAACACTCCCATTGTGCGTATGAATAACTCTGAGCTGAGTTTCTTTATCTTGTTCTCCTTGACCCTGTGTTTCCTGTGTGCACTGATCTTTATTGGGGAGCCCACATCCTGGTCTTGCATGCTGCGCCACACTGCTTTCAGCATCATCTTCTCGCTTTGTATCTCGTGTATCCTGGGGAAAACCTTAGTGGTGCTCGCTGCTTTTACAGCCACCCAACCTGGAAACAACGTCATGAAATGGCTTGGGCCTATACAGCAGAGGATCATTATTTTTAGCTGCACCCTGGTCCAGATGATCATCTGTGCAGCATGGCTCATATCGTCCCCTCCAGTCCTCTACAGAAACACACAGTATCAGCGCGCTAAGATTATTCTAGACTGTAGGGTGGGATCTGAGCTGGCCTTCTGGTGTGTACTCGGCTACATTGGCATTTTGGCCTGTTTGTGTTTCATTTTGGCCTTTCTGGCTCGAAAACTACCTGGGAATTTTAACGAAGCGAAATATATTACTTTTAGCATGTTAATATTTTGTGCAGTGTGGCTGGCATTTATACCTGCTTATGTCAGTTCCCCTGGTAAATTCACCACTGCAGTCGAAATCTTTGCTATTTTAGCCTCAAGTTTTGGGCTTCTTTTGTGCTTATTTGCTCCAAAGTGTTACATCATTCTACTTAAACCAGAAAAGAATACCAAACAGCATCTAACAGGGAAATGACAAATAACACATTATACATGTTTTATTACAAAATATAAATATTTTATGACCTGCTTATATTCTGACATAAATAAAAACAGATTCTGATGTATTAATATCATTATCATTATCACACTTAATATCAATATCATTCCACACTTTTTTGCTCATTATATTTTCTTTGTTCATAAACTTTGTTTATTCAATGTAATGAGTTAATTAAATTGGGTCTAATGTGACCCTGACTAGAATAAAGCAGTTTTTATAAATTAATAAAATATCAAACTATATCAGCCCCTCATATGCCCTCATTTCATTTTATATGTTTTTTTTAATAGAGCTTCTGTAGATGTTTTGTTAATTTTTTTTTCATATCCAAGTCTGTGCATATGCAGCATGATGAAAGCAAGCACGGCAGAAAATTTGCCAAGAATATCTTTAATCTGATACTGTCACAAGAAAACTTCTGTGTATTCATATTAGCTAAAAGAAAGTGTAAAAATAGTTTTATGCTTTATTGCCTTTGTTTATATGCTTCCTCATACTTTGGATGGTTTACAAAAAAAATTTCTTGAATATTTTGGTAACAGAGGAAAAGGTGCAGTGTTCATCTGAAGGTTCTTGACCGTGCTTTATTCTCCAGGTTGTACAACGTTGCGCCTCATGTCTGTAATAAAGTTGTGCCCTTCACAGATGGAGCATTACATTTTAAAAAATGGCACACTGCTTGGATTCACCACTAGATGCTATTCTTCTAAATTAAAATCCGAAACACATACACATTTCTTTAGGTGTGCCCTCTAGTGGTGATTCCAAGCTCAACACTAACAGTTTTGTAAAATGCACTGCAGAAACCTAATAGTCCACTTAGATTTCACTATAGACTGTATGGTATAAAGCAAGTTACAGTAATTGAGTTCTATTAAAAAATTTAAGAATTTGTTAATTGGTCAATTAAACAAAAAATTTGGATTTACAATTAATACAATGTGCCACCCAAAGTTAACTGTATCTGTGCATTTATATTAATTTAACACATTTTTTGTAATGAAAATTATTATTTTGTTTCATGTGTTGTTAAATTAATTTTGTACACTTCTAACTAACTGTGTCACTGTAAGAGCTGAGTTTCTCTCTCACTGTAACACTTAGGTGTACAGATTTCCAATCATTTTTAAAACTAATATACTGTAATTCTATAAAAAAAAATGTCACTAGGTTACGTATGTAACCCTGGTTCCCTGAGCGAATGAGAGCTGCGTCAAAATGCTTTGGGAATGCCTCCGCTTTGTTCATGCTCTGAATCATGTGTAAAATTTGGCCAGTAGGCAGTTGTGACGTCATTGGCGGGCAACGTCGCGCAAACCAGGAAGCTAGTGCTAGTTGCTTCTGCTGGTTATGGGTTAGGTAAGGAGAAGGGCAGAATGCATGCAAAAGGACAGGTCGTGAGGGGGCCGCAGGCACCTTAGACACATACTCCGGTCTGGAGTACCGGATAGCACTGGCCTTGCCAAGCGCAAACTCCTGGAGAGATGGGGCCACAGAAAGAGCCTGTAGTTCCCGATCCTCTTAAGGGAGAATATTGCCAGGAGAAAGCCGGTCTTGAATGCCAGATACCTAAGGGCAACATCGGCTAACGGCTCGAAGGGGGGCTCAGATAAAGCCGCCAACACAATGGCCAAGTCACACTCTGGGATGTGTCCCGGGCCTCAGCTTCCAGGCCGTGCAGGAAACGTGTCACGAGGGGGTGTTTTCCCAGTGACTGACCCACTGGCAGGGTACAATGAGCCACGATAGTGGACACGTAAACCTTTAGGGTTGACAGGGTAAACTCTGTGGCAGACTGTTACTGCAGGAACTTCAGAACTGAACCAACTGGGTAGTTGACTGGATCCAGCTGGTAGTGCTTGCACCACGTACTGAACAGATGCCATTTAGCAGCATACAACCACCTCATATAGGGAGCTCTGAAATTGAGAATGGTCTCAACTACCTCAGTAGAAAAACCAGCTGCTAGGAACTGTGCCCCCTCAGGGGCCACAGCCACAGCTTCCATAACTCTTGGCGGGGTGAACCAGGGTTCTTTCTGCCTGTGAGAGGAGATCCCTCCTAGGAGGAATTTCCAAAGGAGGTCCCCTAAGAATGGACAGCAGGTCTACCCGAAAATAGATTGTCTGCCCAGGTAGAGACGAGCTCCCTCCTCCGCAAGCCGCATTCATGCACTTGGTGTAGGTGTGAAGTGAGAGTCCTAGGCCAACCGGGAAGACCCACTATTCGGGCCTGTTCATCGACACGGTATGCGCAGTTGACAGGTTCCAGGGGTCTAAAACGCAGTCAGCGACATTTCAAAGGTATTTTCCTTGTCATTCTCACGGGGCTGGTCAGCGGGCGCAGCCCCAGCCTGGCACTGCTGGGTGGTGTGAGGGCCAAATACAGAGTTGCCACACACCCTGCATCCCTGTGGTGCTTACCTTCTTTCTTTGCAGAAGCCAGTGTTGCTACCACCACGTAGCTATTTTTTGTAGCTTCTAGTCGTCACGACGTTGCCCGCCGCTGACGTCATGACTTGCCTATTGGCCATTATTTACACATGGTTCAGAGCACAGACAACTCGTGGCGTTCCCAAAGCATTGCGATGCAGCATCTCGTTCGCTTGGTGAACTAGAACATATATAACCTAGAGACAAAGTATGTGAGGGTGGTGCAGGACATGTATGAGAACAGTGTGACAGAAGTGAAGTGTGCAGTTGGAATGACAAACTGGTTTAAGGTGGAGGTTGGACTGCATCAAGGATCGGCTCTGAGCTCTTTCCTGTTTGCAATGATGATGGACAGGTTGACAAACAAGGTCAGACAGGAGTCTCCGTGTACTATGGTGTTTGTGGATTATATTGTAATTTGTGGTGAGAGTAGGGAGCAGGTGGAGAAGACCCTGGAGAGGTGGTGGTACGCGCTGCAAAGAAGGGGAATGAAAGTCAGTAGGAGTAAGAGAGAGTAAAACTACTAAAACTCTTGAGACTAAAAGACGGGAGGTATTGTGTCTTTTTGGGAGATTATAACAAGGCATTCAGTCAAGGATGACACACACACGGACTTAGCGTGACTGTGTGTTTACTCACATGCGTAGAGAGAATGACACCGGAACATGTACATCCGTAAACACGTGTAACAACGTGCATTGTGGGAAATGTAGTTAAGTAAACAGCAATAACACAATACACAACATTTCCTTCCCTATTACTCTTTGAGGTATAACACAAAGATTACAAATTAAACTGTACCACTTAAATTTTACAATTTTGTTTCTTTTATCAACATATCTATTAACATAGACCTTTTCTTTTTTTTTTCTTTTTTTTTTTTTTGTAAACATGAACATTGAGTCT
The DNA here is from genome assembly GCF_946808225.1 of Silurus aristotelis. Taxonomy (NCBI): domain Eukaryota; kingdom Metazoa; phylum Chordata; class Actinopteri; order Siluriformes; family Siluridae; genus Silurus; species Silurus aristotelis. The sequence goes on along the minus strand of NC_139583.1, from coordinate 3,580,946 downwards.
TTATGTTGAATCCTGTTGTAAAGTGACACAACTATATCCTGGGAATGAGAGTAGACTACCTCAAACCCTAGCTTACCCTTAGGGGATTATTCTGCCCCGAAGCAATAAGGGTAGCCCCTAACTAAGTGTAGTCCAGTAAACGCTGACGAGGACGCCGCTCCCTTGCTGGATACCGGCGGCCTATTTGGTTTCCATTTCCTGCTGGAGAAGATGATTGTTCGTTAGCAAAAGGACTATTTGTGGTCATTATAGGCTCCTTTGTGGAGAATACTGAAGTTGGAGAATTGTCATATATTTGATCAGTGGCATCAGTGACCTCAGGAAGATCTGTAATGGTGCTGGCTCCACCAAGCAACTGATCAGTATGTCTCCTCCAGGAAAGATTTTCAGCATTCTTGACCTTATATGACACTGGACCTGTTTGGGCCTCCACAGTAGCCGGAACCCATTTCAGATCACTACCATAGTTCCGAGCAAGCACTGATGAGCCTGTTGCAAAGATTCTGTCCTTGGCTCGCAGATTCCGTCGCTGTACTTGATGGTCTTGTTGCCGTTGGACAGTTTCTTTGAGTGTAGCTGGTTTAATCAGCTCAAACCTTGTCCTGAGATCTCTGCTGAACAACAAAAACGCTGGTGATACTTTGGTGGTCGCATGCGGAGTACTACGATAGAAGAGCAAGAAGCTGTGCAGACGTTGATGAAATGCATGTTTAATGGTTTGGACAAACCTTCCGGCTAATCCATTAGTTGCAGGATGGTAAGGTGATGACGTTATATGTTGCACACCATTTGCTTGTAGAAATGTGGCCATCTCATGAGATGTAAATTGGGGGCCATTATCTGAGACAAGTTTCACTGGTGATCCAAACCTACTGAACATTTCTCCCAGTTTCTCAATTGTCTTTTCAGCTGAAGTAGATTTCATAATGGCCACCTCAGGCCACTTACTGTGTGCATCCATGACCACCAACAGCATTTTGTCCTCGACTGGGCCAGAAAAATCAATATGAATGCGATGCCATGGTTTTTCAAGATATTTCCACGGGTGCAGAGGTGCAAGTTGTGGTGTGTTACGAATGCGCTGGCATGAGGTACACGTCCTAGCTTTTTCCTCACTTTGGCCATCTACTCCTGGCCACCAGAAGTAGCTCCTGGCAATCTCCTTCATGCGGACCATTCCACAGTGTCCCACATGCAGCTGTTTTAACACTGGCTTGAGTAAAGCCGGGGGAATAACCACTCTCCTCCCCCACAACAAGCAGCCGGACTGCACCGAAAGTTCATGACGTCAAGAGATTTTAAGGTTTTAGCTCCAGGCCATCGTTCTCCCCTTTACCGGTCATGACAATATCCACGACTCTTGACAGGGCAGGGTCATTATATGTGCCCATGCGCACTTGTGCGGCCGTTATAGGAGCCCGTTCCACCTAGCTGAAATAGAAAATTTCAGCCACCTTTGCTTTCTTTACCCTGTCAGCGAGAGGCAACCTGGACAGTCCGTCCGCATTCCCGTGCAATTCTGACTTTCGGTAGTTGATGTCATAGGTGTGAGCAGATAGCAACAAAGCCCACCTTTGCATCCTACTTGCAGCAAGAGCGGGAATGCCATGGTGTGGACCAAAAATTGCAGTGAGTGGGCGATGATCGGTCAGCAGTGTGAACTTCCTTCCAAAAATATACTGATAAAACTTACGCACTCCAAACACAATGCTCAATGCTTCTCGCTTAATCTGAGCATAGTTTGCTTCTGCTTTGCTCAGACTCCTGGAAGCAAACGCGATTGGCCTCTCTTGACCATTGGGCATGATGTGGGACAAGACAGCTCCCACACCATATGGAGAAGTATCGCAGGCCAGCTGAATAGGAAAAGCAGGGTCAAAATGAGTGAGTGCGTTTGACCCTAAAAGTGTCTCCTTTGCTTTTCTGAATGACTCCTGGCATTCAGAGGTCCACTTCCAAATATTCTCATGGCATAACAATTTGTGCAGAGGTTTCAACAGCGTAGCGATGTTTGGAATGAAACGCCCATAATAGTTCAGTAAGCCGAGGAAAGACCGCAACTGGCTAACATTTTTGGGTACTGGAGCATCAACAATAGCCTTAACCTTGGATGGGGACGTATGCAGACCAGATGCATCAATGACGTGCCCTAAGTACTCGAATGCAAACTGGAAAAATTCACATTTATTCTTGCGCACTCTTAATCCATACTCTTTCAGTCTCTCAAGGGTAGCATCCAGGTGTTGTAAATGCGACTGTTCATCTGTGCCAGTCACCAGAATGTCATCTAAATAACACACAACTCCAGGAAGCCCGGCAAAAATCAGATCCATCGCTCGCTGAAAAACGGATGGAGCCGAAGTAATTCCAAATGGTAAACGTTTGTACCGAAATAGGCCTTTGTGTGTGTTAATGGTGAGAAGTTCTCCGGACTGTTCCTCAACATGCATCTGTAGGTATGCCTGGTTGAGGTCGATTTTGCTGAATCTTTGTCCTCCAGTCAACCCAGCAAAAAGGTCATTAATGTGAGGCAAGGGGTATTGTTCTGCTGACAACACTGGATTTACAGTAAATTTAAAGTCCCCACAGATCCTTATGCCTCCATCCTTCTTTATAACTGGAACAATAGGTGTTGCCCATTTACTCACATTGACTGGTTCCAGCACACCATTCTTCACAAGTTCATCCAAGCTCGCCTCTACTTTAGGTTTGAGTGCATATGGCAGGGGCCGGGACTTTAAGAACTTTGGCTGGCTTCCCTGCTCCACAGTCAATTTTACTGTGATGCCTTCCATACTGCCTAATTCCTGTTTAAAAACTTCACTGTGTTTTTCAAGAACACCTTGAAGGTCCAGGGTTTTAGGTTTCATCATATGTATGGTCGGCCAGTCCACTTTGAGTTGCTCCAGCCAGGAACGTCCCATCAACGAGGGGTAATCACCCGCGACCACATACAATGGCAGTTTTTTTTATTTGTCCATTCAGTTCAACTGTTACTTGGGTGAGTCCTTTCATTGTCACTGATTCCCCAGTATAAGTTTTAAGGACAACATCAGGTGGTTTGAGTGGCAGGTGGCTGAGTATTTCACTGTATACCGCATCCGACACCAGCGATACAGCAGCACCAGTGTCAATTTCCATTTTCACTGGCTGTCCTTCCAGCAGCGAGGTGACTTTATAAGCCTTGGTTTCACCTGCGATAGTGAGCACATGCAAAGGAAATTCCGCATCAGATGTGTCAGTACTCTCTTTATTCTCCTGTCTGACTGTAAATATGCGCTTCTTTTGTTTCCTTCTGAAAACTGGTTTCTGATGCATTTTTTCTTTTTTCGTTTTATTCCTACACGCACGCTCAATGTGTCCCTTTTTCTTACAGCTGCGGCACTCTATATCCTTAAACCAGCATGAAACAGGTGAGTTCCCAGTCTTACCACAACGGAAACATGGGTTTTTAATTTCAGTTTGTTTTTCTGTCTCCATCTTGTACACTTTACTGTTAGAGCTCAATTGCTGGGCTTCCTTTGCAGCCAATTCCATAGACACACTTAACTCAATTGCTCTTTGTAGTGTCAGGTTGCTCTCTGTTAACAGTCTTTTCTGTATGCCCTCAAGTGTATCATTGAGCACATCACCAAATTCACAGTGTTCAGCTAATTTTTTTAGCACTGCCACAAACACTGCCACAGATTCCCCTTCTAGCTGATTTCGTCTGTGGAACCGAAATCGCTCTGCTATCACTAAGGGTTTTGGTGAGAAATGTGCTTTAAGAGTGTTCACTATTTGAGCATACGTTTTCTCTCCAGGTTTCTCTGGCTGCAGGAGGTTATGCAGTAGTGTATATGTCTTTGGACCCATTACACTTAAAAATGTGGGTACAACTTTATCTTCAGTAATAGCATTCGCTGCTACAAAGTACTCAAATCTCTCTGTGTAAGAACACCACTGCTCACTGCTTTCCTCAAAAGGACCCACATTTCCAAAAACTGATGCCATTTTAGCCGTTCTCTGTCGTTTAACAATCAATTCAGTCACTTATCTGAATCGTTGTCTCCTCCCCGCTTATCAGCCAAGACGTGAACTTGCAGCAGACAAATATTCGCGTTTTTCAGCAAACTCGCCGTCAAGCCGCTTAATTTCCCCCCCTTTAAACACACACGGGATAACGAGATCCTCGTCGCCACTTTATTGTGTCTTTTTGGGAGATTATAACAACACATTCAGTCAAGGATGACACACACACGGACTTAGCGTGACTGTTTGTTTACTCACATGCGTAAAGAGAATGACACCGGAACATGTACATCCGGAAACACGTGTAACAAAGTGCATTGTGGGAAATGTAGTTAAGTAAACAGCGTTAACACAATACACAACAGGAGGTAGCAGAGCTGAAGATGTTGAAATTTTCCTTGGGATTGATGACAATAAACATGATTAGAAACAAGTTTCTTTATAGGGACCACGCATGTAGGATGTTTTGGGAATAAAGCGAGGATGGAGCCACTAGGAAGGAAGAGAAGAGGAAGACCAAGAAGGAGGTTTATGGATGTGGTGAAGGAAGACATGCCGGTAGTTGGTTTAAAAGAGGCAGATGATGTAGAGGACAGGGGGCTTGGAGACAGATCATCCGCTGTGGCGACCCTAATGGGAGCAGCCAAAAGAAGAAGAAGATGAATGGAAAAATGTACAGAGACATTCTTGATAAAAATCTGCTGCTATCCACCAAGATAATGAAGATGCAATGAGGGTGGACATTTCAGCAAGACAATGATCCTAAACACTGCAGAGGAAACTCTCAATTGGTTTCAAAGAAAGAAAATAAAGCTGCTAGAATGATCCAATCACCTGACTTGAATCCCATTGAGAAAAAAAAGAAAGAAAGAAAGATCAAAAGTCATAGAAGAGGCAACAGAGCCTTCAAGATTTGATGACTTTTTTGACGATTTGTTTGTGTAGAACAGGGGTCTCCAAACTACCATAGTTTAGGCACTCTCATCCGGCCCCTGGAGACCATTTTGTCCATGGAAAATAAATTACGGAAATTTATGTGTATCCTGCCAAGATCAGCCGCCCCTTACGCGGACGTTATGTTTTTACCGAATTAAAATAGAGGCGCGCAGTAGTGCGTTATGTTTTCCAACCGATCACTACATTGCAAAAACTTATTCGCTGCTTACTTTTTCTACTTTCGTTCACAGTCAATGAGATGATATAACGCCATCTAGTGGCTGAGTTTTTAAATTGAGTTGCAAGCAAATGACCTCCTTAGGGACAAGTTCAAAGAAGGACTGGTAGGTTTTTACCAGTTTTTGCCCAAGAAAGACTTTCCTCACGTCAAAACTTTTGCATCAAGGTACCTTTCAATATTTGGAACAACATACCTGTATGAACAAACATTTTCAAGAATGAAATACGTAAAGAACAATTTGAGAACAAACTTCTGATGATAATCTTGGGTCACTGTTGATGTTAGGGACATCAAATCTAAAGCCAGAAATGTCTGCTATTTTGGCATCCAGGAAACAATTTCACCATTCCCACTAATACAGGTTTTCATCTGTAGTGTATCAATGTGTTATTAAAAAATAACTGAATAAAATAATATTAAATAAATGATCAAAAACAACATCCATGTTTTGATTCTTTTTTATTTGGACCTCGAGTGCGTAGTCAGCCCTCAAACTGATGTTTGATAGTTAATGTGGCCCTCGGACTAAAAGGTTTGGAGACCAATGGTGTAGAAGAATGGGCCAAATCACACATGAGCAATGCATGTAACTTCTCTATACAGGAGGCATCTTGAAGCTGTTATTACCAATATTTTGTACGAAGAATTAAATACATTGTGTTCAATACTTTTCCCTGTGTCATTTCATATTTTTATACATAACTTCATTTGTGGAAATGTATTGTTTGATTTCTTGAATTGCATGAGTTGTTACCAACATCTGGTGAAAATTGTCAATAGCTTCTTTAGAAATATATTTACTGAGAAAGATAGTGACGTGTAAGTGGGTGAGTGAGGACCCCAATGCAGTATGTGACAGGGTTAAGCAGAAAACAGGCTTTAATAAAGAAACACTTGGGGCAAAAACACAGTCCAAAAAACAGTCCAGGGTCTGAAACAAAGGCAAACAGGGCAATGCAGGAAAGAAAAAAAACAAAGCCAAAAACAGTAAAAAAAAATCCAAAGCCGGCAAACAGAACAATATAGGCAGGGCAAAAAAAAAAGTCCAAACCAGGTACTATGGAGGCAGAGCATAGCAGGGATCAGAACAGGAACAGGGACAGAAACAGGAAAAGGAAAAGGAAAAAATTTACTTTGGAAGCCGGTGAGATCATCTGGGCCCGAGCTAAAGTGTTGGGTGTCTTTAAATACCGGGAGGTGCGGGAAAAATGGCAAGATGACCACCGAACCGGAAGTGAGCGCCGTGTGCCCGGAAGATCGTGACAATATATATATATATATTAGGGGGGTCAATCTAGGTAAGTATTTAATTGCCATTAATCACATCTTAATTGCACATTTTTATCTCTACTAAATGTACCTAAAATTGATACTTTTCAAGTTTTATATGCATGTATACACATTATATATATATATATGTGAAGAGAGAGAGAGAGAGAGAGAGAGAGAGAGAGAGAGAGAGAGAGAGAGAGAGAGAGAGAGGCAAAAGGTTGTAAAGGTAAGTCAAAGTAAAGGTTGACACACCTCTAAACCAACCAGGGGTCAGCAGAGACTTTGCCTATAAAATAAGGAGTGCTCATTTCTGTCCTCTTTAAATGCCAACCAAACATGTGTAAGCCTAATATATTTCATCTGCATTTTCTGCTTTGTATACAAACAGGATTTGCATGTAAACTGCTCGCTAAGTTTGAAATCCAAAGTATATTAAAGGAAGGAGACATTATGATAGGTGGAATTTTCCCTGTTTATTCAAGACAGGAGAATATATTTTTTTCATTTGATACCAAACCACCAATGCCAGAATGTAAAGGGTAAGTTTGAAAAAAATTCTGAAATTAGGTGAAAATTGTGAAGGAAGGTTACTTTTCTATTGTTTTTTGACTTAATGTCCCCCACAGATTTGACCTACGAGCTTTCCGCTGGACGAGGATCATGATGTTGGCAATAGATGAAATTAATCAAGATGATCGTTTGCTTCCTAACATTTCTCTGGGATATATAATTGTGGATTCTTGCTCCTCTCCTACTAATGTTTTGCGAGCTGCACTTACTTTAATGAGCACATCAGAGCAAAAGCTTTCTCAGTGTCATCCACCTCCTGTTTTAGGTCTTATAGCTGAATCAGGATCTACTCAGTCATTAGCTGTGGCTGGAGCAGTTGGACCATTCAACATACCTCTGGTAATACAATACAAATCTTGTGCAAAACTCTTTAATGCAAAAATGCAGCAATTGTACTGATGTGTAACGTCTTTGACTAGGTGAGCTATTTTTCAACATGTGCATGCTTGAGTGACAAAACAAAAAATCCTACATTTTTTCGAACAATACCAAGTGATTACTATCAAGCAAAAGCTTTGGCTTTCCTTGTCAGACGATACGGGTGGACCTGGATTGGAGTCATTCAGTCTGATAATGATTACGGACGAAATGGGATATCAGCGTTTACAAAGGAACTGGAGGCTCATGGGGTGTGTATTGCATTTGTTGGGACAGTTTTGCGTACATACCCCCAAAATAAAATCCTAGAGGTGGTTGAATTGATAAAACAATCAACTGTTAAAGTGATTCTTGCATTTGTGCCAGAAAGAGATTTCTATCCTTTAATGGACGAAGTGGTTAAACAAAACATTTCGGGACTACAGTGGGTTGGAAGTGAAGCCTGGGTAACTGCAGACAGTCTTTCCACCCCGGAAATGTTCAAATATTTTGGAGGAACAATAGGATTTGTGGTCCGAAAGATGGCTATACCCAAACTAGGGCCACTTCTCAAAGAAATCAATCCTTATAATGATCCAGAATCTGTTTTTGTTAGTAATTTCTGGGAAACAGTGGTAGGCTGTAAGCCTCCATCTCCAGTAAATTATTTGCGTAACAGCACAAAAGTATGCTCAGGAACAGAAAAAGTTGATTACACAAACAAATTTTTTGATGTAACACAACTTAGAATCGCATATAATGTCTATCAGGGGGTGTATGCACTCGCGCATGCCCTACACCAAGGAATGTTTTGTGAAAAGCCTGAAAGCAGAGTGTCAGCACCGTGTCTTAATGCTTCACAAATTACCCCGAAATTAGTGAGTGTTTACTGCATTGAAACATTAAATGGGTTCATAATGGAAAACCTTTTATTGATTATTTTATACCTTTTGTTCGTAAGGTAACTAAACAATTGAAAAAAGTGCATTTTGTGGATGCATTTGGAGAGGTTGTGTACTTTGACAACAATGGAGATCCTCCTGCTTCATATGAAGTTATAAACTGGCAGATGAGAGATGGGCAAGTGCAGCATGTAGGAGTTGGGCGTTTCAGCACCTCTGCAAATGGAAAATATGCACTCATGATTAATGAAGAAAAGATAATCTGGAGCACAGGAAATTTGGTAGAATAAATGTTTTATAATTAAATAGTATTATTTTTATACTATTAGTCATCTAACATGTCCTCTATTGTTTTAGACACCAAAATCTGTTTGCTCAGAAATCTGTCCACAAGGCACAAGGAAAGCACAAATTAAAGGTTTACCTCTGTGCTGCTTTGACTGTATTCCATGTGCTGATGGTTCTATATCAAACACAACAGGTGAAGTGACCTGCTTACTAATACTGGCAAAATAATTACACATTAAATTGATAAATCATTTTACAATCCTGTTTTTCTACTTTAGGAGCAACTGATTGCATCAACTGCCCTGAGGAGTACTGGTCTAATGAAAGAAAAGACAGCTGCATCATGAAATTAATCGAGTTCTTATCATACACTGAAACAATGGGCATAATTCTTATGGTTTTATCACTACTGGGTGCCTGTTTAACATTTTCTACTTTGGTGGTGTTCATTCACTTTAGAGACACACCAATTGTAAAAGCAAATAATTCAGAACTGAGTTTACTTTTACTTCTTTCTCTTATATTTTGCTTCCTCTGTCCTCTCACATTTATTGGTGAGCTGACAGTCTGGTCCTGCATGTTGCGTCACACAGCATTTGGTATTGCTTTTGCCCTCTGCATTTCCTGTATGTTGGGGAAAACTATTGTTGTGGTAACTGCCTTTAGAGCAACTTTACCTGGAAATAATGTGGCAGGAAAGTTTGGCCCAACTCAGCAAAGAGCCATTGTGTGTTCATGCACCGCAGTTCAAATCGTAATTTGTATTCTTTGGCTAAATGTTGCACCACCATTCCCCAATAAAGTCTTTGAACAACGCAGTAAGAAAATAATTTTAGAGTGTAACACAGGTTCAGATGCTGCCTTTTATGCTGTTCTAGGTTACATTGGTCTTCTTGCCATAGTGTGTTTGGTTCTGGCATTTTTAGCCAGAAAGCTACCTGATAATTTTAATGAAGCCAAATTCATCACATTTAGTTTGCTTATATTCTGTGCAGTTTGGATCACATTTATTCCAGCTTATGTCAGCTCTCCTGGGAAGTATACAGTAGCTGTAGAAATATTCGCAATTTTGTCTTCAGCCTTTGGCCTACTGGTATGCATTTTTGTACCAAAATGTTACATAATTTTAATCAAACCAGAGAGAAATACAAAAAAACATGTAATGGGAAAGAATCCAAAGGTTACTTAAATGCACTTTACTTAAAGCTGTTAAGAATTATAATAAAATATAATCTATTTATGTAAAACTATATTGCAAAGAAAAATATGATAAATATTATAATATATGACAGATTACTTCTAGGAGGCTTTTACCACAATGGAAGTTTACAAATCGAAAGTCTACAAATCATGGATAATTCATAGAAATTAAAGTAATGTTTTCTTGTTTTATGATATTGTTCATAATATTTTTTCACGCTTAAAACAGTTTACATAAATGTTTCTGAAATGTTCTGTGTAGCTTACCATTAAATGATAAAACCAAAAAGTGACAAATAAAATTGTGAAAAAGATAAAATGATTAAATTCTATTTATTTCTATTATAATATAGTTCATCACCCAGACCATGGATAAGCTTTTTGTTGTTTTTAATAAGAGGAAATACCTGGTCATGCAATATGTGCTCTGTAGCACCCAGTGACTATGGTGGTACAATGGCCTATTGCTAGATTGGTCAAGAATTTGCAAAGGTTCCTAACACATTTTTGAGTGCTTCCCCACCACATTGCCAACCACTTATGTCCCTGCTGTGAGGTAAACCCATATTTCTTACCTGGAATCCAGTAATGGATTGAACTGCATTCCAGTTTAAAACTCCAGTTAAAAATCATAGGCACAGCCCCAAAACTTAATCATCCAGACTTCTTAAAGCAGTTTGTAGTGGGTGTAGATGCTTTTGAGACCCCGTCATAGGTGTACTGTTACAGAAGTTTAGAGAGAAATTTAAAATGAATGTTGCATTCTTTTCATGAAAACTTTTCTTAGCAGAGCTAAATTATATAATGTATAATATTACAGGAATGTAACCCTAGCTTGAGGGGGCCAAGCACCTGTTCCTGATCACCCATATGAGGATGGGTTCCCCTTTGAGTCTGGTTCCTCTCAATCTTTTATACATAATTCTATAATTGTGCCTTTTTTGGTAGTGATTTTAATTCACGTTTCACCACAATGCAAGCATGTGCTACACTCACTATATGTTAGATATTTTGATTTAACAAACCAAAAATAGGTTCATAAAAATCTTAAATATTTAAAATAAAAACAACAACTGAATCTAAACAATGATACAATTAAATTAATTAGTATTACTTAAATAATAAAAAATTCTCCAAATGATAATCAGGGTTAAACTAATTTTTTTTTCACCAGGTCTAATACTGTAGCTGTCATGCTTACAATGTCAAAATTTGACACACCTCTAAAACCAAGCCACGCACTGCACAGTAAACACAGACATTGGCTATAAAAACAATGACTGCTCAGTCTTGTCTCCTTTAATGAGCTGGCCAAACATGTGTATACCTAATACAGTGTATCTGTGTTTTCTGCTCTGTACACAAACAGGCTTTGGATGTAAGTTCCTCGCTAAATTTGAACTGCCAAGCATATTGAAGGAAGGTGACCTTATGATTGGAGGTATTTTTCCAATTTATTCCAAACTGGAGAATTTGCCATTGTCATTTAATACCAAACCACCAGTTGCAGAATGTACAGGGTAAGTTTGAATATACATGGTTCATTTCAAAACCTATTTTTACTTTTGTATTGATCTTTAAATTGATGTTCCACACAGACTTGGCTTACGAGCTTTCCGCTGGACGAGGATCATGATGTTGGCAATAGATGAAATAAACCAAGATGATCGTTTGCTTCCTAACATTTCTCTGGGATATATAATTGTGGATTCTTGCTCCTCTCCTACTAATGTTTTGCGAGCTGCACTTACTTTAATGAGCACATCAGAGCAAAAGCTTTCTCAGTGTCATCCACCTCCTGTTTTAGGTCTTATAGCTGAATCAGGATCTACTCAATCTTTAGTTGTGGCTGGAGCAGTTGGACCATTCAATATTCCAATGGTAATACAAAACAATATTCATGCAAAAAATATTATTTAATGTAAATCCATGTAAATAAATGTGCTGTGTTGATAAATGTGCCTTTTTTAAACCTGACTAGGTGAGCTACTTTTCAACATGTACATGTTTAGTCGACAAAACAAACTATCCGACATTTTTCCGAACAATTCCAAGTGATTACTATCAAGCAAAAGCTTTGGCTTTCCTTGTCAGACGATATGGTTGGACCTGGATTGGAGTCATTCAGTCTGATAATGATTATGGGCAAAATGGGATATCAGCATTCAGAAAGGAACTGGAGCCTCATGGGGTTTGTATTGCATTTGTTGGCACAATTCTGCGCACATACTCCCAAAGTAAAATCATTCAAATGGTTGAACTGATAAAACAATCAACTGTCAAAGTGATTCTTGCATTTGTGCCAGAAAGAGATTTCTATCCTTTAATGAAAGAAGTGGTAAAACAAAACATTTCGGGACTACAGTGGGTTGGAAGTGAAGCCTGGGTAACTGCAGACAGTCTTTCCACCCCGGAAATGTTCAAATATTTTGGAGGAACAATAGGATTTGTGGTCCGAAAGATGGCTATACCCAAACTAGGGCCACTTCTCAAAGAAATCAATCCTTATAATGATCCAGAATCTGTTTTTGTCAGTGATTTCTGGGAAACAGTGGTAGGCTGTAAGCCTCCATCTCCAGTAAATTATTTGCGTAACAGCACAAAAGTATGCTCAGGAACAGAAAAAGTTGATTACACAAACAAATTTTTTGATGTAACACAACTTAGAATTGCATATAATGTCTATCAGGGGGTGTATGCACTCGCGCATGCCCTACACCAAGGAATGTTTTGTGAAAAGCCTGAAAGCAGAGTGTCAGCACCGTGTCTTAATGCTTCACAAATTACCCCGAAATTAGTGAGTGTTTACTGCATTGAAACATTAAATGGGTTCATAATGGAAAACCTTTTATTGATTATTTTATACCTTTTGTTCGTAAGGTAACTGAGCAATTGAAAAAAGTGCATTTTGTGGATGCATTTGGAGAGGTTGTGTACTTTGACAACAATGGAGATCCTCCTGCTTCATATGAAGTTATAAACTGGCAGATGAGAGATGGGCAAGTGCAGCATGTAGGAGTTGGGCGTTTCAGCACCTCTGCAAATGGAAAATATGCACTCATGATTAATGAAGAAAAGATAATCTGGAGCACAGGAAATTTGGTAGAATAAATGTTTTATAATTAAATAGTATTATTTTTATACTATTAGTCATCTAACATGTCCTCTATTGTTTTAGACACCAAAATCTGTTTGCTCAGAAATCTGTCCACAAGGCACAAGGAAAGCACAAATTAAAGGTTTACCTCTGTGCTGCTTTGACTGTATTCCATGTGCTGATGGTTCTATATCAAACACAACAGGTGAAGTGACCTGCTTACTAATACTGGCAAAATAATTACACATTAAATTGATAAATCATTTTACAATCCTGTTTTTCTACTTTAGGAGCAACTGATTGCATCAACTGCCCTGAGGAGTACTGGTCTAATGAAAGAAAAGACAGCTGCATCATGAAATTAATCGAGTTCTTATCATACACTGAAACAATGGGCATAATTCTTATGGTTTTATCACTAATGGGTGCCTGTTTAACATTTTCTACTTTGGTGGTGTTCATTCACTTTAGAGACACACCAATTGTAAAAGCAAATAATTCAGAACTGAGTTTACTTTTACTTCTTTCTCTTATATTTTGCTTCCTTTGTCCTCTCACATTTATTGGTGAGCTGACAGTCTGGTCCTGCATGTTGCGTCACACAGCATTTGGTATTGCTTTTGCCCTCTGCATTTCCTGTATGTTGGGGAAAACTATTGTTGTGGTAACTGCCTTTAGAGCAACTTTACCTGGAAATAATGTGGCAGGAAAGTTTGGCCCAACTCAGCAAAGAGCCATTGTGTGTTCATGCACTGCAGTTCAAATCGTTATTTGTATTCTTTGGCTAAATGTTGCACCACCATTCCCCAATAAAGTCTTTGAACAACGCAGTAAGAAAATAATTTTAGAGTGTAACACAGGTTCAGATGCTGCCTTTTATGCTGTTCTCGGTTACATTGGTCTTCTTGCCATAGTGTGTTTGGTTCTGGCATTTTTAGCCAGAAAGCTACCTGATAATTTTAATGAAGCCAAATTCATCACATTTAGTTTGCTTATATTCTGTGCAGTTTGGATCACATTTATTCCAGCTTATGTCAGCTCTCCTGGGAAGTATACAGTAGCTGTAGAAATATTCGCAATTTTGTCTTCAGCCTTTGGCCTACTGGTATGCATTTTTGTACCAAAATGTTACATAATTTTAATCAAACCAGAGAGAAATACAAAAAAACATGTAATGGGAAAGAATCCAAAGGTTACTTAAATGCACTTTACTTAAAGCTGTTAAGAATTATAATAAAATATAATCTATTTATGTAAAACTATATTGCAAAGAAAAATATGATAAATATTATAATATATGACAGATTACTTCTAGGAGGCTTTTACCACAATGGAAGTTTACAAATCGAAAGTCTACAAATCATGGATAATTCATAGAAATTAAAGTAATGTTTTCTTGTTTTATGATATTGTTCATAATATTTTTTCACGCTTAAAACAGTTTACATAAATGTTTCTGAAATGTTCTGTGTAGCTTACCATTAAATGATAAAACCAAAAAGTGACAAATAAAATTGTGAAAAAGATAAAATGATTAAATTCTATTTATTTCTATTATAATATAGTTCATCACCCAGACCATGGATAAGCTTTTTGTTGTTTTTAATAAGAGGAAATACCTGGTCATGCAATATGTGCTCTGTAGCACCCAGTGACTATGGTGGTACAATGGCCTATTGCTAGATTGGTCAAGAATTTGCAAAGGTTCCTAACACATTTTTGAGTGCTTCCCCACCACATTGCCAACCACTTATGTCCCTGCTGTGAGGTAAACCCATATTTCTTACCTGGAATCCAGTAATGGATTGAACTGCATTCCAGTTTAAAACTCCAGTTAAAAATCATAGGCACAGCCCCAAAACTTAATCATCCAGACTTCTTAAAGCAGTTTGTAGTGGGTGTAGATGCTTTTGAGACCCCGTCATAGGTGTACTGTTACAGAAGTTTAGAGAGAAATTTAAAATGAATGTTGCATTCTTTTCATGAAAACTTTTCTTAGCAGAGCTAAATTATATAATGTATAATATTACAGGAATGTAACCCTAGCTTGAGGGGGCCAAGCACCTGTTCCTGATCACCCATATGAGGATGGGTTCCCCTTTGAGTCTGGTTCCTCTCAATCTTTTATACATAATTCTATAATTGTGCCTTTTTTGGTAGTGATTTTAATTCACGTTTCACTACAATGCAAGCATGTGCTACACTCACTATATGTTAGATATTTTGATTTAACAAACCAAAAATAGGTTCATAAAAATCTTAAATATTTAAAATAAAAACAACAACTGAATCTATACAATGATACAATTAAATTAATTAGTATTACTTAAATAATAAAAAAATCTCCAAATGATAATCAGGGTTAAACTAATTTTTTTTTCACCAGGTCTAATACTGTAGCTGTCATGCTTACAATGTCAAAATTTGACAAACCTCTAAAACCAAGCCACGCACTGCACAGTAAACACAGACATTGGCTATAAAAACAATGACTGCTCAGTCTTGTCTCCTTTAATGAGCTGGCCAAACATGTGTATACCTAATACAGTGTATCTGTGTTTTCTGCTCTGTACACAAACAGGCTTTGGATGTAAGTTCCTCGCTAAATTTGAACTGCCAAGCATATTGAAGGAAGGTGACCTTATGATTGGAGGTATTTTTCCAATTTATTCCAAACTGGAGAATTTGCCATTGTCATTTAATACCAAACCACCAGTTGCAGAATGTACAGGGTAAGTTTGAATATACATGGTTCATTTCAAAACCTATTTTTACTTTTGTATTGATCTTTAAATTGATGTTCCACACAGACTTGGCTTACGAGCTTTCCGCTGGACGAGGATCATGATGTTGGCAATAGATGAAATAAACCAAGATGATCGTTTGCTTCCTAACATTTCTCTGGGATATATAATTGTGGATTCTTGCTCCTCTCCTACTAATGTTTTGCGAGCTGCACTTACTTTAATGAGCACATCAGAGCAAAAGCTTTCTCAGTGTCATCCACCTCCTGTTTTAGGTCTTATAGCTGAATCAGGATCTACTCAATCTTTAGTTGTGGCTGGAGCAGTTGGACCATTCAATATTCCAATGGTAATACAAAACAATATTCATGCAAAAAATATTATTTAATGTAAATCCATGTAAATAAATGTGCTGTGTTGATAAATGTGCCTTTTTTAAACCTGACTAGGTGAGCTACTTTTCAACATGTACATGTTTAGTCGACAAAACAAACTATCCGACATTTTTCCGAACAATTCCAAGTGATTACTATCAAGCAAAAGCTTTGGCTTTCCTTGTCAGACGATATGGTTGGACCTGGATTGGAGTCATTCAGTCTGATAATGATTATGGGCAAAATGGGATATCAGCATTCAGAAAGGAACTGGAGCCTCATGGGGTTTGTATTGCATTTGTTGGCACAATTCTGCGCACATACTCCCAAAGTAAAATCATTCAAATGGTTGAACTGATAAAACAATCAACTGTCAAAGTGATTCTTGCATTTGTGCCAGAAAGAGATTTCTATCCTTTAATGAAAGAAGTGGTAAAACAAAACATTTCGGGACTACAGTGGGTTGGAAGTGAAGCCTGGGTAACTGCAGACAGTCTTTCCACCCCGGAAATGTTCAAATATTTTGGAGGAACAATAGGATTTGTGGTCCGAAAGATGGCTATACCCAAACTAGGGCCACTTCTCAAAGAAATCAATCCTTATAATGATCCAGAATCTGTTTTTGTCAGTGATTTCTGGGAAACAGTGGTAGGCTGTAAGCCTCCATCTCCAGTAAATTATTTGCGTAACAGCACAAAAGTATGCTCAGGAACAGAAAAAGTTGATTACACAAACAAATTTTTTGATGTAACACAACTTAGAATTGCATATAATGTCTATCAGGGGGTGTATGCACTCGCGCATGCCCTACACCAAGGAATGTTTTGTGAAAAGCCTGAAAGCAGAGTGTCAGCACCGTGTCTTAATGCTTCACAAATTACCCCGAAATTAGTGAGTGTTTACTGCATTGAAACATTAAATGGGTTCATAATGGAAAACCTTTTATTGATTATTTTATACCTTTTGTTCGTAAGGTAACTGAGCAATTGAAAAAAGTGCATTTTGTGGATGCATTTGGAGAGGTTGTGTACTTTGACAACAATGGAGATCCTCCTGCTTCATATGAAGTTATAAACTGGCAGATGAGAGATGGGCAAGTGCAGCATGTAGGAGTTGGGCGTTTCAGCACCTCTGCAAATGGAAAATATGCACTCATGATTAATGAAGAAAAGATAATCTGGAGCACAGGAAATTTGGTAGAATAAATGTTTTATAATTAAATAGTATTATTTTTATACTATTAGTCATCTAACATGTCCTCTATTGTTTTAGACACCAAAATCTGTTTGCTCAGAAATCTGTCCACAAGGCACAAGGAAAGCACAAATTAAAGGTTTACCTCTGTGCTGCTTTGACTGTATTCCATGTGCTGATGGTTCTATATCAAACACAACAGGTGAAGTGACCTGCTTACTAATACTGGCAAAATAATTACACATTAAATTGATAAATCATTTTACAATCCTGTTTTTCTACTTTAGGAGCAACTGATTGCATCAACTGCCCTGAGGAGTACTGGTCTAATGAAAGAAAAGACAGCTGCATCATGAAATTAATCGAGTTCTTATCATACACTGAAACAATGGGCATAATTCTTATGGTTTTATCACTAATGGGTGCCTGTTTAACATTTTCTACTTTGGTGGTGTTCATTCACTTTAGAGACACACCAATTGTAAAAGCAAATAATTCAGAACTGAGTTTACTTTTACTTCTTTCTCTTATATTTTGCTTCCTTTGTCCTCTCACATTTATTGGTGAGCTGACAGTCTGGTCCTGCATGTTGCGTCACACAGCATTTGGTATTGCTTTTGCCCTCTGCATTTCCTGTATGTTGGGGAAAACTATTGTTGTGGTAACTGCCTTTAGAGCAACTTTACCTGGAAATAATGTGGCAGGAAAGTTTGGCCCAACTCAGCAAAGAGCCATTGTGTGTTCATGCACTGCAGTTCAAATCGTTATTTGTATTCTTTGGCTAAATGTTGCACCACCATTCCCCAATAAAGTCTTTGAACAACGCAGTAAGAAAATAATTTTAGAGTGTAACACAGGTTCAGATGCTGCCTTTTATGCTGTTCTCGGTTACATTGGTCTTCTTGCCATAGTGTGTTTGGTTCTGGCATTTTTAGCCAGAAAGCTACCTGATAATTTTAATGAAGCCAAATTCATCACATTTAGTTTGCTTATATTCTGTGCAGTTTGGATCACATTTATTCCAGCTTATGTCAGCTCTCCTGGGAAGTATACAGTAGCTGTAGAAATATTCGCAATTTTGTCTTCAGCCTTTGGCCTACTGGTATGCATTTTTGTACCAAAATGTTACATAATTTTAATCAAACCAGAGAGAAATACAAAAAAACATGTAATGGGAAAGAATCCAAAGGTTACTTAAATGCACTTTACTTAAAGCTGTTAAGAATTATAATAAAATATAATCTATTTATGTAAAACTATATTGCAAAGAAAAATATGATAAATATTATAATATATGACAGATTACTTCTAGGAGGCTTTTACCACAATGGAAGTTTACAAATCGAAAGTCTACAAATCATGGATAATTCATAGAAATTAAAGTAATGTTTTCTTGTTTTATGATATTGTTCATAATATTTTTTCACGCTTAAAACAGTTTACATAAATGTTTCTGAAATGTTCTGTGTAGCTTACCATTAAATGATAAAACCAAAAAGTGACAAATAAAATTGTGAAAAAGATAAAATGATTAAATTCTATTTATTTCTATTATAATATAGTTCATCACCCAGACCATGGATAAGCTTTTTGTTGTTTTTAATAAGAGGAAATACCTGGTCATGCAATATGTGCTCTGTAGCACCCAGTGACTATGGTGGTACAATGGCCTATTGCTAGATTGGTCAAGAATTTGCAAAGGTTCCTAACACATTTTTGAGTGCTTCCCCACCACATTGCCAACCACTTATGTCCCTGCTGTGAGGTAAACCCATATTTCTTACCTGGAATCCAGTAATGGATTGAACTGCATTCCAGTTTAAAACTCCAGTTAAAAATCATAGGCACAGCCCCAAAACTTAATCATCCAGACTTCTTAAAGCAGTTTGTAGTGGGTGTAGATGCTTTTGAGACCCCGTCATAGGTGTACTGTTACAGAAGTTTAGAGAGAAATTTAAAATGAATGTTGCATTCTTTTCATGAAAACTTTTCTTAGCAGAGCTAAATTATATAATGTATAATATTACAGGAATGTAACCCTAGCTTGAGGGGGCCAAGCACCTGTTCCTGATCACCCATATGAGGATGGGTTCCCCTTTGAGTCTGGTTCCTCTCAATCTTTTATACATAATTCTATAATTGTGCCTTTTTTGGTAGTGATTTTAATTCACGTTTCACTACAATGCAAGCATGTGCTACACTCACTATATGTTAGATATTTTGATTTAACAAACCAAAAATAGGTTCATAAAAATCTTAAATATTTAAAATAAAAACAACAACTGAATCTATACAATGATACAATTAAATTAATTAGTATTACTTAAATAATAAAAAAATCTCCAAATGATAATCAGGGTTAAACTAATTTTTTTTTCACCAGGTCTAATACTGTAGCTGTCATGCTTACAATGTCAAAATTTGACAAACCTCTAAAACCAAGCCACGCACTGCACAGTAAACACAGACATTGGCTATAAAAACAATGACTGCTCAGTCTTGTTTCCTTAAATGAGCTGGCCAAACATGTGTATACCTAATACAGTGTATCTGTGTTTTCTGCTCTGTACACAAACAGGCTTTGGATGTAAGTTCCTCGCTAAATTTGAACTGCCAAGCATATTGAAGGAAGGTGACCTTATGATTGGAGGTATTTTTCCAATTTATTCCAAACTGGAGAATTTGCCATTGTCATTTAATACCAAACCACCAGTTGCAGAATGTACAGGGTAAGTTTGAATATACATGGTTCATTTCAAAACCTATTTTTACTTTTGTATTGATCTTTAAATTGATGTTCCACACAGACTTGGCTTACGAGCTTTCCGCTGGACGAGGATCATGATGTTGGCAATAGATGAAATAAACCAAGATGATCGTTTGCTTCCTAACATTTCTCTGGGATATATAATTGTGGATTCTTGCTCCTCTCCTACTAATGTTTTGCGAGCTGCACTTACTTTAATGAGCACATCAGAGCAAAAGCTTTCTCAGTGTCATCCACCTCCTGTTTTAGGTCTTATAGCTGAATCAGGATCTACTCAATCTTTAGTTGTGGCTGGAGCAGTTGGACCATTCAATATTCCAATTGTAATACAAAACAATATTCATGCAAAAAATATTATTTAATGTAAATCCATGTAAATAAATGTGCTGTGTTGATAAATGTGCCTTTTTTAAACCTGACTAGGTGAGCTACTTTTCAACATGTACATGTTTAGTCAACAAAACAAACTATCCGACATTTTTCCGAACAATTCCAAGTGATTACTATCAAGCAAAAGCTTTGGCTTTCCTTGTCAGACGATATGGTTGGACCTGGATTGGAGTCATTCAGTCTGATAATGATTATGGGCAAAATGGGATATCAGCATTCAGAAAGGAACTGGAGCCTCATGGGGTTTGTATTGCATTTGTTGGCACAATTCTGCGCACATACTCCCAAAGTAAAATCATTCAAATGGTTGAACTGATAAAACAATCAACTGTCAAAGTGATTCTTGCATTTGTGCCAGAAAGAGATTTCTATCCTTTAATGAAAGAAGTGGTAAAACAAAACATTTCGGGACTACAGTGGGTTGGAAGTGAAGCCTGGGTAACTGCAGACAGTCTTTCCACCCCGGAAATGTTCAAATATTTTGGAGGAACAATAGGATTTGTGGTCCGAAAGATGGCTATACCCAAACTAGGGCCACTTCTCAAAGAAATCAATCCTTATAATGATCCAGAATCTGTTTTTGTCAGTGATTTCTGGGAAACAGTGGTAGGCTGTAAGCCTCCATCTCCAGTAAATTATTTGCGTAACAGCACAAAAGTATGCTCAGGAACAGAAAAAGTTGATTACACAAACAAATTTTTTGATGTAACACAACTTAGAATTGCATATAATGTCTATCAGGGGGTGTATGCACTCGCGCATGCCCTACACCAAGGAATGTTTTGTGAAAAGCCTGAAAGCAGAGTGTCAGCACCGTGTCTTAATGCTTCACAAATTACCCCGAAATTAGTGAGTGTTTACTGCATTGAAACATTAAATGGGTTCATAATGGAAAACCTTTTATTGATTATTTTATACCTTTTGTTCGTAAGGTAACTGAGCAATTGAAAAAAGTGCATTTTGTGGATGCATTTGGAGAGGTTGTGTACTTTGACAACAATGGAGATCCTCCTGCTTCATATGAAGTTATAAACTGGCAGATGAGAGATGGGCAAGTGCAGCATGTAGGAGTTGGGCGTTTCAGCACCTCTGCAAATGGAAAATATGCACTCATGATTAATGAAGAAAAGATAATCTGGAGCACAGGAAATTTGGTAGAATAAATGTTTTATAATTAAATAGTATTATTTTTATACTATTAGTCATCTAACATGTCCTCTATTGTTTTAGACACCAAAATCTGTTTGCTCAGAAATCTGTCCACAAGGCACAAGGAAAGCACAAATTAAAGGTTTACCTCTGTGCTGCTTTGACTGTATTCCATGTGCTGATGGTTCTATATCAAACACAACAGGTGAAGTGACCTGCTTACTAATACTGGCAAAATAATTACACATTAAATTGATAAATCATTTTACAATCCTGTTTTTCTACTTTAGGAGCAACTGATTGCATCAACTGCCCTGAGGAGTACTGGTCTAATGAAAGAAAAGACAGCTGCATCATGAAATTAATCGAGTTCTTATCATACACTGAAACAATGGGCATAATTCTTATGGTTTTATCACTAATGGGTGCCTGTTTAACATTTTCTACTTTGGTGGTGTTCATTCACTTTAGAGACACACCAATTGTAAAAGCAAATAATTCAGAACTGAGTTTACTTTTACTTCTTTCTCTTATATTTTGCTTCCTTTGTCCTCTCACATTTATTGGTGAGCTGACAGTCTGGTCCTGCATGTTGCGTCACACAGCATTTGGTATTGCTTTTGCCCTCTGCATTTCCTGTATGTTGGGGAAAACTATTGTTGTGGTAACTGCCTTTAGAGCAACTTTACCTGGAAATAATGTGGCAGGAAAGTTTGGCCCAACTCAGCAAAGAGCCATTGTGTGTTCATGCACTGCAGTTCAAATCGTTATTTGTATTCTTTGGCTAAATGTTGCACCACCATTCCCCAATAAAGTCTTTGAACAACGCAGTAAGAAAATAATTTTAGAGTGTAACACAGGTTCAGATGCTGCCTTTTATGCTGTTCTAGGTTACATTGGTCTTCTTGCCATAGTGTGTTTGGTTCTGGCATTTTTAGTCAGAAAGCTACCTGATAATTTTAATGAAGCCAAATTCATCACATTTAGTTTGCTTATATTCTGTGCAGTTTGGATCACATTTATTCCAGCTTATGTCAGCTCTCCTGGGAAGTATACAGTAGCTGAAGAAATATTCGCAATTTTGTCTTCAGCCTTTGGCCTACTGGTATGCATTTTTGTACCAAAATGTTACATAATTTTAATCAAACCAGAGAGAAATACAAAAAAACATGTAATGGGAAAGAATCCAAAGGTTACTTAAATGCACTTTACTTAAAGCTGTTAAGAATTATAATAAAATATAATCTATTTATGTAAAACTATATTGCAAAGAAAAATATGATAAATATTATAATATATGACAGATTACTTCTAGGAGGCTTTTACCACAATGGAAGTTTACAAATCGAAAGTCTACAAATCATGGATAATTCATAGAAATTAAAGTAATGTTTTCTTGTTTTATGATATTGTTCATAATATTTTTTCACGCTTAAAACAGTTTACATAAATGTTTCTGAAATGTTCTGTGTAGCTTACCATTAAATGATAAAACCAAAAAGTGACAAATAAAATTGTGAAAAAGATAAAATGATTAAATTCTATTTATTTCTATTATAATATAGTTCATCACCCAGACCATGGATAAGCTTTTTGTTGTTTTTAATAAGAGGAAATACCTGGTCATGCAATATGTGCTCTGTAGCACCCAGTGACTATGGTGGTACAATGGCCTATTGCTAGATTGGTCAAGAATTTGCAAAGGTTCCTAACACATTTTTGAGTGCTTCCCCACCACATTGCCAACCACTTATGTCCCTGCTGTGAGGTAAACCCATATTTCTTACCTGGAATCCAGTAATGGATTGAACTGCATTCCAGTTTAAAACTCCAGTTAAAAATCATAGCCACAGCCCCAAAACTTAATCATCCAGACTTCTTAAAGCAGTTTGTAGTGGGTGTAGATGCTTTTGAGACCCCGTCATAGGTGTACTGTTACAGAAGTTTAGAGAGAAATTTAAAATGAATGTTGCATTCTTTTCATGAAAACTTTTCTTAGCAGAGCTAAATTATATAATGTATAATATTACAGGAATGTAACCCTAGCTTGAGGGGGCCAAGCACCTGTTCCTGATCACCCATATGAGGATGGGTTCCCCTTTGAGTCTGGTTCCTCTCAATCTTTTATACATAATTCTATAATTGTGCCTTTTTTGGTAGTGATTTTAATTCACGTTTCACCACAATGCAAGCATGTGCTACACTCACTATATGTTAGATATTTTGATTTAACAAACCAAAAATAGGTTCATAAAAATCTTAAATATTTAAAATAAAAACAACAACTGAATCTAAACAATGATACAATTAAATTAACTAGTATTACTTAAATAATAAAAAATTCTCCAAATGATAATCAGGGTTAAACTAATTTTTTTTTCACCATGTCTAATACTGTAGCTGTCATGCTTACAATGTCAAAATTTGACACACCTCTAAAACCAAGCCACGCACTGCACAGTAAACACAGACATTGGCTATAAAAACAATGACTGCTCAGTCTTGTCTCCTTTAATGAGCTGGCCAAACATGTGTATACCTAATACAGTGTATCTGTGTTTTCTGCTCTGTACACAAACAGGCTTTGGATGTAAGTTCCTCGCTAAATTTGAACTGCCAAGCATATTGAAGGAAGGCGACCTTATGATTGGAGGTATTTTTCCAATTTATTCCAAACTGGAGAATTTGCCATTGTCATTTAATACCAAACCACCAGTTGCAGAATGTACAGGGTAAGTTTGAATATACATGGTTAATTTCAAAACCTATTTTTACTTTTGTATTGATCTTTGAATTGATGTTCCACACAGACTTGGCTTACGAGCTTTCCGCTGGACGAGGATCATGATGTTGGCAATAGATGAAATAAACCAAGATGATCGTTTGCTTCCTAACATTTCTCTGGGATATATAATTGTGGATTCTTGCTCCTCTCCTACTAATGTTTTGCGAGCTGCACTTACTTTAATGAGCACATCAGAGCAAAAGCTTTCTCAGTGTCATCCACCTCCTGTTTTAGGTCTTATAGCTGAATCAGGATCTACTCAATCTTTAGTTGTGGCTGGAGCAGTTGGACCATTCAATATTCCAATGGTAATACAAAACAATATTCATGCAAAAAATATTATTTAATGTAAATCCATGTAAATAAATGTGCTGTGTTGATAAATGTGCCTTTTTTAAACCTGACTAGGTGAGCTACTTTTCAACATGTACATGTTTAGTCGACAAAACAAACTATCCGACATTTTTCCGAACAATTCCAAGTGATTACTATCAAGCAAAAGCTTTGGCTTTCCTTGTCAGACGATATGGTTGGACCTGGATTGGAGTCATTCAGTCTGATAATGATTATGGGCAAAATGGGATATCAGCATTCAGAAAGGAACTGGAGCCTCATGGGGTTTGTATTGCATTTGTTGGCACAATTCTGCGCACATACTCCCAAAGTAAAATCATTCAAATGGTTGAACTGATAAAACAATCAACTGTCAAAGTGATTCTTGCATTTGTGCCAGAAAGAGATTTCTATCCTTTAATGAAAGAAGTGGTAAAACAAAACATTTCGGGACTACAGTGGGTTGGAAGTGAAGCCTGGGTAACTGCAGACAGTCTTTCCACCCCGGAAATGTTCAAATATTTTGGAGGAACAATAGGATTTGTAGTCCGAAAGATGGCTATACCCAAACTAGGGCCACTTCTCAAAGAAATCAATCCTTATAATGATCCAGAATCTGTTTTTGTCAGTGATTTCTGGGAAACAGTGGTAGGCTGTAAGCCTCCATCTCCAGTAAATTATTTGCGTAACAGCACAAAAGTATGCTCAGGAACAGAAAAAGTTGATTACACAAACAAATTTTTTGATGTAACACAACTTAGAATTGCATATAATGTCTATCAGGGGGTGTATGCACTCGCGCATGCCCTACACCAAGGAATGTTTTGTGAAAAGCCTGAAAGCAGAGTGTCAGCACCGTGTCTTAATGCTTCACAAATTACCCCGAAATTAGTGAGTGTTTACTGCATTGAAACATTAAATGGGTTCATAATGGAAAACCTTTTATTGATTATTTTATACCTTTTGTTCGTAAGGTAACTGAGCAATTGAAAAAAGTGCATTTTGTGGATGCATTTGGAGAGGTTGTGTACTTTGACAACAATGGAGATCCTTTTTAGTCAGAAAGCTACCTGATAATTTTAATGAAGCCAAATTCATCACATTTAGTTTGCTTATATTCTGTGCAGTTTGGATCACATTTATTCCAGCTTATGTCAGCTCTCCTGGAAAGTATACAGTAGCTGTAGAAATATTCGCAATTTTGTCTTCAGCCTTTGGCCTACTGGTATGCATTTTTGTACCAAAATGTTACATAATTTTAATCAAACCAGAGAGAAATACAAAAAAGCATGTAATGGGGAAAAATGTAAAGGTTAATTAATTGCAGGATTGACAGAGAGCTGTTTAAAATATAATTTGAAAAATATATTTATGTAAAATATGGTGCATAGAAAAACATGATAAATATTATAAAATATGACTAATTACTTCCATGAAGCTCTAAATATAGTGGATGTTTACGAATAAAAATGTGAAAATCATACATTGTCCAAATTTCATTTATTTCCTTCTATATTCTTGTTTATTTTATTTCCTTACACTTTAAATGGTTTGTATAAATGTTTCTATTAACGTATCTTGCATTAAAATTTTCTTTGAGTAATACAGGTAATACCAGAGGTAATCAAAACCGTCTCTAGGTTAAGAACGTAACCCTAGTTCCCCGAGGGAATGAGACGCTGCGTCGAAACTGTGTAAAAACACTGTGGCCATGCCAGAGGGGCAAACTCCAGGCACGATGGGGCAACTGCCAAGTCCCAGACAGTCAGTCTGGGTCGTGTCCCGGGCCTCAGCCTCCAGGCGCCGTGGAGGAAACGTGTCACCAGAGGGTGCCTACCCAGCGACTGCCCCGCAGGCGAGGTGATATATGTTGCGATGGTTAAACCTGTGGCAAACTGTTCCTGTAAAAACTCCAGAACTGAACCGACCGGGCAGTTAACTGGGTTAACTGGGTTAACTGCAGAGAAGAGATTTCCCATAGAGTGCCCTTGAGTAGGGATACCAGGTCTGCAAAACATGGCTTGCCCAGACAATGAGGTGCTACCAGGAGGAGACAGACTCCCTCCCAGCAAACTCTTTCCAGAACTCCCAAGAGCAGCATGATCGGGGGAAGAGCGTACAGGCATAGCCTCGGCCATGACCGTACCATAGCAGCCACTGTCTTGACAGGGCATCTGCTCTGACATCCAACCATCCCTGGATGTAAACGACTTTTAATTAGAGGAGTTTGTCCTGGGACCACAAGAGAACCTCCCATGCCAGTTGTTTGCAAGGCGTGAGACCGAAGGCCCCCCTGGTGGTAGATGTACGAGACCACCGCAGTATTGTCCATGCGGGACAACACATGGTGGTCCCCAGGGCCTGGGAGGAAGTGTTTCAACACCAAAACACTGCAAACATCTCCAAGCAATTTAAGTGCCACAAGAGACGTGGGCCACTCCACAGACCCTGGGCGGAGTGGCCACTCATGACCGCTCCCCCACCCCGTGAGCTTTATGCGACAACAAGGAGTCTCTAAAACGGGGCCTTGGGACAGAAACGTTGGGTCCCTCAATGCATCCAAGGCTTGAAGGGCACACCGCAAGACCTTGATGGTATGATATGGACTCCCTCAGGGGAAAACCCTTCTGCCCCAGAGCCACCACTGGAGGGGCCTCATGTGGAGAAGGCCGAGTGGAATTAAACTGAACGCTGTCGCCATGAGACCCAGCAGCCTCTGGAACTGCCCCACAGTGAGTGGCTGGCCTTCCCCTACACTCCCAACTGCGGTGAGGATGACTTCGATCCGGGTGGGAGACAACCGTGCCCGCAACCGGGCCGAATCCCACACCACCCCAAGAAAAGTGGTTCTCTGAGCTGGAGAAACTACACTCTACCCGGCGTTTCAGTCTGAACCCCAGTCCCTTCATGCAGGCGAGAACGACATCTCGATGCCAAACTGCCTAGTGCTCTGAATGAGCCAATATCAACCAATTGTTGATATAATTTAGGTCAGTGCTGTGTTCACGCACTTTGTGAAGGTATGGGGTGAGAGTGCTAGGCCGAATGGGAGGACCGATATTGGTAAGCTTTGCCCCGAAAGCAACCTCAGGAACCCCCCATGTGTGGGAAGGACGGCTACGTGGGAGCATGCAACCTGACTACACCTCCTGGGAGGCAGCGAATCCCCCCCACCATCCGCAGCGATCTTACGGAGGGGGGAAAGGAGAGCAAACCGCTGGAGGCAAGCCGCGCCTTAACACGTCCCGTGGCACGTCCCGTGGTCACACAGTGGTTTGGGGAACTCAAGCATGGAATACTGCAAAAAGATATGGAAACAACCAGCAGATTTATTTTAGTCAAATGTAGAAAGAGGAAGCCCCAGTGACTTTGACAAAGATCAGAGAAATTGTATATTGAGACATCTAATTTAAAAGGGGGCTTTTAGATCATGGAAATTTCAGTACTGTGGAGGTCTGGGGTTACTTCTTGATAGTGGAGTGAGTGTACCTTTGTGTTAATGTCTGTGTTAACTTCTGGCTCTCCCTTTTATTTATGACATCATAGCTAATTTTGTCCAAATTCTTTCTTAGACACAATTCTGCACAATGTATCACTTCCCAAATAATTACACCATGACAATGACTTATATTCTAAACCCTGGTCTCTATATTTGAACATTACAATTAAATTTGTATGTCTGTGTAAATATCTGTGTTTCTTTGTAAATCTTTCAGTCTGTGTATATGAGTCATATGTTGCAGTGCCACACTTCACAAAAGCTAAATAATGATATTGTGACAGCTAAGCTATGTAGTTTATTTAAAAAATAATAAAAATAAATACAATACAATAAATTACGCTATAGTGCTTTCTTTACAATAAAAAAAAAAAAACATATTGGGGGAGTCAATCTAACCTTTAGGCTGTGCTTCTGTCATAATTGAGGTTATATTTAAGTGTTTAGTTTTTGAATAGGTGTAAACCAAACATCAAGCCACATAATAGCGATGACTATTGAAGGATTATACAAAACATACATTAAGTGTAAATATGTTTTATGGTTTCAAGATGGAAAAGTATTGTGATTAAAAGGACCACACTTGCAGCCCCTTGGATCTGCTTATGCTTGATTCAGTAATACATACACAAAAATGTTAATGACATCATTTAAAAGACCACACCCCTTCATATCCATGGTTTCTCATGAAGGCAACAAAGCAAGGTGCATATTTAAAGCATTGTTAGGCACCTGCCCTGGTCTTCAGAGTGCTGGGAGCCTCTGCTCTTGTCATGCAGCTATTTTCAAGTATGATGCCTTTTCTATCAGCTCTGTGGATAACTGGGGTTAGTAGTGCTACAAGTAAAACCACTCCAATCAGCTGCAGGTTATGGACTGACCCTCAGTTACCAGGGATATTCATGAATGGAGACTTTGTGATCGGAGGGATTTTTACATTTCATCATTACACAGCAACACAGCAAATGACTTACACCAGGCTTCCATCCCCAACACAGTGCTATGGGTATGTGTGGAGTGGATAGCACAGAAAGAAGGGGATTTTGTTAGAAATGGACATGAATTGAAACCAGGAATTGTTTTTTTTTTTTAAACCTAAAATGTTCAGCAGAAAAACAAAACCTGTAACTTTTATTTCATGCTGATTTCTCTTTGTGTATTGTTTCCAAACAGCATTGACTTCAGAGAAGTGCGTTTTGCCCGTGCCATGGAGTTTACCATCCATGAGATCAACAATAGAACAGATCTCCTCCCGGGTATTACCTTAGGTTATCAGATACATGACTCGTGTGCTAATGTGCCATTGGCAATCAGAGTTGCGTTTCAGCTTGCTAATGGTTTTGAGCCAGTTTTTAATAATACTTCTTCTTGTCCTGAATATGCAACTGCAACTGTACCTGCTGTCATAGGAGATTCTACTTCCACACAGTCAATCAGCATTGCCAGAATGCTTGGTCTTTTTGGAATTCCACAGGTAAAAATGATCTTTGCCTAATACTCATATATTATTATAATCTTTATCTTTGTGTTATTGAATTTGGACGGAGAAGAATTTAGGGATTATAAAGTATGTACAGGCTGTTAAATCATTCAGCTGTATAAAGTAATAATGTCAGCAAAATTTGCATATAAATGCTAATTTCGTTTTGTCTTTGTTGTAATTCCAGGTGAGTCACTATGCGACCTGTGCATGTCTGAGTGATAAGAGTCAGTATCCCACCTTCTTTAGGACCATTCCTAGTGACCAACACCAGGCAGCAGCACTGGTACGAATGGTCAAGCACTTTGGCTGGACGTGGATTGGAGCAGTTCGTAGTGACTCAGATTATGGAAACTATGGAATGGTATCATTTTTGAAGGCTGCACAGGTGGAGGGGATCTGCGTGGAATATTCAGAGTCTTACTACAGGACGCAGCCACGCAGTAAACTGGAGCATGTAGCAAATGTCATCCGTAGATCCACAGCCCGGGTTATAATAGCGTTTATGTCATCAGGCGACATAAAGATTCTTTTACAAGAGCTTTCACAAAAGCCAACACCCCCACTTCAGTGGATTGGGGGCGAAACATGGATCACTGATCCTGATATTTTGAAGTATAACATGTGTGCTGCTGCAATAGGGTTTGGGGTTCCCCGGTCAGTTATTCCTGGCTTTCGTGAGTTTCTCCTAGACCTGACTCCAAGCAAAGCATTACAATCACCCTTATTAACAGAATTCTGGGAAAGTTCTTTCAACTGTTACCTTAAAGGTAGAACAGGTGTCTTAGAAGGTGTGCAAGAATGTGATGGCACCGAGGACATTTCCACGCTCCAGAACTCGTATTTAGACACGTCCCAGCTGCGCATTACCAACATGGTGTACAAAGCAACATATGCCATAGCACATGCCATCCATGGTCTGATTTGTAATGGCACACAATGCGATAAGAGCATAAAATATTCACCATGGCAGGTATAAAGTAGCTTTATTAACACATATGTAGGTTATTGTAAATTTCTACTAATATTACAAAAAAACATTGACCATTACATGATGTTTTTCTATACACGTACCAGCTGTGAGATACATGTGAACTGTATTGTCTATTCTGAAAAATGTCAGTGTATTTGTTAACTTTATTTAATTATTTTTAATAATTTGTCTGCAGATACTCAATCAGCTGAAACTAGTGAACTTCACTACAAATAACGGGTTTCAGGTCATGTTTGATTCTAATGGAGACCCTCCAGCCGTCTATGAACTCATAAACTGGCAGTATACGAAAAATGGTGCTTTGGATTTTGTGACAGTGGGTCAGTATGACTCATCCAGACCAAGAGGACAGGAGTTCAGAATGAGCAAAAACATCAGCTGGGTTGGAGGACAGACTGAGGTACTACAGTATATAACAATACAATCCAGCTGACTAAAAAACAGGAGTTTCGAAATGTAATTGTTTTTCACACACCTGATTTTACATTAAAAAAATAAAAATAAAATGTATTTCATGTCAAACAATAGAATGCATTGAATTGCAGAACTGACATAAGTCATGGATAGAATATGAAACATTTTTATGTATTTCAGGTACCAGTGTCTGTGTGTAGTGAAAGCTGTCCTCCAGGAACCAGGAAAGCTGTACAGAAAGGAAGGCCTGTCTGCTGTTATGACTGTATACCATGTGCTGAAGGAGAGATCAGTAACAGAACGGGTTAAGTATCTGTACATACTAATAATAAGCCCTCAGTTATTACTTTAATTATCCAACTGCACAAATATGAATATGCCACATAAAACATATAATAACGAAGGGGTTATGCAGAAGCAACCCATTTAAGACAAGTACATATGTCTGTAATCCCTTAAAAATTAAAACACTTATTTAATTCATACTATTTTAATTGTATTAAATAATTATGTGCAAGAAACAATGAAAATACTCAATCAGATGTACAGTACAGTATATTTGAAAAAATATGCCTGAGTCTTAAAAGGTGCTTTATTAGATGAAGCTCCTTTTCTCTTTATGTCCTACAATTATGAGCTGCTAATTTTTTCTTCTTAACCTCCTAGACTCATTGGATTGTTTGCGCTGCCCTCCTGAGTTTTGGCCCAACACCAAGCGAGACAGCTGCCTTCCCAAACCTGTTGAATTCTTGTCCTGGGATGAAACGCTGGGCATCATCCTAACAGTGTTTTCTATTACTGGGGCCTTCATGGCTGTGTGTGTGGGAGCTGTGTTTTACAAGCACAGGGCCTCTCCTATAGTTAGAGCTAACAATTCTGAACTGAGCTTTCTGTTGCTCTTCTCTTTAACTCTGTGTTTCCTCTGTTCACTTACATTCATTGGTCAGCCTTCTGAGTGGTCCTGTGTATTGCGCCACACAGCGTTTGGGATCACTTCTGTCCTTTGCATCTCCTGTGTTCTGGGAAAAACTATAGTGGTCTTAATGGCCTTTAGAGCTACACTTCCAGGTAGTAATGTCATGAAATGGTTTGGGCCTCTACAGCAGAGAGTCAGTGTGATTTCTTTTACTTTAATACAAATCCTTATTTGTGTGCTGTGGTTAAAAATTTCACCTCCTTTTCCTTTTAAAAATATAAAACACTACAAGGAAAAAATAATCCTAGAATGTGGTTTAGGGTCAGCTATAGGATTTTGGGCTGTACTGGGATATATAGGTTTCCTTGCACTTTTGTGTTTTATTTTGGCTTTTCTGGCCCGGAAGCTGCCTGACCAGTTCAATGAAGCGAAATTCATCACTTTCAGCATGTTCATATTCTGTGCAGTTTGGATCACCTTTATTCCAGCTTATGTCAGCTCTCCTGGAAAATTCACTGTAGCTGTGGAGATCTTTGCAATTCTAGCCTCAAGCTTTGGATTGATTATTTGTATTTTCGCTCCCAAATGTTTCATTATTATTTTTCGGCCTGATCAAAATACCAAGAAACACCTTATGGGAAAGGCACAGTCGAAGGACCTCTAAACGCATCATATAAATAGTAAAGATAACACGAAAATCCAGTTTTTACACTTGGTCCATATCAACGTTTCAAGTAGTCTCACATGGATGATTTAGTATTGTGTGAAAGCACACATAAGTAAAACAATGCTTAAATAAATAAAATACACATTCATGAGTTATGATTAATAATATTTACTATATACTATGTCATCCTTGTACATGGCATGTCATGTATAGTGTCAGAAATGTTCACACACCTTTTATACTTTTTAGTTTACTATTTAGTTTACTATACACACTTATCTTTACACTTTACACTTGTGCAGGTTAGCTTTCTCTATCTTTGCAGCATTTGTCTTTGCCCACTTTATCCCTGCTAAAGCTTATTAGAACACAGAATAAAGTCTTTAAACATATTTTTGGGCCCAAGTTATATTTAGAATATATACCTGAGCATCTATAAATAATGATTACAAATAAACAAAATAAATAAACAACTAAATACATGTATTTTGTGTCTATATATACTGTATGTTATCCAAGATTTGAAATGCATTGATTTAATTTGCCCATCCTCAGCCATTTCATTTGAGATTCATTTGAACAAAGTATATATATATATATATATATATATATATATATATATATATATATATATATATATATATATATATATATATATATATACAGTGTGGAAAATAAGTTTTTGAACACCCTGCTATTTTGCAAGTTCTCCCACTTAGAAATCATAGAGGGGTCTGAAATTGTCATCGTAGGTGCATGTCCACTGTGAGGGACATAATCTAAAAAAAAAAATCCAGAAATCACAATATATGATTTTTAAACTATTTATTTGTATGATACAGCTGCAAATAAGTATTTGAACACCTGTCTATCAGCTAGAATTCTGAACCTCAAAGACCTGTTAGTCTGCCTTTAAAATGCCCACCTCCACCACATTTATTATCCTAAATTAGATGCACCTGTTTGAGGTCATTAGCTGCATAAAGACACCTGTCCACCCCATACAATCAGTAAGAATCCAACTACTAACATGGCCAAGACCAAAGAGCTGTCCAAAGACACTGGAGACAAAATTGTACACCTCCACAAGGCTGGAAAGGGCTACGGGGAAATTGCCAAGCAGCTTTGTGAAAAAAGGTCCACTGTTAGAGCAATCATTAGAAAATGGAAGAAGCTAAACATGACTGTCAATCTCCCTCGGACTGGGGCTCCATGCAAGGTCTCACCTCGTGGGGTCTCAATGATCCTGAGGAAGGTGAGAAATCAGCCCAGAACTACATGGGAGGAGCTGATCAATGACCTGAAAAGAGCTGGGACCACCATTTCCAAGGTTACTGTTGGTAATACACTAAGACGTCATGGTTTGAAATCATGCATGGCACGGAAGGTTCACCTGCTTAAACCAGCACATGTCCAGGCACGTCTTAAGTTTGCCAATGACCATTTGGATGATCCAGAGGAGTCATGGGAGAAAGTCATGTGGTCAGATGAGACCAAAATAGAACTTTTGGGTCATAATTCCACAAAACGTGTTTGGAGGAAGAAGAATGATGAGTACCATTCGAAGAATACCATCCCTACTGTGAAGCATGGGGGTGGTAGCATCATGCTTTGGGGGTGTTTTTCTGCACATGGGACAGGGCGACTGCACTGTATTAGGGAGAGGATGACCGGGGCCATGTATTGCGAAATTTTGGGGAACAACCCCCTCAGTTAGAGCATTGAAGATGGGTCGAGGCTGGGTCTTCCAACATGACAATGACCCGAAGCACACAGCCAGGATAACCAAGGAGTGGCTCTGTAAGAAGCATATCAAGGTTCTAGCGTGGCCTAGCCAGTCTCCAGACCTAAACCCAATAGAGAATCTTTGGAGGGAGCTCAAACTCTGTGTTTCTCAGCGACAGGCCAGAAACCTGACTGATCTAGAGAAGATCTGTGTGGAGGAGTGGGTCAAAATCCCCCCTGCAGTGTGTGCAAACCTGGTGAAAAACTACAGGAAACATTTGACCTCTGTAATTGCAAACAAAGGCTACTGTACCAAATATTAACATTGACTTTCTCAGGTGTTCAAATACTTATTTGCAGCTGTATCATACAAATAAATAGTTAAAGAATCATACATTGTGATTTCTGGATTTTATTTTTTAGATTATGTCTCTCACAGTGGACATGCACCTACGATGACAATTTCAGACCCCTCCATGATTTCTAAGTGGAAGAACTTGCAAAATAGCAGGGTGTTCAAATACTTATTTTCTTCACTGTATATATATATATATATATATATATATATATATATATATATATATATATATATATATATATATATATATATATATATATATATATCAGGGAACCACCAGCCATGCCTCCCTCCAAGGCTCTAACTCTCACTCAGCCTCTCCCTGCTCTAAATAACGCTCAAAAGAATCTGTTCCACCGTTACCTTTCCCCTTTACAAGGTCCAGATTCCACCTCATTCACTGTCGGATCTACTCATTGCCATGATGGACCTACGGGACTTCCTACCACTAGTATTTCCCGTACTTCCATGCTCCTGGCTTGAGCGCTTCGGAGGAAGGTTTGCCTTTAACGGTTCAGACTGGCGATCATCCCTGGACTACCTGCATTACGGATTATACCCACTCTCCGGGTTTGTGCTTTTCCTCAAGCCTCTGCCTTGTGAATTTCGAATAATAAAGTTTAACCTTATTCTGGTTTGCGACTCTTGGTCCACGGGTGAACCAAAACGCTTTGTACGAGAGTCCAATCAAGCCACACTGACAAGTCCCAGCCTAATGTGTAAGAGTGTGAACAGCCAAAGTACAGGACAGAGGGGCTGGGAGTGGCTCTAAAGTCAAGGTTATTGAACCTGATGAAGGTCAGCAGGGTGGACTAGCCTGCAGCGTTGCAAATGTCCTGGAGCGGTACTCCAGTGGAAGAGGCCTTTTTTGCGGGAGACCAGAGGACTCATAAGATGAGGACATAGCATCCAAAGTCCACCTACTGAGAGTCTGTTTGATGAGAGGTAGTCCTTTTTTATAGAGACCAAAGCAGACAAACAGCTGCTCTGACTTCCTCTACAGACTCACAGTCCTGTGGATTTATGTGTTCAGTGCTTGCACTAGATACAGCTGGTGCTAGTGCAAGCCACCTCCAGCGGGGGTCTCCCTCCACTTTTTGCCACCTCTCCGGAGGCCCCAACAGCTGCAGGGCATTGCTCCAGACGCTCTGAATGGGCCAGAGACCAGTCCTAAAAGACTGGTTCCCTTATGAGATTTCCTGGCAGCCTGGGAAAGCCTGCCAGCTATGTCTCAGTGGGTCCTGCCCATGGTAGAGAGGGGCTACTCAATTCGCTTGGATCCTCTTCTCCCTACTTCAACAGGGTGCGTCCTCCTCTGGTGGGACCTGAGCAGGCTCTGGTCCTGGAACAAGAAGTACTCACTCTCTTAAGGAAGGTGGCCATTGAGGTGGTCCCTTCTTTAAACAGAGTGTCTGGCTTTTACAGCCGGTATTTCGTGGTTTTAAAGAAGGATGGGGGGTTGTGTCTGATTCTAGATCTGCGCTTCTTCAACTGCTCACTAATGAGGCTCAGGTTCAGGATGCTTACCCTTAAGCAGGTCGTGTCTCGGATCAGGTCCGTGGACTGGTTTGTCAAGATCGATCTAAAGGATACATACTTCCACATATCCATCCTTCTGGCTCACAGGAGATTTTTGAGGTTTGCTTTCGGGGGCTTACCAATAAGCCCCCGAAGCTTACCAATATAAGGTCCTCTAATTCGGCCTTGCGCTCTAACCATGCACCGTCACAAAAAGTATAGATGGTTCTGAGCACCTTTACAAAGTGTTTGCGGCCATGAGTGACTGCTATGCCCATGGTCGGTGGAGCAGGCTCCATCTCATGTGGCACATAAACTGCTTGGGGATGCTAGCTGTATCTCTGGCTCTGAAACACACCCGATAGATCACCATGTGCTGGTCCGTATGTACAACACATTGGTGGTCTCTTACATCAAACATTAGGGCGTTCTGCGATGTTGCCCCTATACAGACTGGCATGGCAGATCCTTTTGTAGACCCAGGGAAGACTGCTCTCATTGAAGGCTGCCTACATCCCTGGGTACCTTAATTAGTGTGCTCCCCTTTGGGATGGACACCATGATGCAGACATGGCCAAGGCTACGCCTGTCTGCCTTTCCCCACTATTGCGCTGCACCCAGGAGATCTGGAAAAACTTTGCCAGGATGGAGTCTGTCTCCTCCTGGTGGCCCCTCGATGGCCGGGCAGACCATAATTTGCTGACCTGGTGTTCCCTTCTGGTAGAACCTCTTTAAAAAAATTCCTCCTAGGAGGTATCTTTTCTCCCAGGTAGGGGGCACCTTGATTATGTGTGTGCTATCGCAGCTTATTGTGCTCCACTTGCTAAGCAGTCGCTGGGTAACCTTGTTTCCTGTGCGGCACCCAGAGGCTTTCCTTCTGGCTTGATTCTCCCTGAACAGGGCCAGGGACCTAAAGTCTCTCGCCATGGCCTCATCTCTCCTGGACCTTACCCCTGGCAGGGCCAGTGCCTTTCTTTACCCCAGACAAGGGTATGTACCTAAGGGGGCATTGGTTCCCCCATGACATGTCATGCTGCAGGCATTCTATGCTTCTCCCTTTCAAGTCTCTGGTCAGGAGAAGCTGTTGCTGGATCTGTGATGATCACAAATGTTGAGCTCAGTAGCTCCTACTTTTATACCAAAGACTGTAGAAAGAACATTTAATTATAATCTTATACTCCAGTACTCATGTTAGTTCTCACTCTCCAGTGTTCTGTATTGTTGAAAGATTTATGATCAAACTCTTGATGCCACCCAAATGAGGATGGGTTCCCCTTTTTGGGTCTGGTTCCTCTCAAGGTTTCTTCCTCATAACATCTAAGGGCGTTTTTCCTTGCCACAGTTGCCATGGCTTGCTCATCAGGGTTAAATGCACACCATGCACCTTGACTGTTGATTTCTGTAAAGCTGCTTTAAGACAATGTCTGTTGTGAAAAGCGCTATAGAAATAAACTTGACTTGACTTGACTTAACTTTCATCCCCATTACATTCGTATACAGCAAAACGTGGGGTTAGGACGTAGGCTGCATATGAGCTCTCCCAGGATCCGGACACCTCAGTGTGCAGGTCAGGGAAAAAGGCAGACCTGGCATGGAGGTAGTGCTCGGTGTTACCTAGGTACTAGGTGGGTGCTGCTTCTGCTTCTTGTCTGGCCAAGCCAATGTGAGCTTGGACAACATCACAAGTCCATACCTCCAGAAGTTGCTCATACAGCACAGGCTGGGAGAAGTCCGTGGGCTTGCTAGTTTCCATACTGTCCCCCTCCTCAGAGGAGGAGACTCACAGCGCTGCTTTTACTGGGGAAGAAAACACCGAACCGTGTGCTTCTAAACCAGATAGAGAGCGCTGGACCCGGCAGGTGAGGCAGGAGAAAGGGACAACTTCAAGCCCTTTGCCATATCTGCCTAGGAGCCCTAGGACATCTGACGCTGCCTGCCTCAGCAACTCAGCAATTCAGAGAATTTGGCGGTTCCACTTCAAAAACGTCGACTTAATAGGGTTGTCGAGTTAATCAAGGTCGAGATAAGTGGGTTTCACTGTATTTTATATATATATATATATATATATATATATATATATATATATATATATATATATATATATATATATATATATATATATATATATATACAGTACAGACCAAAAATTTGGACACACCTTCTCATTCAAAGAGTTTTCTTTATTTTCATGACTATGAAAATTGTAGAGTCACACTGAAGGCATCAAAACTATGAATTAACACATGTGGAATTATATACATAACAAAAAAGTGTGAAACAACTGAAAATGTCATATTGTAGGTTCTTCAAAGTAGCCACCTTTTGCTTAGATTACTGCTTTGCACACTCTTGGCATTCTCTTGATGCCTACTTTGAAGAACCTACAATATGACATATTTTCAGTTCACTTTTTTGTTATGTATATAATTCCACATGTGTTAATTCATAGTTTTGATGCCTTTAGTGTGACTCTACAATTTTCATAGTCATGAAAATAAAGAAAACTCTTTGAATGAGCAGGTGTGTCCAAACTTTTGGTCTGTACTAATATATATATATATATATATATATATATATATATATATATATATATATATATATATATATATATATATATATATATATATATATATATATATATATACAGTATATAAGCATTTCTTTACAGCTGCCTAAAACGTTTGCACTGTACTATCTGTAATTTTTGAATCAGTTTAAAAGTTGCTTTAAAAGGCACTAAAAGAAGTAAAAACACAAACAATCAAGAAACTATATAGAACTATATTTTTTATTTCAATAAATATGGTGAGGTTTTATAGCATCGTTATTTGCAAAATTGTTCACTTTTCTTAGTTAACAAAAGTTAACTAGTTTCCCTTCATAGGAAAATTGCACTAAACCTTACCATCCATCTTTATAATCTTTATAATATAATTTTATCATAATATAGACTATACATTCCTATAAATATAATATATTAAATTTAAAACAAGTATTGTATGAAACTCTGTGTAAATCCTGCAATTAATTAACCTTCAGATTATTTCCCATGATATGTTTTCTTGTGTTTCTCTCTGGTTTAATTAAAATAACATAACACTTTGGTACAAAAATGCATAACAACAGGCCAAAAGCTGAAGACAAAATTGCAAATATTTCTACAGCTACTGTATACTTCCCAGGAGAGCTGACATAAGCTGGAATAAATGTGATCCAAACTGCACAGAATATAAGCAAACTAAATGTGATGAATTTGGCTTCATTGAAATTATCAGGTAGCTTTCTGGCTAAAAATGCCAGAACCAAACACACTATGGCAAGAAGACCAATGTAACCGAGAACAGCATAAAAGGCAGCATCTGAACCTGTGTTACACTCTAAAATTATTTTCTTACTGCGTTGTTCAAAGACTTTATTGGGGAATGGTGGTGCAACATTTAGCCAAATAACACAAATAACTATTTGAACTGCAGTGCATGAACACACAATGGCCCTTTGTTGAGGTGGGCCAAAATTTTGGGCCACATTGTTCCCCGGTAAAGTTGCTCTAAAGGCAGTTACCACAACTATAGTTTTCCCCAACATACAGGAAATGCAGAGGGCAAAAGCAATACCAAATGCTGTGTGACGCAACATGCAGGACCAGACTGTTGGCATTCCAATAAATGTGAGAGGACAGAGGAAGCAAAATATAAGAGAAAGAAGTAAAAGTAAACTCAGTTCTGAATTATTTGCTTTTACAATTGGTGTGTCTCTAAAGTGAATGAACACCACCAAAGTAGAAAATGTTAAACAGGCACCCATTAGTGATAAAACCATAAGAATTATGCCCATTGTTTCAATGTATGATAAGAACTCGATTAATTTCATGATGCAGCTGTCTTTTCTTTCATTAGACCAGTACTCCTCAGGGCAGTTGATGCAATCAGTTGCTCCTAAAGTAGAAAAACAGGATTAGTAAATGATTTATCAATATAATGTGTAATTATTTTGCCAGTATTAGTAAGCAGGTCACTTCACCTGTTGTGTTTGATATAGAACCATCAGCACATGGAATACAGTCAAAGCAGCACAGAGGTAAACCTTTAATTTGTGCTTTCCTTGTGCCTTGTGGACAGATTTCTGAGCAAACAGATTTTGGTGTCTGAAACAATAGAGGACATGTTAGATGACTAATAAAAATTAGATAAAAAATAATTTAAATATATATATATATATTTTAGCTATTGTTTTTACAATACCAAATTTCCTGTGCTCCAGATAATCTTGTCTTCATAAATCATGAGTGCATATTTTCCATTTGCAGAGGGCCTAAAATGACCAACTACTATATGCTGCACTTGCCCATCTCTCATCTGCCAGTTTATGACTTCATATGTAGCAGGAGGATCTCCACTGTTGTCAAAGTACACAACCTCTCCAAATGCATCTACAAAATGCACTTTTTTTAATTGCTCAGTTACCTTACAAACAAAATATATAAAACAATCAATGATAAGTGTCTGGTTTTAAGACTTATAAATGCTTTAGTGTAGTTAAAACTTACCAGTTTGGGGGTAATCTGTGAAGCGTTAAGACACAGTGCTGACACACTGCTTTCAGGCTTTTCACAAAACATTCCTTGGTGTAGGGCATGCGCGAGTGCATACACCCCCTGATAGACGTTATACGCAACTCTAAGTTGAGTGACATCAAAAAATTTGTTTGTGTAATCAACTTTTTCTGTTCCTGAGCATACTTTTGTAGTATTTAGTAAATTATTTACTGAAGATGGTGGTCTACAGCCGACCAATGTTTCCCAGAATTCAGTGACAAAGGGGAACTCTGGATTATTGTAAGGGCTGATATCTTTAAAGACCGGTTCCATTTTTGGCATGGCCATCTTTCGGATCGCAAGTCCTACTGTTCCTCCAAAAAGTGTAAACATTTCTGGTGTAGAAAGACTCTCTGCATTTACCCAGGATTCACTTCCAATCCACTGTATTCCTGAAATGTTCTGTTTTACCACTTCTTTCATTAAAGGATCAATATCTCTTTCTGGCACAAATGCAAGAATCACCTTGACAGTTGATTGTTTTATCAGATCAACAGCTTCAAGAATTTTACTATGGGGGTATGTGCGCAAAATTGTGCCAACAAATGCAATACAAATCCCATAAGCCTCCACTTCCTGTCTGAATGCTGATATCCCATTTCGTCCGTAATCATTGTCAGACTGTATAACTCCAATCCAGGTCCACCCGTATCGTCTGACCAGGAAAGCCATAGCCTTTGCTTGATAGTAATCACTTGGTATTGTTCGGAAAAATGCAGGATATTTTGTTTTGTCACTCAAGCATGCACATGTTGAAAAGTAGCTCACCTAGTTGGGGACAAACAAGGTATAGTAGAAATATACATTTAAAAATAAAACAAAGCTTGTGTATATATAGTTTTGTATTACCATTGGTATGTTAAACGGCCCAACTGCTCCGGCCACAACTAATGACTGAGTAGATCCTGATTCAGCTATAAGAGCCACAATAGGAGGTGGATGACATTGAGAGAACCCTTGTTCCGATGTGCTCATCAAAGTAAGTGCAGATCTTAAAACTTGAGTAGGAGAGGAACAAGAATCCACAATTATATATCCCAGAGAAATATTTGGAAGCAATGTATTATCTTGGTTTATTTCATCTATTGCAAAAACCATAGCACTCATCCAGCTAAAGGCTTGTAATCCAAATCTGTGGAACAAAATTGAAAATTAAAATGTAAAGATATTGCTTATAATTGCATTTCAGTTATATTATTAATGAATCAATCGATCAAAAGTTCATATAGCACCTTTTATAACGAGCCATCAGTAAAGTGCTTTAAGATAAAAAATTAATAAAAATACAGCACTCACAAACAAGCATCAGAAGAAACAATATTCTTTAGAAAATAAAAGCCAAAGGAAAAAAATATATATTTTTTTCAACAGAGATTCAAAAGTAGCCCGATTTGAGGACTGACCTTACAGTAAAAAAAAAGCAAATTGTTCCAAACAAAAGCAGCCACAGCAAAAAATTAATAAATTACAGCATAATAAGGTTTTAACTTACCCATTACATTCGATCATTTTTGGTTTGATATTAAATGAAAAAAGCATATTCTCCTGTTTGGAATAAATTGGGAAAATGCCTCCTATCATAATGTCCCCTTCCTTCAACATGCTTTGGATTTCAAATTTAGCTAGCAGCTTACATGCAAAGCCTGCCTGAGTACCGAGCAGAAAACACAGATAGAATATAGCAGATATACTCATGTTGAGTCTGCTAATTTAAGAAGACAATAAGGTCTACTCTTTTTTTATAGGCAACATCAATGCTTAGTGTACATAGAGTGGGTTGGTTCTTAGAGGTGTGTCAACTTTTTTCTCATATTGACTTTTCCTTAGAGGTGAGGAATTCGCCACCTACTATGCCTTCTTATTATTAACGTTTGAATGCCTTTTTGTGCACTACAGAATATTCATAATGCTTTTGTTCTTATGCAATTCTCCATGTTGTCCTAAACTATAAAATTATAATAATTATTTTTTATTTTTTATAAAATAAATGTAATTACATGCCATACAATTAATGTACACAAGGTGTCCTCAGGATCCTTCAAAACTATACACTGACCTGGTTAAAGTAATGACTAGTTACTAATGATTAATTAATATAATTAAAAGCCACTATTTTTTAAGATACATTAATTCAGCCATATATCCATTAATACCCAGAAGCTTCTGGCTGCCCAGGAGCTGCCACCATGGACACAGCTTCAGTATTCCAGCATGAAGTGGATGGTCCTTCATTGCTTGGGCTGCACCCCATAGAGTACCACCAGTGCTTCTATTTGTTGCTGCTCATTAAGGTTGGTTTTTTTTTCACCTCCAGCAGCTAAGTGACTGCTGTTGCTGGTGATTTATGGTAGAGAAACGGGGTGTGGAGCTGGGTCATTGAGCTGGCGTTATAGATGCAATTAATTGTGCAACTCTCAACTTGAATGCCAAAGTATGCCCTGTATAAGTGTCCTTGGATGAATGTGTGCAGCTGACAGAGGTTAATTTGACAGCAGTTCTCAGTCCTGGTTGTTATCTCTTCCTCCCTCTTTCTCCTCATATCTCTAGGTCCCAGGTAATTAAACTAAATAAGAACCTCTTGGAAGTAGGCACACAGATCCTAAACCTTGACCGAGGTGTCCAGGTCATGGGCAAATGCTTTATTTCTCCCAACTATTTAGTCCCAAGGTGTCACTATATTTGATTATAGTAGGACTGAAGGAGTGTGGCTATGGGGCAATGCCCCGGATTGAAGAGACGCTAGCTAGCTATAGCTAGCTATATTCCCTTAAGAGATCTGGTGGCATGGCAGGCTCTGCCAGACGTGTCTTGGTGGGTCCTGCGCACTGTGGACAGAGGCTATAATGCACGAATAAGTTTGCGTCTTCTCCTCCCCGGTTCAATGGGATGTGTCCCACCCTGGTGGGACCCGTGCAGGCTCTGGTCCTGGGACAGGAGGTGCGTACTCTATTGAGGAAACGGGCCATCGAGGTGGTCCCATTCTTCTCAGTCAGAGAGTCAGGCTACTACGCCCAGGATCTCCACTCCTTGAACCACTCACTTATGAGGCCCGGGTTCAGGATACTTGCTCTCAGAGAGGTCGTGTCTCAGATCAAGTCCAAGGACTGATTTGTCACGTTAGATCTGGAGGTCGCATGCTCCCACGTGGCCGTCCTTCCCACACACAGAAGGTTCCTGAGGTTGCTTTCAGGGCGAAGCTTAGCAATATCGGTCCTCCCGTTTGGCCTAGCACTCTCACCCCGTACCTTCACAAATTGCGTGAACACAGCACTGACCCCGCTGCGGCTTCAGGGTGTCCGCATTTTGAATGATATCAATGATTGATTGATATTGGCTCGTTCCGAGCACCAGGCAGTTCGGCATCGAGATTTCATTCTCGCCTGCATGAAGGGACTGGGGTTCAGACTGAAACGCCGAGTAGAGTGTACTTTCTCCAGCGCAGACAACCACTT
Organism: Silurus aristotelis; assembly: GCF_946808225.1. Lineage (NCBI taxonomy): Eukaryota > Metazoa > Chordata > Actinopteri > Siluriformes > Siluridae > Silurus > Silurus aristotelis. Next base: position 3,536,719 of record NC_139583.1, on the reverse strand, counting down.
TTCTCGGCATGGTGTGGGTTTCGGCCAGGTTGCGGGCACGGTTATCTCCCGCCCGGATCAAAGTCATCCTCACCGTAGTCAGGAGGGTAGGGGCAGGCCAGGCACTCACTGTGAGGCAGTTCCAGAGGCTGCTGGGTCTCATGGCGGCAGCGTCCAGTGTAATTCCACTCGGCCTCCTCCACATGAGACCCCTCCAGTGGTGGCTCCAGGGCAGAAGGGTTCTCCCCCTGAGGGAGTCCGTATCGTTGCCTTTAAAGTCTCACTCAGATCCTAACTCAATGATCCACAGCTCATTATGTAATCGACAGCTCATTATGCGACCCATTGTCTACGAAGCTGTCAGTCACAGCATGTCGATGCCTCTTCGCATATGGCCTTTCAAAGTAGAAAGTGTCTTTTAAATTTTAAATCAAAGTATTGTTTAATGTGTATGAGCAGGCAGGATGATTTTTACATGATTAAAAAATAAAAATAAAATACATTAGAAGCTCTGTTCTCAAAAAGTCTTGGGAAAACATGTATACTATAGGTTTTGTGGCCTTATTTCAGTGATTTTATTTTTTTTTAGCTTTTTCAAAAACCACGCATAAACCTTATTTTGTCAAAAATACAAACACACACATATAAGTTGCTTACATATTATGGTAGCCCAGTTTGTGCTGAATACAGTGTAATAAGTCTTTTGTCAATAATATATTTTAAAAGCAACTAAAAAGAACCAAATGTAAGAGCATGTCAAACTCTCTTTAGGGGCCAAAAACACCCTCAGACTACAGAGGGTTAAAGACTTCATTATTCATCTATTCTGTGTACTAATAAGCTTCAGCAGGGATAAAGTGGGCAGAGACGAATGCTGCAAAAATAGAGAAAGCTAATCTGCACAAGTGTAAAGTGTAAAGATAAGTGTGTATAGTAAACTAATTAGTAAATAAAAAAATATAAAAGGTGTGTGAACATTTCTGACACTATACATGACATGCCATGCACAAGGATTACATTGTATATAGTATTTATTATTAATCATAACTCATGCATGTGTATTTTATTTATTTACGCATTGTTTTACTTATGTGTGCTTTCACATAGCTGATGTTAGATACATAACATACTGTTATGGCCTCAGCATAGTACAAGTGAACTCAAAAAAAGGACTCTGTTATATTTTTTAAACATTTAGTTTATGCTAAACCCAAAAAAATCAACTCATGCTTCATATCATAAAGTTACTGACTGAGTGGTTAGGGTAGATAAAATACATTCACACACTTAATTTATTACACACATACTTGTTACAAATATTATTATACAGTAACTACTGTTTTTGTCACTGATACAATACTATTATTACTGCTGGCTAACAATTTATGCTAGCATAATTGCTACTGCCACACTAGCTCTATGAGCCCATCTGCCTTTGTGCTGACGCTATCTAGCAAAAATACCGTCCTTATTGCAAGAAAGCACAACCAGAACACCAACTGAGTTGTTTCTTTTAGTTGACACACTAATGATTTATAGGTATAAAACCTTTATCTATCAAGTAAAATATAAAGTATACTGAGACAAATCTACCATGAAATGTACCTTAAATTAACAGTTCTAATTACTAATTATTTTTTAACCTATGCACAAAACAATACTAAATCATCCATGTGAGACTACTTGAAACGTTGATATGGACCAAGTGTAAAAACTGGATTTTCGTGTTATCTTTACTATTTATACAATGGGTTTAGAGATCCTTCGACTGTGCCTTTCCCATAAGGTGTTTCTTGGTATTTTGATCAGGCCGAAAAATAATAATGAAACATTTGGGAGCGAAAATGCAAATAATCAATCCAAAGCTTGAGGCTAGAATTGCAAAAATCTCCACAGCTACAGTGAATTTTCCAGGAGAGCTGACATAAGCTGGAATAAAGGTGATCCAAACAGCACAGAATATCAGCATGCTGAAAGTGATGAATTTCGCTTCATTGAACTGGTCAGGCAGCTTCCGGGCTAGAAAAGCCAAAATAAAACACAGAAGTGCAAGGAAACCTATATATCCCAGTACAGCCCAAAATCCCATAGCTGATCCTAAACCACATTCTAGGATTATTTTTTCCTTGTAGTGTTTTATATTTTTAAAAGGAAAAGGAGGTGAAATTTTTAACCACAGCACACAAATAAGGATTTGTATTAAAGTAAAAGAAATCACACTGATTCTCTGTTGTGGAGGCCCAAACCATTTCATGACATTACTACCTGGAAGTGTAGCTCTGAAGGCCATTAAGACCACTATAGTTTTTCCAAGAACACAGGAGATGCAAAGGACAAAAGTGATCCCAAACGCTGTGTGGCGCAATATACAGGACCACTCAGAAGGCTGACCAATGAATGTAAGTGAACAGAGGAAACACAGAGTTAAAGAGAAGAGCAACAGAAAGCTCAGTTCAGAATTGTTAGCTCTAACTATAGGAGAGGCCCTGTGCTTGTAAAACACAGCTCCCACACACACAGCCATGAAGGCCCCAGTAATAGAAAACACTGTTAGGATGATGCCCAGAGTTTCATCCCAGGACAAGAATTCAACAGGTTTGGGAAGGCAGCTGTCTCGCTTGGTGTTGGGCCAAAACTCAGGAGGGCAGCGCAAACAATCCAATGAGTCTAGGAGGTTAAAAAGAAAAAATTAAAAGCTCATAATTGTAGGACATAAAGAGAACTGGAGCTTTATCTAATGATGCACCTTTCAGGACTCAGGCATATTTTTTAAATATACTGTACTGTACATCTGAATGAGTATTTTTATTGTTTCTTGCACATAATTATTTAATACAATTTTAATAGTATGAATTAAATGTGTTTTAGTTTTAAAGGGATTACAGACATATGTACTTGTCTTAAATGGGTTGCTTCTGCATAACCCCTTCGTTATTAGATGGTTTATGTGGCATATTCATATTTGTGCAGTTGGATAATTAAAGTAATAACTGAGGGCTTATTATTAGTATGTACAGATACTTAACCCGTTCTGTTACTGATCTCTCCTTCAGCACATGGTATACAGTCATAACAGCAGACAGGCCTTCCTTTCTGTACAGCTTTCCTGGTTCCTGGAGGACAGCTTTCACTACACACAGACACTGGTACCTGAAATACATGAAAATGTTTCATATTCTATCCATGACTTATGTCAGTTCTGCAATTCAATGCATTCTATTGTTTGACATGAAATACATTTTATTTTTATTTTTTTAATGTAAAATCAGGTGTGTGAAAAACAATTAAATGTCTTTCTTTGCACACTAAAATTTCGAAACTCCTGTTTTTTAGTCAGCTGGATTGTATTGTTATATACTGTAGTACCTCAGTCTGTCCTCCAACCCAGCTGATGTTTTTGCTCATTCTGAACTCCTGTCCTCTTGGTCTGGATGAGTCATACTGACCCACTGTCACAAAATCCAAAGCACCATTTTTCGTATACTGCCAGTTTATGAGTTCATAGACGGCTGGAGGGTCTCCATTAGAATCAAACGTGACCTGAAACCCGTTATTTGTAGTGAAGTTCACTAGTTTCAGCTGATTGAGTATCTGCAGACAAATTATTAAAAATAATTAAATAAAGTTAACAAATACACTGAAATTTTTCAGAATAGACAATACAGTTCACATGTAGCTCACAGCTGGTACGTATATAGAAAAACATCATGTAATGATCAATTTTTTTTTTCTGATAGTAGTCGAAATTTAACATATGCAAGCAAACACTTGATATTATTAAGTTACATTAACCTACATATGTGTTAATAAAGCTACTTTATACCTGCCATGGTGAATATTTTATGCTCTTATCGCATTGTGTGCCACTACAAATCAGACCATGGATGGCATGTGCTATGGCATATGTTGCTTTGTACACCATGTTCGTGATGCGCAGCTGGGACGTGTCTAAATACGGGTTCTGCAGCGTGGAAATGTCCTCGGTGCCATCACATTCTTGCACACCTTCTAAGACACCTGTTCTACCTTTAAGGTAACAGTTGAAAGAACTTTCCCAGAATTCTGTTAATAAGGGTGATTGTAATGCTTTGCTTGGAGTCAGGTCTAGGAGAAACTCACGAAAGCCAGGAATAACTGACCGGGGAACCCCAAACCCTATTGCAGCAGCACACATGTTATACTTCAAAATATCAGGATCAGTGATCCATGTTTCGCTTCCAATCCACTGAAGTGGGGGTGTTGGCTGTTGTGAAAGCTCTTGTAAAAGAATCTTTATGTCGCCTGATGCCATAAACGTTATTATAACCCGGGCTGTGGATCTACGGATGACATTTGCTACATGCTCCAGTTTACTGCGTGGCTGCGTCCTGTAGTAAGACTCGGAATATTCCACGCAGATCCCCTCCACCTGTGCAGCCTTCAAAAATGATGCCATTCCATAGTTTCCATAATCTGAGTCACTACGAACTGCTCCAATCCACGTCCAGCCAAAGTGCTTGACCATTCGTGCCAGTGCTGCTGCCTGGTGTTGGTCACTAGGAATGGTCCTAAAGAAGGTGGGATACTGACTCTTATCACTCAGACATGCACAGGTCGCATAGTGACTCACCTGGAATTACAACAAAGACAAACTAAATTAGCATTTACATTACAGACCAAAAGTTTGGACACACCTTCTCATTCAAAGAGTTTTCTTTATTTTCATGACTATGTAAATTGTAGATTCACACTGAAGGCATCAAGGGCTATTTGACCAAGAAGGAAAGTGATGGGGTGCTGCGCCAGGTGACCTGGCCTCCACAGTCACCGTACCTGAACCCAATCGAGATGGTTTAGGGGTGAGCTGGACCGCAGAGTGAAGGCAAAAGGGCCAACAAGTGTCAAGCATCTCTCGGGAAACTCCTTCAAGACTGTTGGAAGTCCATTTCAGGTGACTACCTCTTGAAGCTCATCAAGAGAATGCCAAGAGTGTGCAAAGCAGTAATCAAAGCAAAAGGTGGCTACTTTGAAGAACCTACAATATGACATTTTTCAGTTGTTTCACACTTTTTTGTTATGTATATAATTCCATATATAATTCCACATGTGTTAATTCATAGTTTTGATGCCTTCAGTGTGAATCTACAATTTTCATAGTCATGAAAATAAAGAAAACTCTTTGAATGAGAAGGTGTGTCCAAACTTTTGGTCTGTACTGTATGTGCAAATTTTGCTGACAATGATTTAACAGCCTGTACGTACTTTATAATCCCTAAATTCTTCTTCCTCCAAATTCAATAACCCAAAGATAAAGATTATATTAATATATGAGTATTAGGCAAAGCTCATTTTTACCTGTGGAATTCCAAAAAGACCAAGCATTCTGGCAATGCTGATTGACTGTGTGGAAGTAGAATCTCCTATGACAGCAGGTACAGTTGCAGTTGCATATTCAGAACAAGAAGAAGTATTATTGAAAACTGGCTCAAAACCATTAGCAAGCTGAAACGCAACTCTGATTGCCAACGGCACAGTAGCACACGAGTCATGTATCTGATAACCTAAGGTAATACCCGGGAGGAGATCTGTTCTATTGTTGATCTCATGGATGGTAAACTCCATGGCACGGGCAAAACGCACTTCTCTGAAGTCAATGCTGTTTGGAAACAATACACAAAGAGAAATCAGCATGAAATAAAAGTTACAGGTTTTGTTTTTCTGCTGAACATTTTAGGTTTAAAAAAAAAAACAATTCCTGGTTTCAATTCATGTCCATTTCTAACAAAATCCCCTTCTTTCTGTGCTATCCACTCCACACATACCCATAGCACTGTGTTGGGGATGGAAGCCTGGTGTAAGTCATTTGCTGTGTTGCTGTGTAATGATGAAATGTAAAAATCCCTCCGATCACAAAGTCTCCATTCATGAATATCCCTGGTAACTGAGGGTCAGTCCATAACCTGCAGCTGATTGGAGTGGTTTTACTTGTAGCACTACTAACCCCAGTTATCCACAGAGCTGATAGAAAAGGCATCATACTTAAAAATAGCTGCATGACAAGAGCAGAGGCTCCCAGCACTCTGAAGACCAGGGCAGGTGCCCAACAATGCTTTAAATATGCACCTTGATTTGTTGCCTTCATAAGAAACCATGGATATGAAGGGGTGTGGTCTTTTAAATTATGTCATTAACATTTTTGTGTATGTATTACTGAATCAAGCATAAGCAGATCCAAGGGGCTGCAAGTGTGGTCCTTTCAATCACAATACTTTTCCATCTTGAAACCATAAAACATATTTACACTTAATGTATGTTTTGTATAATCCTTCAATAGTCATCGCTATTATGTGGCTTGATGTTTGGTTTACACCTATTCAAAAACTAAACACTTAAATATAACCTCATTTATGACAGAAGCACAGCCTAAAGGTTAGATTGACTCCCCCAATATGTTTTTTTTTTTTTTTAATTGTAAAGAAAGCACTATAGCGTAATTTATTGTATTGTATTTATTTTTATAATTTTTTAAATAAACTACATAGCTTAGCTGTCACAATATCATGTTATTTAGCTTTTTTGTGAAGTGTGGCACTGCAACATATGATTCTGCACATAACTGGTGCTGATAAAAGCCCAGTCATACTTCCATTTACACAGACATGACAGATTTACAAAGAAACACAGATATTTACACAGACATACAATTTTATTTGTAATGTTCAAATATAGAGACCAGGGTTTAGACTATAAGTCATTGTCATGGTGTATTTATTTAGGAAGAGATACATTGTGCAGAATTGTGTCTAAGGAAGAATTCTGACAAAATTAGCTATGATGTCAATATTAAAAGGGAGAGCCAGAAGGTAACACAGACATGAACACGAAGGGACATTCACTCCACCATCAAGTAACGGGAGTGGATGCCTGAAAGTATCCCCAGACCTCCACAGTACTGACAATTCCATGATCTAAAAGCCCCCTTTTAAATTAGATGTCTCAATATACTATTTCTTTGATCTTTGCCAAGGTCAATGGGGCTTCCTCTTTTTACATTTGAATGAAATAAATCTGCTGGGTGTTTCCATATCTGTTTGCAGTAGTCCATACTTGAGTTCCCCAAACCACTGTGTGACTAAAACTAACTCTGTCCAGTAACACGTAGACCACAGTCAGAAAAATCCCAGATATTTAAGCCAAAATTGTAGAATCAGAAAAGGAAAAACAAATTTAAAAAAACAATTCAAATTAATGTAATAATTAATAATCAAGTTATTTTCAATTTGCTTCTTCTGGTGAGTTTCGCTGTAATGATTATACATATGCTTTCATAATGCAGCATGGTGAGTTGGACAATTTTATTAAAACATAAGAAAGAAAGAAAGAAAGAAAGAAAGAAAGAAAGAAAGAAAGAAAGAAAGAAAGAAAGAAAGAAAGAAAGAAAGAAAGAAAGAAAAATAAATTATTTATAATTTTTTTTATTGTTTCATTTTTCTGTGGAATAAATTAATTTTGCTGTCATCATTGTTATAACCACACCCCCTTATGACCAGTTCACACCCCCTCTTTCAGTGCACAGAAGCAAGATACTGTAGCTATTTAAAGCACCGTCAGGAAGCTGCCCTGGCCTACACTGTGCTGGGCCTTACAGATACTACAATGCAGCTCATTTCCAATCTGATGTTATTACTTGTTATTAATACTACGCAAATAATCGTGCTCATACCTGAGGCATGTAAGGCTAACCCAGTTAGCTGCAGGTTGTGGACTGACCCCAAGTTACCAGATATATTTATGAATGGGGACTTTATGCTTGGAGGAATTTTTGCCATCCATGATTCTGTAAGATTAGATCAAATATCTTACACCGGGTTGCCATCACAGAGAAAGTGCTCTGGGTATGTGTGAAATGCTCTGAAAAGACAGCATGGGTTTAAAAGCTCTTCTTTCTATTATTATTATTATTATTATTATTATTATTATTATTATTATTATGTTTACTAGACTTTAAATTCTGTTTTATTGAAAGCTATTTTTAATGATCTTTTTTTATCATTCTGTACGTGAAAAGTTATTTCTATAATTATTTCTTTATTACTTTTTTACTATAGCTGAACATAAAAAGGTATCATTTTGTTTTAGTTTAGTTTGTCTGTCTGTTTATCTATATATCTTTTTTTTTTCTTTTTTTTTCCTGCCTTCCTGTTTTCTGACAGCATGGATTTTAGAGAAGTGCGCTTTGCCCGTGCCATGGAGTTCACCATCCATGAGATCAACAACAGAACAGATCTCCTCCCGGGCATCACATTAGGATATCAGATATATGATTCTTGCTCCACTGTGCCAATGGCCATCAAAGTTGCATTTCAGCTTGCGAATGGTTTGGAGACGGATTTCAATAACACGAATTCCTGTTCAAAATCTGCAGTTGCCGCTGTAACAGCTGTAATAGGAGATTCTGCTTCAACACAATCGATCAGCATAGCCAGGGTGCTTGGTCTGTTTGGGATTCCACAGGTGAAGGTTTTTATTCTAACAATGTCTGCAATCATAATATTTTTTCGAATTGCTGCCACGGCCACATAATTATGGTCTAAAAGTTGTAGCTATGAAAAGCAAATAATAATAATAATGATAATAAAAATAGGAGTAAATGAATCAGGCTATGAACCTAATATTGTTTTAATTTCTTGCACTGCCTGAATTCCAGGTGAGTCACTATGCGACCTGCTCATGTCTGAGTGATAAGCTTCAGTATCCCACCTTCTTTAGGACCATTCCTAGTGACCAACATCAAGCAGCCGCACTGGCACGGTTGGTCAAGCATTTTGGTTGGACATGGATTGGAGCAGTGCGCAGCGACACAGATTATGGCAATTACGGAATGGCATCATTCCTAAATGCTGCGCAGGCGGAGGGGATCTGCGTGGAATACTCCGAGGCCTACTACAGGACGCAGCCGCGCAGTAAACTGGAGCGAATTGCAAACGTGATCCGAAGCTCCACAGCTCGAGTTATAGTGGCATTTATGGCATCAGGAGACATGAGGCTTCTTTTAGAAGAGCTTTCACGGCAGCCACCACCTCCACTTCAGTGGATTGGAAGCGAAACGTGGATCACCGATCCTGATTTTCTGCGCTATAACATGTGTGCCGGCGCCATAGGGTTTGGTGTTCCCCGATCAGTTATTCCTGGCCTTCGTGAGTTTCTTTTAGATCTGACTCCAGCTAAAGTGTTAGAGTCATCTCTGTTTACAGAGTTTTGGGAAAACTCGTTCAGCTGTTACCTTAAAAGGAGACCAGAAAACACAGAAGGCGCACGGGAATGTGATGGAAACGAGGACATTCACACGCTCCAGAACGCGTACTTGGACACATCTCAGTTGCGCATCACGAACATGGTGTACAAAGCTACATACGCCATAGCACATGCAATCCATGGACTCATTTGTAATGAGACAAAGTGCGACAAAAATATAAAAATGTTACCATGGCAGGTACAAAGAAAAGCTTTTTTTAATAAAGCTCTAGTTTATTATTATTATTATTATTACTTTTTGTTTAGACTGATGAAATAAACACATTTGAATATATGAATTAACATTTTTTTTATTATTATTATTTATTTGTTATTTATTTTTATGAAATGTTTCCTTCAGATATTTGACCAGCTTAAAAAAGTAAACATCACTACAAATAACGGATTTCAGGTCTCATTTGACTCTAATGGAGACCCTCCAGCTGTCTATGAACTCATAAACTGGCAATTTAAGAACGATGTTGCTTTAGATTTCGTCACAGTGGGCCAGTATGACTCGCTCAGACCAAGAGGTCAAGAGTTTAGAATGAGCAAAAATATCAGCTGGGTTGGAGGACAGAAAAAGGTACAGTCAATTTGTTCATATATCTACTACTGTTTCTTCATGCATGTGTCAAAAAACAAAAGAAAACACACAAACACATTTTGAGGTTGTAATTGGAGAAACTTTGTAGTCCTTGTCACTGTACATACACTTTTGATATAATAGATAGATAGATAGATAGATAGATAGATAGATAGATAGATAGATAGATAGATAGATAGATAGATAGATAGATAGATAGATAGATAGATAGATAGATAGATAGATAGATAGATAGATAGACGAATATATTTTTAGTAGAAACATAAAATCTAGTTTAAAAAGGATTATTATAATCAAGCATTTGCACTTGAGGTTCCTCTGCTGTCCTTTTTAGGTACCAGTGTCTGTGTGCAGTGAAAGCTGTCCTCCAGGCACCAGGAAAGCGGTACAGAAGCGAAGGCCTGTCTGCTGTTTTGACTGTATAACATGTGCTGAAGGCGAGATCAGTAACCACACAGGTTGTGTATCATAATATATACTGTTATGACATGAACCCTGATTGTAAAACTGTCACTCTTTGTCACTCTTCACAAAAGATTTTTAGTTGTTTGAATAAGAGAATAAGGGAGGTAGTGGGTGCAGAAGATTTGTATATAATAAAGAAGACAGAGGGAGAAAAGAAAAAGAATTTAACTACTTAATTTCACACTATAATTTCTTTTGCCTTACAAAAAAGTAATTATCTTTAAGTGTAGTTCTATTTCGTTTTTATGTTTAATCATAATGCCATAATGATTCCATGTAATGTTCTGTCCCCTAAAAGCACAAACATTTATTTTTTTTTATGTTTTCTCTTTTTTTTAAACCTTGTAGACTCATTGGATTGTTTCTATTGTCTTCCTGAGTTTTGGCCCAACACAAAGCAAGACCGCTGCCTTCCCAAACCTGTTGAGTTCCTCTCCTGGGATGAAACTCTGGGCATCATCCTAACAGTGTTCTCCATAGCAGGGGCCTTCACGGCTGTGTGTGTAGCTGCAGTCTTTTACAAGCACAGGGCGTCTCCTATTGTTAGGGCCAACAACTCTGAGCTGAGCTTCCTGCTGCTTTTCTCTCTGACACTGTGTTTCCTCTGTTCACTTACTTTCATTGGACGGCCCTCTGAGTGGTCCTGTATGCTGCGCCACACAGCTTTTGGGATCACTTTCGTCCTCTGTATCTCCTGTGTTCTAGGAAAAACCTTAGTGGTCTTAATGGCCTTCAGAGCTACACTTCCAGGCAGCAATGTCATGAAATGGTTTGGGCCTCCACAACAGAGACTCAGTGTGATCTCATTTACTCTCATACAAGTGATTATTTGTGTGGTCTGGTTGAAAATATCCCCTCCTTTCCCCTTTAAAAATTTAAAACACTACAAGGAAAGAATAATCTTGGAATGTGGTTTAGGTTCAGCTATAGGTTTCTGGGCTGTGCTGGGTTATATAGGACTTCTGGCTCTTTTATGTTTTATTTTGGCTTTTCTGGCCCGGAAGCTACCTGACAATTTCAACGAAGCAAAATTCATCACATTCAGCATGCTGATATTCTGTGCAGTTTGGATCACCTTTATTCCAGCTTATGTCAGCTCTCCTGGAAAATTCACTGTAGCTGTAGAGATCTTTGCCATTTTAGCTTCAAGCTTTGGTTTGACTATTTGTATTTTTGCTCCCAAATGTTTTATCATTATTTTCCGGCCAGAGGAGAATACCAAGAAACATCTTATGGGTAAAGTGCCCTCTAAAGCTCTCTGAAATTTTTACAATGGAAACAGATAATAATTAAAAAAAATATGAAATATATTTGATTTAACAGAATTGCAGCTATTCTTTCTAAAATCCAAGCTTAGCTATTCTAGCCAAATAATTGTTTAAAAAATGAGCTTGCATCACCCTGATTTCTAATTTCTCATCTAATAATTCATTATTTATTTAATAATAAGAATGAAGACAAAAAAATAAAATAAGATTTCCAAGAATAAAAATATTTCAAGATGTTATTAGTAACATTAGCTAATATTAGGATTTTTTTTATTTTATCTTTGAGTTAATCTTTTTTTTTTTTTCACATTCAACAATGTATCAACGACGTCTCTAATAAATTATTTAACCATCTCTGCATCATTCTTTTGCTTCTTGTGTTTTAGTAAAACCAATGTTATATTTATTGAGCTTTCACTGCATCCTCTTCATCTGTATGATTTTGGTGGTCTTTTTATACATAACTTTTTTTTATTTTATTTTTTAAAATCTTTTACACAACTTTTCTGAATAGTTTCATTTAAACTACTGCTTCATTATGAGATATAAGATAAAACACTTCAGTTTTAAATTTTAGCCAGGGAGAATAACTGCATAGTATTTTCTCTACATTAATGCTCTAACAGCATACATTAAGCTCTTTTACTTTGAATCAAACCAGAAAAGACGAATACAATTTCAAAACACATATTCAACAATGCAACATGTAGACTTTGCAAAATGTATAGCTGGATAAAAACACAATAGAAAAACTTGCTATAGAAGCCTAATGGTTTAAGTGTAGACTACATATGTTACATATTTATATATATATATTCATGTCAGCACAGGGGTACATCGTGACAAAACCTCATTCATAACCCACATTTCTTATGGAATGAAGGAGGAAGACGCGTTAACAGAATGAACGTTTTGAACTGGACGTGTGGCGACATCTGCTGGCAGAAGGACAGAAAGCACGATGACGCCCACAGCAGTGGGGGGGTTATATCCAGGCCCTGGGGTGCATGGTGTTAGCATTAGAAGGTAAAGGGTCTTAAAGACGATGTTTCAGGTTGATGTTAGTGAGGCTAGAGACAGTAACAGTTATAACTTATGCACTTGTGCAGGTGAGCTGATTAAACTTTGGAAGCAATTCTGTTGTTAAACGGCCTCTGATTTAATGAACTGGCAAAAGCCCAAATCATCCATATAGTTACTTACAAAGTATTTTTAAACAGAATTCAACAGGAAAAGACAGGAAGCTTGTAAAGGGTCATATACTGTAAGTTGTGGATGGAAGTAAAATATATTAAAAGTGTTTACAAAATCAACATAACCTCCTTAATTTGTGGCCTAAAGCACTCAGAAATGCTGATGTGGCTCGGACAGAAATGAAGCTTCATAGCCAGTGGTTTAAAACCAATAGACACAAGAAATCAGCTTTAGCAAAAATTATTTTTTTTAAAGAATTAATAAAGTAATTAATAATTCAAATAATAATAATATTAATAATAATAATAATAATAATAATAATAATAATAATAATAATAATAATAATAATATTATTAAAAATAATAACATGGAGGAGTTGGGGTTGTCATCTCTATAATCTGATCTCAGATGTTGATGCTATTTGATGAGTTGTAAAGGAGCTACAACTTGAACTGACAGTATAAAATTGTAGAAATGACATGATTTATAATCACACACTACTGTGCTCGTGGTATTTCTCACTCTTCGTTGTATTGTTTTTATAAAGTACAATCACACTTAATATGAGGATGGTTTTTCCCTTTTGAGTCTGGTTCCTCTCAAGGTTTCTTCTTCATACCATCAGAGTTTTTCCTTGCCATAGTCGCCCCAGGCTTTCTTATTGGAGACAAATACACATAATTCACTTATATTTTAATTTGTTGTTCTATAATTCTTGAATTCTGCGAAGCTGCTTTGAGACAATATCCTTTGTGAAATTCGCTATAGAAATGAACTTGGACTTATTAATAATAATAATAATAATAATAATAATAATAATAATAATAATAATAATAATAATAATAATAATACATCATATTTAAATCTTAATGATCCAATTGTTCATATTCTCTCTTGAATTACATATATCAAGTATCTTTTCACAATTGTAGGCTAAAAAAAGAAGAAAAAAAAAAAACATTTCACCCATTCACAAATTCAGATCTTGGTCCAGACCTACACTACACTTGGACACATTCACAAACATGAACAATGTATTTGCTCTTTCTGTTGCACTATACCATTTTGGCAGCTAGAATCTGGCAACCCTGCCCTTACTCCCCTTAATCTCTGATTCTATAGCAAATTTGAATATTTCCTTTAGTGACACCCTACTATATCCCGCATGAATATAACATAAAAGTCTTCATTATTTTAATCAAAACCTACATAACCACTCCCCCACTCCCAGTGCATCATAGCAAGATGACTATTTAAAGCAATGGGAAGCAGTTTCCTGGCCTTTAGAATACCGAAGACCATGGACTCAGCCATGCAGGTCTTTTATATTCTGATGCCATTCCTTCCAGTTCTGTGGATAACTGTGATCGAGCCAGCTGCATGTCAAGTTAATACAGTCAGCTGCCGACTCTTGACTCTTCCTCAACAGCCTGGTATATTTATGAATGGAGACTTTGTAATTGGAGGGATTTTTACTATTCATTACTATACTAAATCAGAACAAATGACTTACACCAGGCTGCCATCACAGCTCCAGTGCTCTGGGAGGTCGGTGTGTTGGATTTTGTTAAAGAATTATAATAATTTTATATATATAGTATTTATCACATTTTGTTTAGGTTTTATTTGAACTTTTTAAGATTGTGTTATTAATGAATTAATTCTGTGATCAACCAAAAAGTATATTGTATTGGTTTTATATCTTACTTTGTCTTATCAGCATGGATTTTAGAGAACTGCGCTTTGCCCGTGCTTTGGAGTTCACCATCCATGAGATCAACAAAAGAACCGATCTCCTACCAAACATCACTTTAGGATACCAGATATATGATTCTTGCTCCACTGTGCCAATGGCCATCAAAGTTGCATTTCAGCTTGCAAACGGTTTGGGGACAGATTTCAATAACACGAATTCCTGTTCAAAATCATCAGTGGCTGCTGTAACTGCTGTCATAGGAGATTCTGCTTCAACACCATCAATCAGTATAGCCAGAATGCTCGGTCTTTTTGGAATTCCCCAGGTTAAAACCATGACGTGTATTTACATATGCAGGCAAATACATATGAAAATGCAAACTATAATGACTCCATTTTCTCTCTTTTTTTCTTACACTGTCTGAATTCCAGGTGAGTCATTATGCAACCTGTGCCTGTCTGAGTGATAAGCATCAGTATCCTGCCTTCTTTAGGACCATTCCTAGTGACCACCACCAAGCAGCCGCACTTGCAAGACTGGTCAAACATTTCGGTTGGACGTGGATTGGAGCAGTGCGCAGCGACACAGATTATGGAAATTACGGAATGGCGTCATTCCTAAAAGCTGCCCAAGAGGAAGGTATATGTGTGGAGTATTCTGAAGTCTATTACCGGACACAGTCAGCCAGTAAATTGAAGAGAGTAGCAAATGTAATCCGCAGCTCAACAGCCCGGGTTCTAGTTGCATTCATGCACACAGGGGAGATGAGGTTTCTCTTAGAAGAACTGGCACGACAACCACCACCTCCGATTCAGTGGATTGGGAGCGAAACGTGGATCATAGATCCTGATTTTCTGCGGTATAACATATGTGCCGGTGCTATAGGGTTTGGTGTTCCCCGGTCGGTTATTCCTGGTCTTCGTGAGTTTCTTTTAGACCTCACTCCAGCCCAAGCACTGAAATCACCTCTGTTAAAAGAATTTTGGGAAAGCTCATTTAACTGTTACCTTAAAGAGCAAACAGACATGATAGAAGGCTTGCGAGAATGTAACGGCAGTGAAGACATTCACACGCTCCAGAACCCATATTTGGACACGTCTCAGCTACGTGTCACTAACATGGTGTACAAAGCGACATACGCTATAGCGTATGCCATTCATGAACTTATCTGCAATCGCTCACAGTGTGACAAGAATATTACATTTACACCATGGCAGGTATAAAATTGATCAATTATAATGATATTACTATTTATTTATTTTTATATGCTTGTTTCCATCAGTATATTCAACTGAAGTTTTGGTTTTCAAGTAATATTCAATATTTAGAAAAAGACACTGTTCCATGACATCTGATGAAATTATTTTGTGCAGATGCTCAATCAGCTCAAACAAGTGAACTTTACCACAAAAAATGGCTTCCAGGTCTCATTTGATTCTAATGGAGACCCCCCAGCTGTCTATGAACTTATAAACTGGCAGTTTAAGACGGATGGGAATTTGGATTTTGTGACAGTGGGTCAGTATGACTCATCCAGACCAAGAGGACAGGAGTTCAGAATGAGCAAAAACATCAGCTGGGGTGGAGGACAGAAAGAGGTACAGCCTCATTGATGTCAAAAATGTTAATCATTGATTCATTTAAATAAAAAATAAAAAAATACACTGCTGTTATTGGTTTACAATATACTATAGAATCTACATATGTGTCTGTTTGTACTGCTAGGTACCAGTGTCTGTGTGCAGTGAGAGCTGCCCCCCAGGCACCAGGAAAGCGGTACAGAAGCGGAGGCCTGTCTGCTGTTTTGACTGTATACCCTGTGCTGAAGGCGAGATCAGTAACAGCACAGGTTATATATCATAATATATACTGTTATGACATGAACCCTGACTGTAAAACGGTCACTCTTTGTCACTCTTCACAAAAGATTTTTAGTTGTTTAAATAAGATAATAAGGGAGGTAGTGGGTGCAGAAGATTTGTATATAGTAAAGAAGACAGAGGGAGAAAAGAAAAAGAATTTAACTACTTAACTACACATTATCTTTAAGTATAGTTCTATTTCGTTTTTATGTTTAATCCTAATGCCATGATATACAATCATTGCACACTACGTTTTAACTGACGGCTTTCTGGCATAACATATCTGTGAAGTATTTGTCATGGCATGGATCAGCATAAGCTTCATTATGTCTCTATTCTCTTATTTTCTGCTTTATATAGTAACAGCAGGGTTGTATTAAGAGATCTAGTGCAGTATATAATTTAGGGGCAGCCCTGTATACCCCTTAAATATCAATGATTGTTCCTGCCAAGAGTAACAAGGTTGAAATTCCTCTAGCTGGATCTTCAACTGGCTTTAACTGCAACTGACTTGCAGTTATCAGTAAGCAAAGAGCTAGGCAATCCAAAAAAATAAACCTTTACATCATTCAAAATACTTGTAAGCAAGCTAGAGGTAATAAGAAAAAAAGCCCTTTATAATAATATAATGAAGTGAGAGAAGCCTATCACATACAGTGAGTAAAATAAGTATTTGAACACCCTGCTATTTTGCAAGTTCTCCCACTTAGAAATCATGGAGGGGTCTGAAATTGTCATCGTAGGTGCATGTCCACTGGGAGAGACATAATCTAAAAAAAATTTATTTGTATGATTCAGCTGCAAATAAGTATTTGAACACCTGAGAAAGGCAATGTTAATGATGGTACAGGAGCCTTTGTTTGCAATTACAGAGGGCAAACGTTTCCTGTAGTTTTTCACCAGGTTTGCACACACTGCAGGGGGGATTTTGGCCCAGTTCTCCACACAGATCTTCTCTAGATCAGTCAGGTTCCTGGCCTGTCGCTGAGAAACATGGAGTTTGAGCTCCCTCCAAAGATTCTCTATTGGGTTTAGGTCTGGAGACTGGCTAGGCCACACCAGAACCTTGATATGCTTCTTACAGAACCACTCCTTGGTTATCCTGGCTGTGTGCTTCGGGTCATTGTCATGTTGGAACCATCTTCAATGCTCTAACTGAGGGAAGGAGGTTGTTCCCCAAAATCTCGCAATACATGGCTCCGGTCATCCTCTCCTTAATAAAGTGCAGTCACCCTGTCCCATGTGCAGAAAAACACCCCCAAAGCATGATGCCACCACCCCCATGCTTCACAGTAGGGATGGTGTTCTTGGGATGGTACTCATCATTCTTCTTCCTCCAAACACGTTTAGTGGAATTATGACCCAAAAGTTCTATTTTGGTCTCATCTGACCACATGACTTTCTCCCATGACTCCTCTGGATCATCCAAATGGTCATTGGCAAACTTAAGACGTGCCTGGACATGTGCTGGTTTAAGCAGGGGAACCTTCCGTGCCATGCATGATTTCAAACCATGACGTCTTAGTGTATTACCAACAGTAACCTTGGAAACGGTGGTCCCAGCTCTTTTCAGGTCATTGACCAGCTCCTCCTGTGTAGTTCTGGGCTGATTTCTCACCTTCCTTAGGATCATTGAGACCCCACGAGGTGAGATCTTGCATGGAGCCCCAGTCCGAGGGAGATTGACAGTCATGTTTAGCTTCTTCCATTTTCTAATGATTGCTCCAACAGTGGACCTTTTTTCACCAAGCTGCTTGGCAATTTCCCCGTAGCCCTTTCCAGACTTGTGAAGGTGTACAATTTTGTCTCTAGTGTCTTTGGACAGCTCTTTGGTCTTGGCCATGTTAGTAGTTGGATTCTTACTGATTGTATGGGGTGGACAGGTGTCTTTATGCAGCTAACGACCTCAAACAGGTGCATCTAATTTAGGATAATAAATGTAGTGGAGGTGGACATTTTAAAGGCAGACTAACAGGTCTTTGAGGGTCAGAATTCTAGCTGATAAACAGGTGTTCAAATACTTATTTGCAGCTGTATCATACAAATAAATAGTTTAAAAATCATACATTGTGATTTCTGGATTTTTTTTTTTGGTTATGTCTCTCACAGTGGACATGCACCTATGATGACAATTTCAGACCCCTCCATGATTTCTAAGTGGGAGAACTTGCAAAATAGCAGGGTGTTCAAATACTTATTTTCCTCACTGTATATTTATATACATATAGTTGTTTCCAGCTTGAATTTTTGCTACTTGAATGTCCATCATCATGTATATATAACTTGGTTCTATTTTTTTTAGACTCGTTGGATTGTATACGCTGCCCCCCTGAGTTTTGGCCCAACCTGAAACGAGAGAGCTGCCTTCCCAAACCTGTTGAGTTCCTCTCCTGGGACGACACTCTAAGCATCATCCTAACAGTGTTCTCCATCGGTGGGGCCTTCATGGCTGTTTGTGTAGCTGCAGTCTTTTACAAGCACAGGGCCTCTCCTATAGTCAGGGCGAACAACTCTGAACTAAGTTTCCTGCTGCTCTTCTCACTGACCCTGTGTTTCCTTTGTTCACTAACATTCATTGGTCAGCCCTCTGAGTGGTCCTGTATGCTGCGCCACACAGCGTTTGGGATCACTTTTGTGCTTTGCATTTCTTGTGTTCTGGGGAAAACTTTAGTCGTGCTAATGGCTTTCAGGGCTACACTTCCAGGTAGCAATGTCATGAAATGGTTTGGGCCTCCACAACAGAGACTTAGTGTTCTTGTGTTCACTCTTGTGCAGGTTCTTATTTGTGTGCTGTGGTTGAAAATATCCCCTCCTTTCCCCTTTAAAAATTTAAAACACTACAAGGAAAGAATAATCTTGGAATGTGGTTTAGGTTCAGCTATAGGTTTCTGGGCTGTGCTGGGTTATATAGGAGTTCTGGCACTTTTATGTTTTATTTTGGCTTTTCTGGCCCGGAAGCTGCCTGATAATTTCAATGAAGCCAAATTCATCACATTCAGCATGCTGATATTCTGTGCAGTTTGGATCACCTTTATTCCAGCTTATGTCAGCTCTCCTGGAAAATTCACTGTAGCTGTGGAGATCTTTGCCATTTTGGCTTCAAGTTTTGGTTTAACTATTTGTATTTTTGCTCCTAAATGTTTCATTATCATTTTTAGGCCTGAGGAGAATACCAAGAAGCACCTTATGGGTAAAGTGCCCTCTAAAGCTCTTTAAAAGCTGTAATTAAATAGCAATTGGAACATTATGACCCTGAACCTTGAATAAAAATGACAAAAAATTAGTACAATCTTATTACTTGTGTAAATATGTAAACTATTCTGTGGTTGATTGATTTTTTGTTCCATGCATGCATATAAATGGTTATCATACAGTATATCATTAAAAACATTGACAAATTGAATACATAATACTTGTTTATATAAGAACTTCCTCTATGTCCACATTAATATCCAGTATCTAAATGAAACTGCATGTAAATATATTTTATTTTGTTAGATATTTAATTTCATTGTTAAATAGTATTTATTTATTTATTTTTATTCAAATGAACACCATAGAGATCATTGTTGCTCTGTAGAGTAGCATAACCTACACTACCACTCAGGGCCGCTGGAAGTAATTTTGAACAGGGGGTGCTGTGAATTTAATTTTATTTTTTTTGGACAAAAAAACCTATGAGCCTATGGGCCTATTTAGAATACATTAAAAAATAACATAGGGCTGTGACAATGGCACTTTTTTTTTTTTACCACCGCGGTGGTAGTGGACCAAATACCGGCGGTGTTGCGGTGGTTGGGGGGTTGTTTTGAAATAATAATAAAAAAAAAACAAACAAAGAAACAACACACTAAAGCCTGTAAAGCATTGAAATAAATATCAGTAAATACTGGTAACTTACATAATATAATAAAGTTGAATCCATTAAAAAAAAAAAAAAAAACAGTTTTATATTTCCACACAAAGACGCGTTATAGCCTCCCGCTCTGCGCTTCGAGAGGGATGTGGAACACGAGCAGGAAAGAGACCACCGATCTCTTTTTCTGATATCTTCATGTTGTTGTAAAAGGTATGAAGAGCTAATTTTATCTTTCACGAGGGCAAGGCATTTAGGCTATGTTTGCGCGCTGCCAGAGAAAGCCAAACTAAAATCACCCGCGCGTGTGAAACGCGCTTTACAAATTAACTTGAAAAATCTATATAATTAAAATAATCAAAATAATTAAATTAAAATCCAAAATACACTTAATAGCCTACGTGTGTCAAAATCATTTCCTAAAATATTCATAAGGAATTTATAAATTGTGCAAAATATTTTTAATAGGCCTTCATTTTTTAAAAATCTCTCTCTCGCCAATAGGGGGTGCTGCAGCACCCTCAGCACCCCCACTTCCTGCGGCCATGCTACCACTGCAGAGTCTATCAGCAACCTAAAGATGATAATTTACCCATAAAAGCATATCTAAAACTGCTTTATTCTTCTTATACCACAGTCAATTTCAAATGAATATTTGCCCATTTTAATTGAAGAGCATCTCCTGTTATCTTATCTTTTGTGAAAACAGATTTAAATACCCCTTTTCTCACCAGCCTTTCTGATGCTTTACTGGAAAGTGCCTTGTGCTCCTGTTGGTGGTTGTAATGCGCTTTATAAATAAAGTTTGATTGATTGATTGATTGATTGATCACTCTCTTAATAAGAAAATGTAAATCTTTAGGTCTCACTGTAAAAAAACATTGATAAAGCCTCCTTAAATAAACGTCTTCTTACAGAAATAAAACACAATATTAATAATGCTATGTTTTAAATGTTTTTTTTTTTTTAAATGTGGAGTGTCAGGTCATAAAGTATAAATAAATTTGTCATTGGATTTATACATAAATATAAAAAAACAACTTTTTACACATAAGGAAGTCTGTAAAGCACTTAACAATAATGAAATAAAACTATTCACTCATTAGGAACATATGTGTGAAACATGTGTAATGAGGCAGTCTTCCTGCCGAAACAGGCTAAACTGATTTATAAAAAATAAAAAAAATAAAAAAATAAAAAAAAAAATCTCTAGAGGAAATGTGGTTCTCAAAAACTCACCAGCAAATTTCCATTCATAACTGGATAAAGTATAACTGAGTGTGTAACTGATGCATTTTTGTTTTTTCTTTAAATGCAAATGTGTCTTTGTTAACCAATATTGCACTGCTTTTTTTTTTTATGAAATGTAGAATTTTATAGAATATGCTTTTGTGTAGAAATGATTAAATTATGGATTAGAAACTTTTACATTTACAGGTACTTTAAATATGCATATGAGCTTTTTCATATTGTTGTGTTCTGTATATGTATGTAAGTATGTATATATGGTAAAAAAAAAAAGACAGGAACTCAATTCTGAATACTGAATCATCAGCCCCTTTTTTGCCCAATCACATCCACCCCACCACCAAAAAAACCTGATGCATCATAACAAGAGGGTCATTTAAAGAAATGTGACCAAGCATCTTGTCCTTCATTGTGCTTTGTGTTCCACTGATTCTGCAATGCAGCTCATTTTCAGCCAGATTCCCTTTATTCTTTGGATAACTGTGCCCAAACCTGCAATATGTACAGCTAGTTGCAGACTCTGGACTGATCCTCAGATACCTGGCATTTTTATGAATGGAGATTTCGTGATTGGGGGGATTTTCTCCATTCATTACTACACCAGATTAGAGCAGAGCAATTTTACCTTTCAGCCACCACAGCTGCAGTGCTCTGGAAGGTGTGGACTCAACAGAAACTCATTATGTAATTATTGATTGATATTGTAGAAGACACAAAATATGACAAATTTCTTTCTTTTTTTTTCTGTCTCCTAACAGCATGGATTTCAGAGAAATGCGCTTCGCCCGCGCCTTGCAGTTCAGCATCCATGATATCAATAACAGGACAGATCTTCTTCCAGGCGTCAATTTAGGATACCTGATACATGATTCATGCTCCTCTGTGCCCATGTCAATAAAAGTTGCGTTTCAGTTTGCAAACGGTGTAGATTCAGCGTTTAATGATACAGATATTTGTTCCAAATCTGCAGGTGTGTCTGCAATCGTGGGAGAATCTGCGTCCACACCGTCTATAAGCATGGCAAGGACTCTGGGGCTTTTTGGAATTCCGCAGGTTATTACAACATTACAGGCTATTACACAATTTTTTTGCATGATATAAATAAAATAAAATGTGCTTTTTTAGGTAAGTCTAAAGTTTTATACATGCATGCATGCGTTTTTAGGCCAAGTCTAAAGTTTTATGCATGCATGCAGGTGCATGTGTTGAAGCTACAGGTAAAAATACGCACCAGTGTAAAAAAAGTTTATTCATGGAGACGTTTTTGCGCTTTCAATTCCAGGTGAGTCACTATGCGACCTGTGCATGTCTGAGTGATAAGCATCAGTATCCTGCATTCTTTAGGACCATTCCTAGTGACCAACATCAAGCAGCCGCACTGGCACGGTTGGTCAAGCATTTTGGTTGGACATGGATTGGAGCAGTGCGCAGCGACTCGGATTATGGCAATTACGGAATGGCATCATTCCTAAAGGCTGCGCAGGCGGAGGGGATCTGCGTGGAATACTCCGAGTCCTACTACAGGACGCAGCCGCGCAGTAAACTAGAGCGAGTCGCAAACGTGATCCGGAGCTCCACAGCTCGAGTTATAGTGGCGTTTATTGCGTCTGGAGACATGAGGTTTCTCTTGGAGGAACTGGCACGAAATCCGCCGCCTCCACTTCAGTGGATCGGAAGCGAAACGTGGATCATTGAGCCAGAGTTGTTGCGCTTTAACATGTGCGCTGGTGCAATAGGATTCGGGATTCCCCGGTCAGTTATTCCTGGCTTTCGTGAGTTTCTCCTAAACCTGACTTCAGATGAAGCTCTGAAGTCGCCTATGCTAACAGAGTTTTGGGAAAGCTCGTTCACTTGCAGGCTGAAGGGCCGAGCAGCTGTCAGTGATGGTGTAAGAGAGTGTGACGGCACCGAGGACATTGGCACGCTCCATAACGCATACACAGACACGTCTCAGTTACGCGTGACTAATATGGTGTACAAAGCAACCTATGCCATAGCATATGCCATCCACGGATTAATTTGCAATAACAACCAATGCAACAAGAACATTAAATTTTCCCCATGGCAGGTATTCGACATATACTGGAGATATATATATATATATATATATATATATCCAATGAAATATGTTCAAAAATATATTTACTTTATGCTATACTTCTTCTTAACTGTTCAGAGTGATATTGGCTTCTAATTTGAATTTCCGAAACAAATCTATGTTAAAGTAATCCATGCAACTAAAATAAAGAGGAAAAAACCCTCACACTTCAAACTACTGAACCATTCCTGAAATTTTGTCTGTCACTACAGATACGGAACCAGCTCAAAACACTGAACTTCACTACAAGAAATGGCTATCAGGTCTCGTTTGATTCTAATGGAGACCCGGCAGGCGATTATGAGCTTATAAACTGGCAGTTTGACACGGATGGCGCTTTGGCTTTAATAACAGTGGGCCAATATGATTCATCTAAACCAAGAGGACAGGAGTTCAGAATGAGCAGAAATATCAGTTGGGTTGGAGGACAGACAAAGGTGTAGTTTTGTTGCATTTCCAGCATTCAAAACAGCTTATTTTTCATCATGCAGTATGATTAATAGTGTACTGAGCTCTATATATATGTATTACATATGTTTAAAATAGGTACCAGAGTCTGTGTGCAGCAAGAGCTGTACCCCAGGCACTAGGAAAGCCATGCAGAAGGGAAGGCCTGTCTGCTGCTATGACTGTATTCCATGTGCTGAAGGAGAAATAAGTAACAAAACAGGTCATAAATCCATTTCTATTTCGACTATATTTCAAATATTTGATTATTTGAAAGAGTAAACTATGTACAAGAACACCTGATTATCATGACCATATATGGGTCTTCTCTAAATGGTTTCACAAAGCTTAAGACGCATAGTTGTTATTTTCTGCACTGGAAATAAGAGGCCAGAACCTGTACAAGCATTGAAATTCCCCTGTATTTAAAGTGAGCACTAGAAGACCTGGGATGGCCTGCACAAAATCCTGACCTCAACCCCATAGAAAAATTATTGCACCGACGGTGCCCCTGGCATTCACTCCCAGCAACAGTGCCTGACCTTGCGTATGATATTGTGGCTAAATAGGCACAAATCATCGCTGACACACTTTGAAATCTTTTGGAAAGCTTTTGCAGAGAAGCTTATAATAAGACTGGTCAGTTATTGGTCAGGTGTCTATCCAATAGCGATATTTTGGCCTGGTTTATGACATGGCAGGTCACATGCATGGACATGGAATTGATCTTGAAGTATTTATTATTCCTGCTAAAAAGATTGATCTTCAAGAATAACATAAAACAAAAACAAAGGAACTGTTCAACAGCAATCATAGCCTAGTGTTCTTATTCTCTTATATTACTGTAATCTATCAAATGTGCTCTTGACATAATAAACGATTGTGATTTTGCTTCTAGACTCATTGGACTGTTTGCGCTGCCCTCCGGAGTTTTGGCCCAACACCCAGCAAGACAGCTGCCTCCCAAAGCCTGTTGAGTTTCTCTCCTGGGATGAAACTTTGGGCATCATCCTAACAGTGTTCTCCATTGCTGGGGCCTTCATGGCTGTTTGTGTAGCTGTAGTCTTTTACAAGCACAGGGCGTCTCCTATAGTCAGGGCGAACAACTCTGAACTGAGCTTTCTGCTGCTTTTCTCTCTGACACTGTGCTTCCTCTGTTCACTTACTTTCATTGGGCAGCCTTCGGATTGGTCCTGTATGCTGCGCCACACAGCGTTTGGGATCACTTTTGTGCTTTGCATTTCTTGTGTTCTGGGAAAAACATTAGTTGTGTTAATGGCTTTCAGGGCTACACTTCCAGGTAGCAATGTCATGAAATGGTTTGGGCCTCCACAACAGAGACTCAGTGTACTGGCATTCACTCTAATACAGGTTCTTATTTGTGTGCTTTGGTTAACAATATCCCCTCCTTTCCCTTTTAAAAACATAAAACAGTACAAGGAAAGAATAATTTTGGAATGTGGTTTAGGTTCCACTATAGGTTTCTGGGCTGTGCTGGGTTATATAGGACTCCTGGCGCTTTTATGTTTTATTTTGGCTTTTCTAGCACGGAAGCTTCCTGACAATTTCAATGAAGCCAAATTCATCACATTCAGCATGCTGATATTCTGTGCAGTTTGGATCACCTTTATTCCAGCTTATGTCAGCTCTCCTGGAAAATTTACTGTAGCTGTGGAGATCTTTGCAATATTGGCTTCAAGCTTTGGTTTGATTATTTGTATTTTTGCTCCCAAATGCTTTATAATTGTATTTAGACCAGACCAGAATACGAAAAAGCACCTTATGGGTAAAGTGCCCTCTAAGGCACTTTGAGAGCTTTGAAAAAAGCAAAGTAGACATGATGAACTGGAAATTTGTCACAATGTATAATGTTTATATATGCATAGTCTTCAAATCTCATCAATATTCTTTTTTTTTTTTTTATATATCTTTTCTATGTACCAGTTGTACTCATCTAAAATATAAAGTTGTACAGTTAAAAAAAAAAATGTTTTGCTTGCATTGGACTCCGGTTTACTGATTAGCTGTTTATTTTAATATGCATAGAGTTTTTTTACATTCACATTATTATTGCAATAATCCCTTAAAATGGAATTTCAATTACCACAAGCATTTTTCGATTTTAATATTTTTATATAACTTTCTTTTCGGCTTCTCCCGTTAGGGGTCGCCACATTAATTTGGCACATGTTTTACGCTGGATGCCCTTCCTAACGCAACCCTCCCCAATTTATCCGGGCTTGGGACCGGCACTAAGAGTGCCTGGGGATGGTTCCCTGACCGGGAATCGAACCCGGGTCGCAGCGCTGCATCTTAACCACTAGACCACCAGGGGACCGATTTTAATATTTTTATATAACAAAATAAAATCATACCATTCAAACAAGGGTATTGTATGCCCTCTTTCCATGTTCAGTTAGCTACTCATGTGTACATCAGTCTTAATAAACAGTAATTGAGTGATAAGTATGTGAAAGCTTATGGTGAATATACAAAGTCATGAAACATTTATAAATATATTTTTGCATATGTGGGAACGTAGTAATGAACATCCTTTAAAAAGTGACTTTTTGTGACTTTTGAAATAAAAAATGCTGCACATTTTATTTCACAAAAATTAAATTTACTGCTATCAGTTTGCATTTATTGGACATCATTATTCTTAAATGTTTGGTGCTGAATTGTATTTTTATTTTTTTTTATTATTAATTATTAATAATTTATGAATTACATATGAATATGATTTATTAAGTTTTGTGAAGTGCCAGATCTGATGTTCCTACTTTCTGTGTATGTCCGATTTATTTGTAAATTATGGTATAGATTTAATTACGGCATTTAATTATTGCTCTTTATAGGACAGCACGGCCAACCGTATACTGATTAAACTGCAATTAGAAAAAATAGTCAATGGTCAATTTTTTATGTTTTATCCACTCATTTTCCACTCATTTATCCAGGTTAGTTCTCAGCAAAAATAATGTAACATTTAGGACCAAAAAATCAGAAAAACAATCCAAAAGTGGAGTCTAGCATGGCCTCTATACCCTCGCTGCAACTGTGTATTTCCCTGTAATGCTGTATGCAGTTATGAATGAGATCCAAACACCAAAAAAAAAGTCATATTGCACTTTTTTAATCAACTGCATTTGTAAGAGTGTTTTTAGATGTATATTATTCAGGCTTTCAGTATGCATGCTGAAACTTTATCAGGAAATATGTGAAAGATAATTAGATATCTATCAACTAATTATATACATTTTATTAAATATTATATTTTATATATGAATGAGAGAGAAAAAAAAAATCCTTCTAATCAGCAAAAATTAATTTGATAAAGAACCATGTGTACCTTCAATCAAACAAATCTTGTTGGAAGATTTTTACATCATTATTGAATATTGTAATGCGCATTAAATAGATCATGTAATGTAATGAAACACAATATTGAACAAACTCGAACAGTTCATTTTCTTCAGAATTTCAGTACACCATGCATCAGAACATAAATAGTAAGGGCTTTGTGGATAAGCAAAGTAGAAAAAATAGATTTAAAATAGATTTAAAATTTAAAAATAGATCTAGCATTATAAAATGTGTACAGCTCAGGTTATAGTAAATAATAAGCCTGTGATTACAGGAAGATGAGCTTTAGAAAGGTAAGAAGAACTCTTTGCTGCAGAGACCTTTGCAGATGAGAAGATCCACTGACTATAAGTAATATAATTTCACAGCTGGTGAAAGCCTGGGGTACCATAGACTGGACCAAGCAGAAAGATACCAGACCCACACAGGTCCTAAAGAGAGTTGAAAAGAAGAAAACAAAGTTATCTAAGAATGTTAGGGGAAAATATTCAAAAACTGTAATACTGAGATTAACTTAAACAAGGTGGGGAAAAGAAAATCAGCTATGTTACCTGCAGCCAAACCCCTATTTTTGCTAATTTACTCATTTATTTATGCATTTTCATATCAGTATATATGGCACATAGATATCTTCCATTAACATGCATTCATTGCCAGATCTCTATCAGAATATGCAATTTGTCCACCAATTACACTTCTAAACTGTGGCCTTGAGAGAACTTAATAATATACTACAGCTTTAGGATGGTTGAGCCCTCCACAGATATCGCCTCCATCCTTCCCCAGCACATCCAGTAAAATTCCTCCATTGTCTGACACCTACTGGTACAAAACAAATCAACAGTACCAGTACACAGAGGGTCCTAGGCAAATTCATTGGCATATGACAAAGAGAAGGAATCCGCTTTATTAAAAAAAAAAAAAATCATTATGTCATATGGATTCATAGGTGATTGACATCTACTTGAACCAATGGGGTGGAAGGAAGATTGGGAGGAAGAAAACAACAATTTGATCACTAAGCAGACTCGGATTTTTATTTTATTTTACAGTGTTAAAGAAATGAATGGTAAATGTTACAATTCAAACAAACAATTAAATAAAAAAAATTCCTATATGTATATAAATAAAAGTGCATAGCTTACAATTAATTGAAACGTATGCATTAAATTAAAATTAAAACGCAATAGTGTGGCCCTTTTTTTGTTGTTGGTGTTTCAAGGTGTTTATGTACAACAGATGTAAGGACTGGTCCAATATTGCCATCTGCAGGATTTAATACTGAGAGTCAATATATGGTATATTTTTAAACTGTTAAAAATATATATAAAAAAAACAATATAAAAACAGGTTTTCCACATTTGCTCTATATGACCTCCTTAGTTGCTATTCTATGGTTCTGGATGAGATTCGAAATGGACTCTCTGAGACAATGTCTATTGTTAATTAAATCTGGAATTGAATTGACTATGCCATTATTACTGCTATCCAAAGACTATGGAAATGTTATTCATTTTTATACCCAAGTCAAATGTATTCTTCCAGGCATATACATTCTTAACTTTACAGCAATATTCTTTGTTAAGCAAACAGCTAGAGAAAGAAAACTACATTTAATTGCCTAATGAGTAGCGTGGAAACATGCAGTGATAATGACAATTTGCAGATAAGAATGAAGACCCCCTGGTCAACAACATTTAATTATTTTTGATTTTTTATTATGATTGTCACCAGTAGTGCATTCAAATTCAAAAGGACTATAACCTTAGATTAATTTTCCTTTCTACTTTTACAATGCATTTTTACAATGAATAAAAAAATTGCAAAAACAAATGTTGTCACAAATTCTGGAACAATAGATTTATTACCATCACAATGGCAAAATAGTAAACCAACCCAAAGTGAAATTACAGGATGTCTCTATTCTTTTTATTCTGAGGGTCCACTCTAGAAATAGCATTGTAAAAATTAATTAATTAATACTATAAGTATTCAAAATAATAAATATTTACAAATAACATAAACCAATCCATGTTAAAGAAATATGCATACAGCTTTTCTGAGGTTAAACTAAATGGTACTAACTTCACATATCTTATTATATATACATATATTTATATATCTTCTGTAGGATAAAGTAAATAATAAAAAAATTATTGTAAAATTGTGTAAAATTATTACAAAAATTAGAAAGAGTATAATAAAAGTAACAGCCAAAAGAAATGTGAAGTCATAATTTCCCAAAGGACCCACAGAGCCTCAACAGATACAGTATATAAAACTGAACTCCAAAAACTGTTGGAGAAGGAGACAGAACCAGGCAGAGATAAAGAAAGATGTGGTCTTTTTTATACCGGTATCTGTGCATAGCTTGGATCTCATCATTAGCCCTCTTCTCTGCATCTTTAGTCACATGTTTGGATCTAGACTCAGGAACCTGTCAGCTCAGGGGGCACTTCAGGCTAAATGGGATGCAGCAGGATGGAGATTTTATTCTAGGAGGCCTATTTGCAATCCACTTTATTACTGTTTTTCCAGAGTTGAGCTTCACAAGTGCGCCGGAGCAACCTTATTGTGAACAGTGAGTGGGTTTGACTACCAAAATTACACAATTTATTTTAATAAATTTAACTTCACTCACATGATTTATCTCTTTGTGGTATTGCGACAGGTTCGACATGGCAAACTTCCAGCAGGCGATGACAATGGTTTTTGCTATAGATGAGATCAATAGAAATCCCAACCTGCTTCCTAACATCACACTGGGATATCATTTATATGATAACTGCGTGAAGCTTGCGGTAGCATTTCGTGCAGCCACAGCTCTGATCAGTGGGACTGATGAACTTGCCTCAGGTCTGAACTGCACCAGTCCTCCTCCGGTGATCGGAATAGTGGGAGATCCGGGTTCCACTCATTCTATTGCTATCTCTAGTGTGCTGGGGCTGTTTCGAGTGCCCATGGTACAGATGCAGGGAAAGTTCTGATGGCTTTTAAGAAACTTTTTTTGTCATTTGAATTTTCTTTGTATTAAATTGTGGCTACAGATTGTTTATGTAATGATTTGCATCAAGAAAAGCCATGTATTTCCGCAAATTCTGTCATTTCATACCTGCTTTTTTTTTTGTTCATTCTCTATCCCTGATTACTTTTTCCATTTCTGTCTTACTCTTCATCAGGTGAGCTACTTTGCCACTTGCTCCTGTCTCACTGACCGGCATCAGTTCCCCTCGTTTTTCAGGACAATCCCCAGTGATGCCTTCCAGGTTCGTGCTATCATCCTAATCTTGAAGCACTTCGGATGGACCTGGGTGGGCCTGGTGTACAGCAACGATGACTATGGGATCTATGCTGCCTACTCCTTCCACCAGGATGTTCAGGAACAGCTTGGCGGCTGTGTGGCTTATTCTGAGATGCTGCCCAGGGACAACAACCTCAAAGATGTGGAGCGTATTGTCAGAGTGATCAAAACCTCCACAGCTAAGGTGGTGGTGGTGATTTCTACTGATGCATACTTGGTTTCATTAATACACGAAGTGTCTCTCAGAAATGTCACTGGAAAACAGTGGATTGCTAGCGAGGCCTGGGCTACTTCATCCGTCTTCCTCTCACCACACCTGCTACCGTTCCTTGGAGGAACTCTAGGCATTGCTATCCGGCGTGGAGAGATTGCAGGCCTTCGGGATTTCCTGCTGCGTCTGCGCCCTGACACGAAGCCAGCAAACAATATGGTCCGGAACTTTTGGGAGGAAATGTTCGGATGCAGGTTTGATTCAGAAAACATGCAGACTGCCATGAAAGATGAAAGAATATTGTGCACAGGGAATGAAGATCTGAGCAGCACAAAAACAGCATACAGTGATATGTCTGAATTAAGAGCATCCTATAATGTATATAAAGCAGTTTATGCGCTTGCTCATGCCCTGCATGACCTGACACAGTGTCAGGATGGCAAAGGGCCTTTCAATGGTCACAGCTGTGCTAAAATAGTCACCTTACAGCCCTGGCAGGTGAAACTGATTAATACACACATAGTCATTGAATTTAGTGGTCCTTATTCTGGAAATGTGTTAATCATTTGAAACTTATCTGTAACAAAGCTCAATTGTAACAGTACATGTTTAAATATAGGGGAATTAGTGATATTTGTTCAGTTTTTAATTTTAAATCACTATGTGTGATGATTTTTATTTTTTTTTTCTGATTATTGAATAACACCTGTCCTCTCTGCCTGCTATTTCTCTTATAAACACTACTACAGGTTGTCCATTACCTACAAAGAGTGAATTTCACCACTGGCTTTGGGGATCATGTGTCTTTTGACATAAATGGCAATCCCTTGGCTATCTATGATATTATGAACTGGCAGCCAAACTCGGATGGTTCGATGAGGCTCCAGACAGTTGGTGTGGTGGATGAAGC
Source organism: Silurus aristotelis (assembly GCF_946808225.1). NCBI lineage: Eukaryota > Metazoa > Chordata > Actinopteri > Siluriformes > Siluridae > Silurus > Silurus aristotelis. The sequence goes on along the minus strand of NC_139583.1, from coordinate 3,504,938 downwards.
TGCACAAAGAAACCATGTCCTTACATTGAATAAGGATGCTCTGTACTGGAACTTTAATACCAATAAAGTATAACAGCATTCACATATAATACAGAAAGAAAAACTGTTTGTATATTACAAAGAAAAATGTCTTTATACATTACGTTAAATCATATTTGATTTCTAAGACTATCGAATGCCACATTTAACACAGTGCCATACACAGGAATATCATGAACTGTACATGTATAAAAAAGATTCTGCAAAAGCAATGCATCGCTGATGAACTGATGAACCTACACTCTTGATTCTTCAGCCACCCAGGTCTGTGTGCAGTGAAAGCTGCCCCATGGGCACCAGGAGAGCCAGAAAGAAAGGCATGCCTATCTGCTGCTTTGACTGTCTGCCCTGTGCTGATGGAGAGATCAGCAACACAACAGGTGAACTTGACATTAATATATTATAAATATTCTCAAAGATTATTCAAACGTCTCCTGTTCATTTATTTATAATCTTTTTTTTGTTCTCTTTTTTTAAATTCAGATTCTTTAGAATGCACTTCATGCCCTGATGAGTTCTGGTCCAGCCCAGAGAAGGACCGTTGTGTCCCAAAGGAGGTGGAGTTCCTGTCCTATGAAGAGCCACTGGGCATCTCCTTAACAACAGCTTCCCTTTTTGGCACTTGTTTCTGCACTGGGGTTTTGATTGTGTTTGTGCATCATCGCCACACTCCTGTGGTCCGGGCCAACAACTCTGAGCTGAGTTTCCTGCTGCTCCTGTCACTCAAACTGTGCTTCCTATGTGTGTTGCTGTTCATTGGCCAGCCTCAACTGTGGACATGCCAGCTAAGGCATGTGGTATTTGGTATAAGTTTTGTATTGAGCGTCTCCAGCATCCTGGTCAAAACCATGGTGGTTGTAGCAGTGTTTAAGTCCTCTCGCCCGGAAAGTCAAAATGCTATAAAGTGGTTTGGAGTGGCCCAACAGCGAGGTACAGTGTTAGTCCTTACAGCCCTCCAGGTGGTCATATGCACAGTCTGGCTGACTACAGCATCTCCCACCCCTCACAAAAACACTCGCTACATCAGTTCAAAAATAGTGTTTGAATGTGCTTTAGGCTCTGTGATGGGGTTTGCAGCTCTATTAGGTTACATTGGCCTGCTGGCTGCTGTCAGCTTTCTTCTGGCCTTCTTAGCAAGGAACCTGCCAGATAATTTTAACGAGGCCAAATTCATCACATTTAGCATGCTGATATTCTGTGCCGTTTGGATCACTTTTGTGCCTGCATACGTCAGCTCTCCAGGGAAGTACTCTGTGGCTGTAGAGGTCTTTGCTATATTAGCATCTAGTTTTGGCCTGCTGGTAGCCATATTTGCTCCAAAGTGCTACATTATACTCTTACATCCTGAACGGAACACCAAAAAGGCCATCATGAGTCGAGCAACACAAAACCAATAGTTACAAAATACGAATTGTTAAATTATTTTTAACTATCTGTCTATATGACATGTACAGAATAATGACTTATTGCATATTTGTAAAGCTTTATGGAAGCATTTACTGGAACATTTGAAATATGGCTGGTAGACGTTGACGACTCAAGTTTGACACAAAGAATAAAAAATAAAGGCATTTCAGTTGGTGTATTATTATTTTTCTTGATAGGAAAATATATATCTAATTTACCAGTAATGTCAAAAGACAGATAATAAATACATTACTTCATTCATCCCAAAGGGAATTTCTTTTATAGATATATATAACAAAGTCCAAGAGATGCTTTTTACATATCTTAATTTTAACTATTAAAAAGTCAATAGATTTATAGCTTATTTGGATATGCTCTTAAAAAGATATGACTTTATTTATATATATACACACACACACACACTTTATTATATATGGAGTAATATATATAGATATAGATATATGTATGAAAATATTTTTGTGTGTTGGGGAAAATACATATTACATATATAAAAACGTACATTTTTGTAATATTTTGAAATAAATGTGGCATATATGAATACGTATTTGACATATTTCTATATCTGTGAATTCCAAACATGAACATGCATGCTATATATGTTTTGCATATATATTGCTATATTTCTGATTTCAGTATGGGTTCTTTGATTAAACCTAAACATTAATATGCAGAATGATATTAATGATAATGATCAGTCATTTCTATATTATACCTATAATACCTATTATCTTCATCATGTTGAAGGTATGTTTGTCTTTATTAAAAAAAAATTCCTGCTAAAATAAAATAGGTGTTTATTACTAGCAAAAAAAAAAGCATATTAATGATTTATTATATTTATATATGTTTTATAGTTTCAAAAACATAAAACTATTCTGAATACATTTTTTATTGAACATACTGTAAGTTAATTAACATAATTTCTCAGATTAGATCATTAAGATTTGTTCAGCACACTTAATAAACAGTAACAAAGTTGGAGTGACCAGTAAATTAAAGATTATAAGATGCATATAAGGTGTATATACTAGACCAGGAAATGCATGAAATATTAGACATTTGTCCAACACATTTAATTAAATGTACATTAAGAGATATTTTTGAACAAAATTCTAATTTAAGAAGGAAACTATCAAAGAGTTGCAACTGTTGCATAAAATAAACTTTATTGCACATCAGCTTACAATTGATTCACATGAGCAATAATAACGATTGTTAAATTGATCTAGTAATGTATTGTATTATAAATTCCAATACAGTGAAATACTAGATCTATACTGCTCCTCCTTTTTGTGAATAGTTTATAAAAGATGGATAAAAGGATGGAATTATTGTCTCAGCTGATAGGACAGCACAAGCCCATGTATTTTGCAATTGTATGAACAGTTCATTTTGTGGATTTTCCAGTCAATCCTTTTTTGGTATTAAGTTCAGGCCTCAGCAAAATAATGTAACATTTAGGAGCAAAGATACAGAAAAGCAAGCCAAAAGTGGAGGCCAGAATGGCAAATATCTCTACTGCTACTGTGTATTTCCCTGGAGTGCTGTTGTATGCAGGTATGAATGAGATCCAAACGGCAAAAAATATCAGCATACTGAACGTGATTAACTTGGCTTCGTTAAATGTGCCTGGAAGTTTACGCCCCAGAAAAGCCAGAATGAAACACACACAGGAGAGGAGACCAATATAACCAAGCACCAAATAGAATCCCAAAGGCCAGACATCTTTGCACTCGAGTAGGATCCTTCCACCTTGGTAAGATGTGTTCTTAAAAGGGTAAGGGGGTGCTAATGCCAACCAACTAATACACAGTATGGCTTGGCCTGCAGTGCAACTGACAATAAATGCTCTTTGCTGTGGAGGGCCGAATCGTTTGAGGGAAATGGAGCCAGGCATGGTGGAGTGAAAAGCCAGCAGCACCACGATGGTTTTGACCAGGATGCAGGAAATGCAAAGAACAAAACTGATGCCAAATGCTGCCTGACGGGCCTGGCAGGACCACATTGAAGGCCGGCCCAGAAAAACCAGCGAACAAAGAAAGCAGAGTTTCAGTGACAGTAAAAGCAGGAAACTGAGCTCGGAATTATTGGCTTTGACTATCGGTGTAGATCTGAAGAGGAAGAAGATTACGGAAACAGCAGTGGCTGCAGCAACTCCCAGGAGTGACAAGATAACAAGGATGATACCCATGATCTCCTGAAAGGAAAGGAATTCTTCTATGCCTGCCACACATGCCACACGCTCAGCATTGGACCAGTAGTACAGAGGACACCGGGTGCATTCTGTGGCTCCTGCAAAAAGGCACATACAGTATATTGAAAAGTACCAAAAGAATGATTGAACCAGGCAACATTATGTGCTTAGTCTTGTACTGTATGTTTTGTCAGTAAAAACTGACTAAATATATGTTTGTGCCTACACAGTTATATAGTGAATTTATTTCTTCTTACCTGATGTATTGGTGAACTCTCCCTCAGTGCAAGGCAGACAATCAAAACAGCAAATAGGTTGGCCTGGTCGTGTGGCCTGTCGAGTCCCAGGAGGACAAGGGGCTGTGCATAGAGACAATGGCACCTGCAGGACAAAGTACACAGGAATTAGATGTCAAATTTTACAAGGAAGTAAAATAACCAATAAGCAAAAGTGTGTATTGTAAAATAAGTCCTTGTTTATAATAAATCATTTAAAGATGTTGTATGAAACATAATTTAAAGCCAGGCTTATATTTTTTGTCATACTTATCTATCCCATACACCTGTATGAATTATACTGAATTAAATCATGCTGTTCACTAAAAATAAAATAATTAGTTGTTTCATTTTGTTTTCTTTTGGACTGAACACCTGGCTCTGCCCTCCTGTGAACTTTATCAACTCCATGTCCATCTTGAGCTGCTGCCAAAGGGGCGCTGACCCATCATAGCTGCCCACTTTTTGAAACCTGATTCCACCTCTCCCATCTTTCTGCCAGTTTATGATGTCGTAGAGCGGTACTGGCTCACCATTTTCATCAAAATACACCTTTTCTCCAAACTGGTTTGTGAAGTTCACTCTCCTCAGATGATCAAGCAACTGTAAATAAAAATGCAAAATAAAAATGAATGATAATACTTATGATTTTAATACATATGCATAATACAACAGTAATATATTGCAATATATTAGTAGAAAACTGACTGATTCTATCACCTGCCCAGGTGTGATTTCTGCCCCAGTGTTACAGCTTCTCTTGTTTAAATCCTGTGCTATAGATGTGCACAGTAGTAGGTGGTGTAGTGCATGAGAAATGGCATATACCGCTTTATACACATTATAGGAAACGCGCACTGGAGTCACGATTGTGTAACTGCTTTTAACTTGTGTTAGATTCTCCAAACCAGAACAGAGTGGTCTGTCTATCCCCTCACCACTGAAATAATCCAGCCGGCAATTAAACTGTTCCTCCCAAAACATGTTAGTGAAGAATGATCTTAAGTTATCCGAGGGCTGTACTCTCATAAGAAACTCATACAGCCCTGAAATATTTGCACCTCTAAAGGAAAAACCCAAAGTTCCAGTTAACACATGCTGAAACACTGGGGCTGTAAGAATACTGGCAGTTACCCAGGCTTCACTAGCCACCCACTGCCAGCCTGTCAGATTTCTCTGTGCCACCTCTGATAGCAGCTCCAAAAGTTGGCCTTCAGTGGCAAATACCACAATCACTCTTGCTGTAGAGGCCTCCAGTGCATCAGTAATGGCACTGATCTGTTTTGGAGTGGGCACTTTGGGGATTGTGCGGTGAAAAGCCACACAACCACCCCATTCTTCAAACTGCTCAGTAAAGGCTTGGATTCCGTAGCGGCTATAGTCATCCTCTGTACCAATTGTACCCACCCACCGCCAGCCAAAATGGGCCATCAACTGCACCAGAGCCTGCACCTGGAAAACATCGCTGGGAACAGTGCGGAGGAAGGATGGGTACACCTTCTTATCGTTCAGACATGTGCAGGTCGCAAAGTAGCTAATCTGCAAGTAATTACAAGAAAAATAGGTAATAAGAGAGGAAGAGAAATAAAGTTTCTTTTTCCTGGACAAAAATGTACTTCAACAGTCATTTTTGTACCTGGCACATGTACAGTATGTGTCGTGTAAGCAATACTTTTCAGTAGAATTTCTAAAGCCATGCTAACCAACCATAAACAACGATCAATTATATCTTTACATATGTAAAACATCAGACTTAAATATCGTGATTATATGTGCAAGTAGATTAACAATTATCACTATAGGGCTTTCCAGAGGTACATAATCAGAAGCTGTAAACTATAATAAAATGACAAATAGGAATAGGAAATTGATTTTTAATGAGACAAATCACTGAGTCAAAGACAGAGACTTACATTAACTAAATTGTCTTTCCAAAATACTCATATGCTTTATTATAGAGAATAAAAAATTGCCTTTATGTAATGCCTATAATAGTTATTTTCATAAACTGAATGATATTTTTCTAATCAGTACAACTTCTTTCATCTCAAACTATATCTCAAACTATACTATATATTTTGTGCATACTATTTGTTCTATACACACCATGATAGAAATGATATCCTACAATCACTAAAAAACTAATTATGCATCTAGTAACAGATAGATATATAAATATTATATTCAGTTTAATTTAATTGATATTATATTATTATACACTAAAAGGACCATTAAATCTATTGATAAAGGAGACATGGCAGAAAAACAAAAGGAAAATTGCCTAAATTTCTTGTCCTTGTCAGAAGGCATGAATGTGATAAAGAACCAGTAACAGCTGCTTCTATAATGAATTTGTAAACTAATTTACACATTTCAAATTGTATATGTATTCATAATAATTTTTTTTTTGCAGTGATGTAATAAAAAAAAGTGTATATAGTGTTAAGCTTCTTTTTTTTACTCTCATTAGCTTTTAAGCCCACGCTCACCATGGGGATCTCAAAAGGCCCAAATGTGTTGGCTACAGCTCGGGTTGGGGTAGATGATGCCAATCCTATGATTGCAGGAACAGGCGCTTTAGAGAGGCAGGAACGATTTTTGGCTACAGAGTCCTCTGTCTGTGGGAGAGAAGATCCATTGACCAGAGAGAAGGCACTCTGTAGACTAGTATGCACGTGATCACAGCTGTCCAGTATCCGATAACCCAATCTCACACCTGGTAAAAGCATGGGGTTTCTGTTTATCTCCTCAATGGCAAACACCATAGTCTGGACCCAGCGGAAAGCCCTCAGGTCAAACCTGAAAGAAAAATGATAAAAGAGATATTTGTGTAAGAAAATCTTGGAAAAGTACCATACCATACCATATAGAAAATTATCAATTTACAGTACATTTTCCATTCAGAAATTTACTGTATTTGAAACTCATGTTTCTTTCATTTGGATGTCTCATATCCAGAGACTGATGTCTGTGTATCTACAAATGAACGAGTGGTATACTCACCCACTACACCTCTGAACCTGTGGTCGGTCGTTAAAAACATAATCAGGTTTTGGAGCTATGTAATGCAGAGGAAAGAGCCCTCCAAGAATAACATCTCCATCCATCTCCAGCGCATGAGGATAAAATTCCCCTATTCTCTGACAGCCTCCGCTTGATTCTGATGACTGAATGTTGGACCAGAGGAGCAGAAAAATGACCAACAGTGCCTGCTCACTGACTGGCATATTCCTAAGTGTCACAAAGACTCCTGGACGAATTCATGGGCATGGATGTTCCTGGCAGAGTGAATAAAGGACTGATGGATGATGCTTTATAAAATAATTCATGTCATCTATTTTCAGAGGTGATTGACATCTGCACAGGCCAATGAGGAGGAATGAAAGATTAGGAGGAAGAAAACAATGACTTGAGCACAGAACAGACATTAATTATAGACAGAGTCGAATCAATGAAAGGTGGCAATTACTGCAATCAATAAGAAGAAGAATTTTAAAAGAATAAGAGGGAAAAAGTTTAAATGAAGTTCCAGAAGCAATTACAGTTACAATTTGCTGTGTGTGGGGGGAACACTCAGATACAGTAGATGCAGAAGCAAATGTTAGTCTTAATTTTTATACATTAGATGCGAAGACAGGTCCAATATTGCCATCTGCAGGATCTGATGGAACTTACATTCACCTACGACATATTTCAAAGGCAAGTAAATATCATACTCTATGGCACAACAAATAATAAACTATATTGCATGGCCTAAGTCTCCATCTTTGTGTTTATGTTCTACAAACCACCTTTACAATCAGTAAGCTCGTACCATTCTATGAATCAAAGTGACAAAATTATTGCTGTTTCCCAAAACTATAAAACAGCTTGTCTATTTAACTGTTATTTAAAATCTTATATTTTCTCATTTGCATATGCAAGTCGAGGAATTCCACTGGACATAGGATACTGTTAGATATGTCTAATATATGCATGGAATGCAAATGTGCAGCCACCCTGACCCTTTACAGACATTTGAAGACTGCTTGTCTATAGCATTTGCTTGTTATGTCTTGTTTTCTTACTTGTGCTTGACTTAATTTGTATATTCGAATTCAGTTTAACAGCATTTAAATAACAGGAATACTTTCCATTTTTCTCATTTCTTAGATGTAATTACTCTAAATTGTTTTTGACTGAACAATTCAATGGCTTTTTTTATATATGCAAAGTGAGCAGGTAGAATGTATAACAATGGGTTTAGTGGGAAGGAGTATTTAAATGTATTAGTTCACTAAGATTTGCCAATTAGTGTAGATTTCTTATGCATTAGCGAGTGTTTTTTTTGGAAACAATGACACTTTGCAACACATGGTAAGTCTGGGCTTTGTTATCTCGTTGTTGTTTTTTTTGCATGTTTACATAGAATAATGAATTGTGAAAATATGTATTTAAAAAAAAATGTGTAGATGTTTTATGATAATTTGGGAAAATTATCATAAATTGGGAAAAATTCAAGGAAGAAAAAAATATTGAAAAAACATATAAGTACTGTTATTACTACCATTACACAAATATTTCACTACTCAAAATACATTACTGTATGTAAAAAATGTTCTGGAACAACAGAAGATAAACTACAGTACGTAAGAGAATCAATGTGGTAAAAAAAAATATTAAAATATCTGCAAATAAATGCCAAAATCACTTCTTACAAATGACAAAAATTACCAAGGGCAATCCATGTTGGATAAACATTCATGCAGTATTAGTATCTAGATATATTAAGAAAACTAAATACCCAAACTATAACAGTCAATCATTATATTAAATACAGTAAAAAATACTGTATGATGTCATTATTTTCCACAGAGGCCCATGTGACCTCACAAGCTATATAATACTCAACCACACATTACCCACCAGGAGAGAAACCAAAAGCAGAGATGGAGAAGCCTAGAGAGAGAATGTGGCCTGTTTCATTTTTGTATCTGTGTATTACTTGGAGAACATTATTTGGTCTCTTCTTTTCCACATCTTCAGCCATTGGCTTGGATCTTGACTCAGGAACCTGTCAGCTCAGAGGCCACTTCAATTCACTAACTGGGATGCACCAGAATGGGGACCTTGTCCTGGGAGGCCTTTTTGAGGTTCATTTTCTTACCGTGTTTCCAGAGTTGAGCTTCACGAGTGAGCCGAAACAGCCTTACTGTGAACAGTGAGTGGGTTCAGCAGAGGATAATACAGAGAGAAATTGCAAATAAGGAACTCATTTAGTGAATTCACTAAATGAGATGGTTGAAATTAATGATCTGCTACCAGCTTAGATGAACTTGCACAAACTTGCTGTGCACTTGCAAAAACTTAATGTGTATATTTGTAAAAATGTAAATTTTGTACATCAAAAAAGCAGAACACAGCAGAATTACACAATTGACTCAAAACATCCTATACACTCACATGAAATATCTTTGTTTCTTATATTGCGACAGGTTCGACATGGCAAGCTTCCAGCAGGCGATGACAATGGTTTTTGCTATAGAAGAGATTAATAGAAATCCCAACCTGCTTCCTAACGTCACACTGGGCTACTATCTGTATGATAACTGTGTGAAGCTTGCTGTAGCCTTCCGGGCAGCCACAGCCCTGATCAGTGGGACTGATGAACTTGCCTCCAGCTTGAACTGCACCAGTCCTCCTCCGGTGATTGGGATAGTGGGGGACCCGGGTTCCACTCATTCTATTGCGATCTCTAGTGTGCTGGGGTTGTTTCGAGTGCCCATGGTAAAGATGCAGGGAAAGTTCAGTATGCTACTGAGAATTAAGGGAAAAGAAGATTAAGGTTATGTCTGTAAATCTGTTGTTAGTATTTTTCTACTAATTATGTGACAGAAGTTTAATTCTAAGCATTAGGAAATTAATTTTGTGTTTTATGGCAGTTTTTTTCTTTTGCTCTCACTCTCTCATCTTTTTTGTCTAACTTTTCATCAGGTGAGCTACTTTGCCACTTGCTCCTGTCTCACTGACCGGCATCAGTTCCCCTCGTTTTTCAGGACAATCCCCAGTGATGCCTTCCAGGTTCGTGCTATCGTCCAAATCCTGAAGCACTTCAGTTGGACCTGGGTGGGCCTGGTGTACAGCAACGATGACTATGGGATCTATGCTGCCTACTCCTTCCACCAGGATGTTCAGGAACAGCTTGGCGGCTGTGTGGCTTATTCTGAGATGCTGCCCAGGGACAACAACCGCAGAGATGTGGAGCGTATTGTCAGAGTGATCAAAACCTCCACAGCTAAGGTGGTGGTGGTGATCTCTACTGAGGCATACTTGTTGCCACTAATGGATGAAGTGTCTCTCAGAAATGTCACTGGAAAACAGTGGATTGCTAGCGAGGCCTGGGCTACTTCACCCGTCTTCCTCACCCCACGCCTGCTACCGTTCCTTGGAGGAACTCTAGGCATTGCTATCCGGCGTGGGGAGATTGCAGGCCTTCGGGATTTCCTGCTGCGTCTGCGCCCTGACACAAAGCCAGCAAACAATATGGTCCGGAACTTTTGGGAGGAAATGTTCGGATGCAGGTTTGATTCAGAAAACATGCAGACTGCCATGAAAGATGAAAGAATGTTGTGCACAGGGAATGAAGATCTGAGCAGCACAAAAACAGCATACAGTGATATGTCTGAATTAAGAGCATCCTATAATGTATATAAAGCAGTTTATGCGCTTGCTCATGCCCTGCATGACCTGACACAGTGTCAGGATGGCAAAGGGCCTTTTAATGGTCACAGCTGTGCTAAAATAGTCACCTTACAGCCCTGGCAGGTGAAACTGATTAATACACACATGGTTATTAATTAAAGTACTGTGCAACACAAACTGCAGTGAGAACAATTGTATGTGTATATAGATTTAGATGTATGGTTTTAAAACTCACAATTAAGAATATCGTATCATCATTTCATTATTAAACCAATTACTATTGCAAAACAGTGAAAAAAAAACTTGTTTGTAAGGATAATTTGTAATGGCATGTCTTAATGTTTAGACTTGCTTCATGTTTTTGCTCTATGTGATTCCATCAGATCTGAGTGTGAAGCATTGTCCTGAAATAAAATTCTCAAAGGTTGAAAATTCTCATCAAAGACATATCTAACACTTATTCTCTCCACTTGTCGCTTTTGATCACTAATACAGGTTGTCCATTACCTACAGAGAGTGAATTTCACCACTGGATTTGGGGACCATGTATCCTTTGACAAGAATGGCGATCCCTTGGCTATCTATGATGTCATGAATTGGCAGCCAAGCCAGGATGAGTCGATCGGGGTGCACACGGTCGGTGTGGTGGATGAAGCTGCGCAGACAGACCATGTCCTTGCATTGAATGAGGATGAACTCTACTGGAATTTTGATACAAAGAAAGTAAATCATTTACACAATGCACAGAAAAAATACACTATACAATATTTGAAATCATTTAATCTTTGTGTTGCATATAAAAATCACTATCACACTAGTCAAAGGACAGTTAAAATACAGTAGAAGTAACTTATAAGTGATGAGTAACTTTTAAGAAGTAAATATGGACACTCTCGATTCTTCAGCCACCCAGGTCTGTGTGCAGTGAAAGCTGCCCCTTGGGCACCAGGAGAGCCAGAAAGAAAGGCATGCCCATCTGCTGCTTTGACTGTCTGCCCTGTGCTGATGGAGAGATCAGCAACACAACAGGTGAGAATTTTGTAAATGGTAGAGCATAACATTAAAATGTGTTTTTCATCTTTGTTAATCTTTCCTGCGCCATCTTCTTTGTCCTATCTCGTCCTTTCTCTATATCACTTTTTCACACAGATTCTTTAGAATGCACTGCATGCCCTGATGAGTTCTGGTCCAGCCCAGAGAAGGACCATTGTGTCCCAAAGGAGGTGGAGTTCCTGTCCTACAAAGAGCCACTGGGCATCTCCTTAACAACAGCTTCCCTTTTTGGCACTTGTTTCTGCACTGGGGTTCTGGGTGTTTTTGTGCATCATCGCCACACCCCTGTGGTCCGGGCCAACAACTCTGAGCTGAGTTTCCTGCTGCTCCTGTCACTCAAACTGTGCTTCCTATGTGTGTTACTGTTCATTGGCCAGCCTCAACTGTGGACATGCCAGCTAAGGCATGTGGTATTTGGTATAAGTTTTGTATTGAGTGTCTCCAGCATCCTGGTCAAAACCATGGTGGTTGTAGCAGTGTTTAAGTCCTCTCGGCCAGAAAGTCGAAATTCCATGAAGTGGTTTGGAGTGGCCCAACAGCGAGGTACAGTGTTAGTCCTTACAGCCCTCCAGGTGGTCATATGTACAGTCTGGCTGACTACAGGATCTCCCACCCCTCACAAAAACACTCGCTACATCAGTTCAAAAATAGTGTTTGAATGTGCTTTGGGCTCTGTGATGGGGTTTGCAGCTCTATTAGGTTACATTGGCCTGCTGGCTGCTGTCAGCTTTCTTCTGGCCTTCTTAGCAAGGAACCTGCCAGATAATTTTAACGAGGCCAAATTCATCACATTTAGCATGTTGATATTCTGTGCCGTTTGGATCACTTTTGTGCCTGCATACGTCAGCTCTCCAGGGAAGTACTCTGTGGCTGTAGAGGTCTTTGCTATCTTAGCATCTAGTTTTGGCCTGCTGGTAGCCATATTTGTTCCAAAGTGCTACATTATACTCTTACATCCTGAACGGAACACCAAAAAGGCCATCATGAGTCGAGCAACACAAAACCAATAGTTGCTAAATGTTTTTTTCTTTAATAATTGTATATTATTTAATTGTCTGCATAATAGGAATATGTCTTAAGAATCATGAATAATGATGTGCTCGATAATGTTTATAATACATTTATTAAAATATGCAATTGTACGTCCATCTTCCTATCCGTCTTTTGGATGCCCAAAGAAGAAAAAATGAATGCACACCTAAATCCAAATGGAATATATATATTTGTATTATTATTTTATTTGATAGGCACAACACAGTCACCCAAAATGCCCAAAGCATAAGAAATTTTTTTAATACAACCAAAGCTGCTGAGATGCCCTCATTCAGAGTGAAAGTTACATTTATCTCATCTATTCGACTGAGAAGTTATAAAGTTAAGGGCCATGCTCTAGGTCCAAGAAGTGGCAGTTTGGTGTGCAATGCCTTAACCACTTATCTATCACCTCACCAAAATCTAAATATGAATTTAGGAATCGGGACCAGACAAGGAATAATTATGCAGAAAATACATTTTTTGAATACTTTCTAATTGTTTTGGTAACGAAACACAGAAAATGACTGTTATCTACACAAATACACTGGCAAAAATTAAATTGTGTGGTTGTAAATGTTACATAAATAAATCTGTGATATGAACAATAAAATTGTTGTTTGTATTTTTACATGACTATATTTAGTTTTTAATCAATCTGCATTTGTTTATTTGTTCTGCCTCATTCAATTTACTCAATAATAAAAACACAGTGACTTAATGAAGAGCAAAAACATAGACAGGTATAAGAAAATTATGATGGCTAGACAACTGAGTTATAACGTCTCCAAAAATGTCAGGTCTCAAGGGACATTCCCAATATGCAGTGGTTACATTTAAAAGTGGTCCACTAGAAGTGAACATGGTAAACACATTTACATTTAAATTTGCGACATACATTTAGCAGACGCCCTTTTCCACGATGTACAAAAGTGCTTTGAGTCTATAGCAATGAATAAATCTACACTGGTACACCAGATTACAAACCTAATATAAATATAACTCTTGAATTCTACAAAGCAAACTTGGAAAGTGCTAATTTAAGGAAGAGGTAGGTCTTCAGTCGTCGCTTGAAGATAGTCAGGGACTCCGCTGTACAGACATCTAGGGGAAGTTCATTCCACCACCTCGGTGCCAGAACAGAGAAGAGCCTTGATGTATGCTTACCTCTCATTTTAAGAGAAGGTGGTACCAGTCGAGCAGTGCTGTAGGATCTCAGACAGCGTGGTGCAGTGCAAGATGTGATTATGTTTTTGAGGTAGGATGACGCTGGTCCATTTTTGACCTTGTAGGTAAGCCTCACTGCTTTGAATCTGATACGTGCAGCTACTGGAAGCCAGTGAAGTGCGTACAGCAGTGGGTTGGTGTGGGAGAACTTGGGCAGATTGAACAAAAGCCGTGCAGCTGCGTATTGGATCATTTGAAGTGGCCGAATAGCGTTCAAGGCAAGACCTGAGAGAGTTGCAGTAGACGAGTCTTGAAATGACAAGAGACAGAACAAACACCTGGGCAGCCTATGTGAACAGAAATGGTCGAATCCTTCGGCTGTTGTAGAGAAGAAATCGACAGCAGCGAGCCACATTAGCGACTTGTGGGAGGAAGGACAGTTCATTGTCCATAGTTACCCCAAGTTTATGAGCAGTGGCGGAAGCGGAGAGCAGAGAGTCATGAAGTGTTATTTGGAGATCTTGAACTGGAGGTGAATCACCTGGGATGACCAGCAGTTTTGTTTGCTGGGGTTGAGTTTAAGTTGGTAAACACTCATCCACGAAGATATGTCTGTCAAGCATGCCAAGATTCGAGCGGAAGCTGTGGTATCTGATGTAGGGAAAGAAAAGATTAGTTGAGTGTCATCTGCATAGCAGTGGTAAGAAAACCCATGTGAGGATATGACTTCAACAATTTAGTGGGTATAGAGGGAGAAAAGGAGGAACCAAGTACTGAGCCATGTGGGACACCAGTGGTGAGTCTGCACAGGGCAGATGTGGATCCCTTCCATGTTACCTGTCGCTCATACCAGAACACGGACAAGTCAATAGGTGCACAAGGCTTCCTGATGCATTTGTGAAGACTAGGTGAAGACTAATCAATCTGTTCCAATGCCATAGAACAGCTACTCTGGCATAAAGTGCTGAATTTGTGAATGCTGTCTATGACAGAAAGGTGTCAGAACACAAAGCACATTGCAGCCTACTGTGTATGGATCTGTGCAGCTGTAGCTACACTTGTCTACCAACAAAAACTCTAATCCTCTTTACACTAAGCTGCCACTCCTGGGCCCCTGTGAAACGGTCTTGAATCAGTTGTATAAATAAGATAAATGTAGGTCACTTTGGATAAGGGCATATTCCAAATGCCAGAAATGTAAATGCAAAAATAATGCAATTAAGATTTGTTCATGAAGCAGGTGGTAGCTTAGTGGTTAAGGCATTGATCAAGGACCTTAACTCTCAAATGCTGGGCCCTAAATGTAAAATTCCTGTTATTTTGGCCTACATAGCAACAGTATTGCTTATTGGCAGTGGTATTATGCAAGTGGGGCATACACAATTAGTTTTGATGTTATGGCTGATTGGTGTGTATTAATTTTCTGAGCCAATTTCCTGGCACAACAAATTCAAAAATTTTACTAAAAACCTTCTGCAAATTGGAATAGTCTTATCCAGGTCTTGCAGCACTGTTATAGGATTTCTGTTCTGAATATTACCTAGCACTAAGGCATTCTCTCTCTCTATCAACTACACAAAAAAGAAACTTGAAACTAATGCCCTTCCCCCTACCACCCCCAAAACCATACACAGAGGCAAACTTCTTTCAGATTGAAGCTGCTCAGGTTTAAAAGTCACACCTCCTTTTTTGAGCATGTGTAATTTTACCGTAGAGAATTTATTATAGCTGTATAAATACCAGGAATCTTTTCCGATCAACCAGACAAAACATCACAGCATACTTTCAGCTAAACATTCTTAATATTTTACATCTAAAGAGGTTGATGGAGCCTGTCTTTACACTCTTGCATGTATTATTGGCAATTATAAGTTTTTCCAGAGCAAATGGGACCACATGTAGCCTACAAGGAGAGCCTGCATACCCACAGATCTGGAAGGATGGTGATATCATTATTGGAGGGGCTTTTCCCTTCCATAGTATTTGGGAGGCCATTGACTTATCCTATGTGGTCATGCCACCACCAGTAAAGTGCATAAGGTAAGCAGCATAGGAAAGAGAAACAATTAGCACACATTTAGAATCATACTGAAAAGTAATATGATTTAGATTTAGTGTGTTTGAATTTTGCTTCTCTTACTTTCCTGCTCAGCCTTGATTTGAGAGGACTGCAGTTTTCCCAGACACTGATCTTTGCAGTAGAGGAGATAAACAACAGTTCTTCATTACTGCCAGGTGTTTCTCTCGGATACAAGATCTATGATACTTGTGGTTTTGCGGCACAAGGGATTAGAATGGCCATGGCACTTGTTAACGGCAATGAGAACAATGAAAACAATGCTTCAAATGATCGTTGTACAAAACCAGCCCAGGTCCAAGCCATAATAGGTGAAACATACTCATCAGTGTCTATGGCAATTGCAAACAGTATTGGGCCGTTCAGTGTTCCTATAGTAAGTATTTGTTTAAGTGGTTATTGATGGAAAATAGTATGCACCCACTATTTTAACAAATTTTATGTTATAATCAATAATAGAGCAATGTGGCCTTTTTTTTTCAGATCAGTCACTATGCCACCTGTGAATGTCTCAGTGACAAGAAGAAATATCCCTCATTTCTGCGCACTATCCCCAGTGATTATTACCAGAGCAGAGCTCTTGCAGAGATGGTTAAACACTTTGGCTGGACCTGGGTGGGAGCTATACGAAAAGATGACGACTATGGGAACAGTGGAATGGCTGCATTTACTGAAATTGCAGTACAGTTGGGAATCTGCTTAGAATATTCCCTTCCATATTCTCGAACATACTCAAAAGACAGAGTGTTGAGAATCATCGAACAGATCAAAATCTCCACTTCTCGTGTAATAGTTGGATTTCTCGACACCTGGGATTTAGAGAGTCTGCTGCATATATTTTTTGAGCATAACATAACTGGAAATCAGTGGGTTGGCACAGAGGCCTGGATCTTTGACCGAGAGCTTGCTAATTTGGACAAGTACAATATACTGCAAGGAGCTATAGGTCTCGCAATCCCTAAAGCAAAGGTGACGGGTCTGCAGGATTTCATTCTAGATGTAAAACCATTAAAATCTGTAGGCAGTGCCATTTTTCCTGAATTCTGGAGGACTTTGTTTGACTGTGAATATACAATGCAGAACAATTCGAAAGGTTTGCCAGTGTGCACAGGAGAAGAGCAGCTGTCTGAAGTGGAAAACACTTTCACTGACATGTCCCTAATGCCCATTTTTAGTAACGTGTATAAGGGAGTTTATGCCATTGCTCATACACTACACAGCCTTCTTGGGTGCGAAAAAACATGTAATACAAAACAACAGCCCGATCCTCTCACAGTAAGTAAATATATATATATATATATATATATATATATATATATATATATATATATATATATATATATATATATATATATATATATATATATATATATATATATATATATATATATATATATATATATATATATATATATATATATATATATATATATTTAGTTAGGTAGTTTAGGGTAAATGTGTAAATTACATATTTATGAGTAATATGCATACATTTCTTCAGTTTCTAGAACACCTCAAAAAGGTATATTTCAAAACCAAAGAAGGGGAAGAAGTTTATTTTGATAAAAACGGTGACCCTCCTGCTAAATATGAGATAATAAACTGGCAAAGAAATAAACATGATCAACATGAATTTATTACTGTTGGACTTTATGACTCCAGTTTACATAATGATCAATTAACAATAAATATGGCCTCTATAGTGTGGGCACAAAATACCAATCAGGTAAGTAAAGGAAGAATTAGTTTACTTTTTTGTATTAAATTTAAATTTCCAATGCTTATTTTTTTATTTCTGTTGTCTATACCTTTTAGGCAAATTAATATTTTTCTAAATCATAGGTACCTATATCTATATGCAGTGAGAACTGCCCTCCAGGTACGAGGAAGGCTGTACAGAAAGGAAAGCCTATCTGTTGCTTTGACTGCATACCATGTGCCGAAGGAGAGATCAGCAATATGACAGGTACAAAAAATAAAGAAAAAGGAAATAACTGCACAATATATTGGAATTACTTTTGTCAGTAGATATTCTTCAAATGGTGTCTAGGAAGGTTTAGTATACTTTGCTGCTGATATTTTCCTTGTACATCTAATGTGTTTTTTATGGTTTATTTCCCTTCAATGTATCGGACAGATTCCATTGAATGTGAGCAATGCTCCCAAGATTACTGGTCAAATTCACTAAGAGTTGAATGTGTAAAGAAGGAAATTGAATATTTTTCTTATGAAGAAACCATGGGAATTTTGCTAACAGCTGTTTCTATTATTGGTGCATTTCTAACAATGGTAATATCAGTAATATTCTTTAGACATAAAAATACCCCAATAGTCAAAGCCAACAACTCTGAACTGAGCTTCCTGCTGCTCTTCTCACTGACTCTGTGTTTCCTCTGTTCACTTACTTTTATTGGTCAGCCCTCTGAGTGGTCCTGTATGCTGCGCCACACAGTGTTCGGGATCACCTTCGTCCTCTGCATCTCCTGTGTTCTGGGGAAAACCATAGTTGTGTTAATGGCCTTCAGGGCTACACTTCCAGGAAGTAATATCATAAAATGGTTTGGTCCTTTACAACAGAGACTCAGTGTAGTTGTATTCACTTTAATACAGGTTCTTATTTGTGTGCTTTGGTTAACAATATCCCCTCCTTTCCCTTTCAAAAATCTAATCAGCTACAATGAAAAAATTATTCTAGAATGTAATTTGGGTTCACCTATAGGTTTCTGGGCCGTGCTGGGTTATATAGGATTTTTGGCTCTTTTATGTTTTGTTTTGGCTTTTCTGGCACGAAAGCTGCCTGATAACTTTAATGAAGCCAAATTCATCACATTCAGTATGCTTATATTCTGTGCAGTATGGATCACTTTTATTCCGGCTTATGTCAGCTCTCCTGGAAAGTTCACTGTTGCTGTAGAGATCTTTGCCATTTTGGCCTCGAGCTTTGGGTTATTGTTTTGCATATTTCTTCCAAAGTGTTATATCATTATACTTAAACCAGAAAAAAACACTAAAAAGCAAATGATGGTTAAAGTACAAGTAAAGTGAGCATATGTTTGACGTATTTAATGGATTTAATGGTAATTTTACATCATATGGCCAGTGAAATAATTTATCCTGCAGGTTTGCAGATCGGGCAACAATATTAGATACTCATTCCATTGCTATTGTTAATAATTTTCAAACAAACACCAAAGTTCTGTTGGAATGACAGGAACACAACTAATGCAAAGAATCCAATGTAATGTAATGCGATATAGAATGCCAATGATGACAATACGCCAAATGTCAGGCTTTGTAAAAGGGTATGGGAAAGCATTAACAATCAATGTTAAAGCAAACCACTATTTCAAAATATGTTTTTAATGTGCAATTAGCCCTAAGTGTAACCAGTAATTATGCTTATTACAATTAATTTACTTATTTAATAAACCAATGTTATTAAAATAAAGCTAAAATTAGGATTTGTGTGAACTTTTTGTTACTGTAGTTAGTGCTAAACCGATCTTTATATTGTTACTGTTCGAAGTCATAAACATGATAAGAAACAAATAATATGTTTACTGCATTTGTATATATTTATTGCAAATGTGAATTTGATAGAACTTAATTAATTAACTGAATAAATGTAAGTAACATAAAGTGGGTATAAAGTGCTATACCAGGATTTCATTTAGGACAGTACCATTTTATCTACAAAGGCAATGTGCCTAAATGTTTTTTATTTTATTTGATAGGCACAACACAGTCACCCAAAATGCCAAAAGCATAAGACATTTATTAATTCAACTAAAGCTGCTTAGATGCCCTCATCCAGAGTTACATTTATTTATTCGACTGAGAAGCTATAGGGTTAAGGGCCATGCTCTAGGGCCAAAAAGTGGCATTTTGGGGTTCAATGCCTTAACCACATATCTATCACCTCCCCAAAATATAAATATGAATTTAGGAATCGGGACCAGATGAGGAATAATTATCCTGAAAATACATTTTTTAAATACTTACTAATTGTTTTGGTGACGAAACACAGGAAATAATTGTTATCTACACAAGTAAACTGACAAAAGTTAAATTGCGTGGTTGTAAATGTTACATAAATAAATCTGTGATATGAAAAATAAAATGTGGTTTGTATTTTTACATGACTATATTTAGTTTTTAATCAATCTGCATTTGTTCATTTGTTCTGCCTCGTTCAATTTACTCGATGATTACTTTCCATCATGTTTTGTGGGTCTGGAAACTCTGTGAATTAACGAAGAGCAAAAACATGGACAGGCATAAGAAAAATATGATGGCTAGACAACTGAGTTATAACATCTGCAAAAATGTCAGGTCTCCAGGGACGTTCCCAATATGCAGTGGATACTTTTAAAAGTGGTCCACTAGAGGTGAACATGGTAAACACGGACAGGTCAATAGGTGCACAAGGCTTCCTGATGCATGTATGAAAACTAGGTGAAGACTAGTCAATCTGTTTCAATGCCATAGAACGTCTCTGGGTTGCGTATCTAACCCTAGTTCTCTGAGGGAATGAGACGCTGCGTTGAAACATTTTGGGAATGCGCCTGAGTGTTCACGCTCTGAAATAATGTGTGTAATCGGTCAAAAATTGGACGCTGGCCGTCACCGATGAGGTGATGTCACGACCAGGAGTATAAAACGCATATGAGTGAGGACAGTGGCAGCTTCTGTAAGAGAGAAGGAATCGCTGCAGGGACGCCAGAGGTGTGGCTTCAGACAGAGCTCCCAAAACGACAGTCAGGTCCCACCCAGGCACTCTAGGTCATACCGGGGGCCTCAGCCATGGAAAAAACGCTTTACTATCTGGACTCTGCCAGAGAGTGCCCGGCCATGGGCATGATAAGCCAAAAATGGCGGACACGTAGACTTAGGGTGGACAGAGCCAACCCCTTGGTGAACTGTCAAAGAAGGAATCCAGCACTGAACCATCCGGGCAGTGGACTGGATCCAGCAGTTGGTGCTCACACCACGAGCAGAACAGACGCCACCTGCAGCAAATGACCTCCCCTTGGTGGAGAGACCAGAACCTCAGAGCCGTGCCCCCTCAGGGGCCACAGCCTCAGCCTCCACAGCTCTGGGCGGGTGTGAAATATGGCACCCCCTAGCTGGGAAAGGGGATCCCTCCTTAGAGGAATCTCCCACGGAGGGTGCTCGAGGGGAGTTACCAGGTCCGCGAACCATGGTTTGCGTGGCCACCTTGAAGCTACCTGGAGGAGACTGACTCCGTCCTGGAGAACCCTGAACCCAGAGGGGACAGTCTGACATCTCTTTAGATGCGAACAGATCCACCTGGGCTCTTCCAAATTTCTCCCAAACCTCCTCCACCACATCGGGGTGGAGCCACCATTCCCCAGGTCTTAACCCCTGCCTCGACCGGGTGTCTGCTGCCTCAATCAACCGGCCCGGGATGTAAACCGCCCTCAATGAGAGGAGTTTCCCCTGGGCCCAAAGGAGGATGGCCAGCCTGAACAGTGGGCGCATACGCAGACCTCCTTGATTATTGATGTAGGAGACCAGCGCAGATTTGTCTATACAGACCAACACGTGGTGACCTCTGAGGTCTAAAAGGCAATGCTTCAGTGCTAGAAGCACGGCCAGCATCTCTAGGCAATTGATGTGCCATTGTAGATGGGGCCCCTCCCACAGACCTCTGGCAGAGCGATGACCAGGGACTTCCAGCACAGGGCCTAGAGATAAGAACCAGGGATCTCTCAAAACATCTAAGGCACGTAGGCATCGCCGCGTGACCTTGATGGTGCATAGGGGGTTGCCTCTCTGTGAGAACCCGCGGGTCCTGAGCCACCACTGAAGGGGTCTCATGTACAGCAGGCCAAGTGGAATCACACTGGACGCAGCTGCCATAAGCCCTAACAGTTTCTGGAACTGCTTTACAGTCAGAGGCTGCCCTTCTCTGACCTTCCTGATGGCCGAAAGGATGGCCACAATGCGGGCATGGAAAAGCTGCGCACGCAAAGTAGTTAAATCCCATATGACACTGAGATAGGTGTTTTTCTGTAATGAATAAAGCACACTCTTCCTGGCATTTAGGCAAAACCTCAACGCCTTCATGTGGGAGAACAACATCTCGATGCCGGACTGCCAACTGCTCTGATTGAGCTAGGATCAACCAATCATCGATGAAGTTGAGGATGCAAATGCCTTGAGACCTCAGGGGAACCAGAGCCGCATCCACCCATTTTGTGAAGGTACGGGGTGAAAGGGCAAGGCCAAACGGAAAATCCGGTATTGGTAAGCTTCGGCCTCGAAAGCGAGCCTAGGGGACTTCCTGTGAGAAGGTAGGATGGATACATGAACGTATGTATTCATTAGATCTACTGTGACAAACCAGTCCTTGGATCTGATTTGAAGCACGACCTGCTTGAGGGTCAGCAACTTGAACCTGAGTCTCTTGACAGAGAGTTCAGCTGATGTAGAGCTAAGATAGGATGCAACACTCCATCCTTTTTGGAAACTATGAAGTACCGGTTGTATAACCCGGACTCTCATTCTGATGGAGGGACCACCTTGATGGCCTCTGTCCTCAGGAGGTTTAACAGTTTACTTCTGTTAGATGACCAGAGCATGCTGGCCTCCCACCAGGGTGGGAAGAACTCCGTGAAAACGAGGCAGAGGAGACCTGAACTGAATCGAGTAGCCTAGCTCTATGGCTTGTGCAGGACCCACTGAGACACATCTGGAAAAGCTTTTCAAGCTGCCAGAAAGTGCCCTAGGGGTATCAGTCTCTCAAGACTGCCCTCTGGTGTGCCTAGAGCTGGGGCAGTGCCCTGGGACAGCTCTAGGGGTGGCAAAATCTCCTGGACCACAACGATGCCGGGTGGAGACCAAGGAGAGAGCTCGCTGGAGCTGGCCGTGCCCTGAAGCACCGAGGGTGGCAGGGTTAACGTACCAGGTCCCTGAGTGGGCCGGAACAGGGCGGGAACCAGATAGAGCGGTGAGGCACACCCCTCCACAGCCAGATCCGCAAAAAGTCCCGTGTAAGGACTTTCCCGTCGGAGCCTTCCTATTGAAGATGACAATCCTTAGATCTGTCACCTCATGAGACTCAGATTCCGAGTGCCCCACAGGATCCCTCACAGGGGGGGAGCGAGACGTGATGCTGCGTTCCTGCACCTCCCAGTGGGAGGTGTGGGTTGCGGTTGTGGGTTGCATGTGAGCGGTGTGGGTGGACACCAGGGCAGCCATAGACCAGCTAATGGCCCTAAAGGGGCCATTTAAAGGGGTCCTGAGAGCCAGATCCACCATATGGTGAAGCTCAACAAAATGGCTGCCCGGGGCACCTCCCACTCATGTCGGGGTCTTGATGGAGGAAGTGATCCCGGAAGAGATAGCTCGCAAGCTTCTCTTCAACCCACAGCATCGATCCATACCCATGCACTTTACGCCCCAAACGTGTAAATACCGATCTGTACCGATCTGGAAAGAACGGGAGATCCCGACATGGAGGTTGGTTACTGCATTATTATTATTATTATTATTATTATTATTATTATTATTATTATTATTATTATTATTTTACTTTTATTTTTTTAGCCTAGCTTGCAAAACACACACCCCTCATCCTCAGAGTAAGAGAGGCGGAGCTAATGCTCTCGTAGCAAGGGGAAGAATCCGCCAAAAGGCAGGTAAGCAGGTAAGGTTGAAGAAAGGGACAAGCCTGTCTCAAAAGCCTTTGTGAGGTCTATTTGCGAGCCCAGGAACTGCTGCTGTTGGCAGTTGACATGCAGCCGGCTCTCTCGAGAACCGACTAGCGGGGTCCAATCACAGGAACATATATGTTTTTGACAAACAATCTGACAAACAATTTGACAGACAACACAACACACTGAGCGCATTCTGAACAACAGAAGCTGCCGCTGCCCTCGCTCATATGCGCTTTATACTCCTGGTTGTGATGTCACCTTATCAGTGATGGCCAGCATAAAATTTTTGACTGATTAAACACATTATTTCAGAGCGTGAACACTCAGGCGCATTCCCAAAGCGTTTCGACGCAGCTCGAGTTCCTGAAAAGGAACAGCTGCTCTGGAATAAAGTGCTGAATTAGCGAATGCTGTCTATGACAGAAAGGTGTGAGGACACAAAGCACATGCAGCCTACTGTGTATGGATCTGTGCAGCTGCAGCTACACTTGTCTACCAACAAATCCTCTTTAATTCCATTCACACTAAGCTGCCACTCCTGGGCCCCTGTGAAATGGTCTTGAATCAGTTGTATAAATAAAATAGATGTAGGTCACTTTGGATAAGGACATATCCCAAATGCCAGAAATGTAAATGAAAAATAATGCAATTAAGATTTGTTCATGTAGGAGGTGCTTAGTGGTTAATGCATTGATAAAGGACCTTAACTCTCAAATGCTGAGTTGTAAGTTAGTGCTTTTAAGGTGTTGGCATCTGGATCAGAAGGTCACAAGATTAAATCCCAGCACCAGCAAGTTGAAAAATGTTAAACTTTGTTGTCAAAAAGTTGTCAATGCTGGGCCCTAAATGTAAAATTGCTGTTAAATAGCCTACATAGCAACAGTATTGCTTATTGGCAGTGGTATTATGCAAGTGGGGCCTACACAAGTTGTTTTGATGTTATGGCTGATTGGTGTGTATTCATTTTCTTAGCCAATTTCCTGGCACAACAACTTCAAAGATTATGCTAAAAACCTTCTGCATATTGAAATCGTCTGATCCAGGTCTTGCAGCACTGTTATAGGATTTCTGTTCCGAATATTACCTAGCATTGTGGCTTGCTATCTTTATCAACTACACAAAAAAGAAACTTGAAACTAATGCCCTTCCCCCTGACGGCCCTCAAACCATACACAGAGGCAAACTTCTTTTAGATTGAAGCTGCTCAGGTTTAAAAGTCACACCTCCTTTTTTGAGCATGTGTAATTTTACCGTAGAGAATTTATTATAGCTGTATAAATACGAGGAATCTTTTCCGATCAACCAGACAAAACATCACAGCATACTTTCAGCTAAACATTCTTAATATTTTACATCTAAAAGAGGTTGATGGATCCTGTCTTTACACTCTTGCATGTAGTATTGGCATTTATAAGTTTTTCCAGAGCAAATGGGACCACATGTATCCAACAAGGAGAGCCTGCATACCCACAGATCTGGAAGGATGGTGATATCATTATTGGAGGGGCTTTTCCCTTCCATAGTATTTGGGAGGCCATTGACTTATCCTATGTGGTCATGCCACCACCAGTAAAGTGCACAAGGTAAGCAGCATAGGAAAGAGAAACAATTAGCACACATTTAGAATCATACTGAAAAGTAATATGATTTAGATTTAGTATGTTTGAAGTTTGCTTCTCTTACTTTTCTGCTCAGCCTTGATTTGAGATCACTGCAGTTTTCCCAGACACTGATCTTTGCAGTAGAGGAGATAAACAACAGTTCTTTATTACTGCCAGGTGTTTCTCTCGGATACAAGATCTATGATACTTGTGGTTTTGCGGCACAAGGGATTAGAATGGCCATGGCACTTGTTAACGGCAATGAGAACAATGAAAACAATGCTTCAAATGATCGTTGTACAAAACCAGCCCAGGTCCAAGCCATAATAGGTGAAACATACTCATCAGTGTCTATGGCAATTGCAAACAGTATTGGGCCGTTCAGTGTTCCTATAGTAAGTATTTGTTTAAGTGGGTATTCATGGAAAATAGTATGCACCCACTATTTTAACAAATTTTGTTATAATCAATAATAGAGCAATGTGGTCCTTTTTTTTTTCAGATCAGTCACTGTGCCACCTGTGAATGTCTCAGTGACAAAAAGAAATATCCCTCATTTCTGCGCACTATCCCCAGTGATTATTACCAGAGCAGAGCTCTTGCAGAGATGGTTAAACACTTTGGCTGGACCTGGGTGGGAGCAATACGAAGAGATGACGACTATGGGAACAGTGGAATGGCTGCATTTACTGAAATTGCAGTACAGTTGGGAATCTGCTTAGAATATTCCCTTCCATATTTTCGAACATACTCAAAAGACAGAGTGTTGAGAATCATCGAACAGATCAAAATCTCCACTTCTCGTGTAATAGTTGGATTTCTCGACACCTGGGATTTAGAGAGTCTGCTGCATATATTTGTTGAACATAACATAACTGGATATCAGTGGGTTGGCACAGAGGGCTGGATATCCGACCCAGTGCTTGCTAATTTGGACAAGTACAATATACTGCAAGGAGCTATAGGTCTCGCAATCCCTAAAGCAAAGGTGACGGGTCTGCAGGATTTCATTCTAGATGTAAAACCATTAAAATCTGTAGGCAGTGCCATTTTTCCTGAACTCTGGAGGGCTTTGTTTGACTGTGAATATACAATGCAGAACAATTCGAAAGGTTTGCCAGTGTGCACAGGAGAAGAGCAGCTGTCTGAAGTGGAAAACACTTTCACTGACATGTCCCTAATGCCCATTTTTATTAACGTGTATAAAGGAGTTTATGCCATTGCTCATACACTACACAGCCTTCTTGGGTGCGAAAAAACATGTAATACAAAACAACAGCCCGATCCTCTCACAGTAAGTAAATATATATATATATATATATATATATATATATATATATATATATATATATATATATATATATATATATATATATATATATATATATATATATTTAGTTAGGTAGTTCAGGGTAAATGTGTAAATTACATATTTATGAGTAATATGCATACATTTCTTCAGTTTCTAGAACACCTCAAAAAGGTATATTTCAAAACCAAAGAAGGGGAAGAAGTTTATTTTGATAAAAACGGTGACCCTCCTGCTAAATATGAGATAATAAACTGGCAAAGAAATAAACATGATCAACATGAATTTATTACTGTTGGACTTTATGACTCCAGTTTACATAATGATCAATTAACAATAAATATGACCTCTATAGTGTGGGCACAAAATACCAATCAGGTAAGTGAAGGAAGAATTAGTTTACTTTTTGTGTCTTAAATTTACATTTCCAATGCTTATTTTTTTATTTCTGTTGTCTAAACCTTTTAGGCAAATTAATATTTTTCTAAATCATAGGTACCTATATCTATATGCAGTGAGAACTGCCCTCCAGGTACGAGGAAGGCTGTACAGAAAGGAAAGCCTATCTGTTGCTTTGACTGCATACCATGTGCCGAAGGAGAGATCAGCAATATGACAGGTACAAAAATAAAGAAAATGAAAATAACTGCACAATATATTGGAATTACTTTTGTCAGTAGAGATTCTTCAAATGGTGTCTAGGAAGGTTTAGTATACTTTGCTGCTGATATTTTCCTTGTACATCTAATGTGTTTTTTATGGTTTATTTCCCTTCAATGTATCGGACAGATTCCATTGAATGTGAGCAATGCTCCCAAGATTACTGGTCAAATTCACAAAGAGTTGAATGTGTAAAGAAGGAAATTGAATATTTTTCCTATGAAGAAACCATGGGAATTTTGCTAACAGCTGTTTCTATTATTGGTGCATTTCTAACAATGGTAATATCAGTAATATTCTTTAGACATAAAAATACCCCAATAGTCAAAGCCAACAACTCTGAACTGAGCTTCCTGCTGCTCTTCTCACTGACTCTGTGTTTCCTCTGTTCACTAACTTTTATTGGTCAGCCCTCTGAGTGGTCCTGTATGCTGCGGCACACAGCGTTTGGGATCACCTTCGTCCTCTGCATCTCCTGTGTTCTGGGGAAAACCATAGTTGTCTTAATGGCCTTCAGGGCTACACTTCCAGGAAGTAATATCATGAAATGGTTTGGTCCTTTACAACAGAGACTCAGTGTAGTTGTATTCACTTTAATGCAGGTTCTTATTTGTGTGCTTTGGTTAACAATATCCCCTCCTTTCCCTTTCAAAAATCTAATCAGCTACAAAGAAAAAATTATTCTAGAATGTAATTTGGGTTCACCTATAGGTTTCTGGGCCGTGCTGGGTTATATAGGATTTTTGGCTCTTTTATGTTTTGTTTTGGCTTTTCTGGCACGAAAGCTGCCTGATAACTTTAATGAAGCCAAATTCATCACATTCAGTATGCTTATATTCTGTGCAGTATGGATCACTTTTATTCCGGCTTATGTCAGCTCTCCTGGAAAGTTCACTGTTGCTGTAGAGATCTTTGCCATTTTGGCCTCAAGCTTTGGGTTATTGTTTTGCATATTTCTTCCAAAGTGTTATATCATTATACTAAAGCCATTAAAAAACACTAAAAAGCAAATGATGGGTAAAGCACAAGTAAAGTGAGCATATGTTTGACGTATTTAACGTATTTAATGGTAATTTTACATCATATGGCCAATGATATAATTTATCCTGCAGGTTTGCAGATCGGGCAACAATATCAGATACTCATTCCACTGCTATTGTTAATAATTTTCAAACAAACACTAAAGTTCTGTTGGAATGACAGGAACACAACTAATGCAAAGAATCCAATGTAATGTAATGCGATATAGAATGCCAATGATGACAATATGCAAAATGTCAGGCTTTGTATAAGAGTATGGGAAAGCATTAACAATGTTAAACCACACCACTATTTCAAAATATATATTTAATGTGCAATTAGCCCTAAGTGTAACCAGTAATTATGCTTATTACAATTAATTTATTTTTATTTAATAAACCAATGTTATTAAAATAAAGCTAAAATTATGGTTTGTGTGAACTTTCTTGTTACTGTAGTTCTTTTTATTGTGGCAGTTAGATGTCATAAACATGTTAGGAAACAAATAAAATGTTTACTGCTTTTGTATATATTTATTGCAAACTTGAATTTGATAGAACTTAATTAGTTAACTGAATAAATTTAAGTAACATGAAGTGGGTATAAAGTGCTATACCAGGATTTCATTTAGGACAGTATCAATTTCTCGACGAAGGCAATGTGCCTGATTCTATTTTATTTGATTTGATAGGCACAACACAATCACCCAAAATGCCAAAAGCATAAGACATTTCTTAATACAACTAAAGCTGCTTAGATGCCCTCATCCAGAGTTACATTTATCTATTCGACTGAGAAGCTATAGAGTTAAGGGCCATGCTCTAGGGCCAAGAAGTGACAGTTTGGTGTGCAATGCCTTAACCACTTATCTATCACCTTCCCATATTATTAATATGAATTTAGTAATCGGGACCAGATGAGGAATAATTTTGCAAAAAAAAAAATTTTTAAATACTTTCTAATTGTTTTGGTGACGAAAAACAGGAAATTACTTTACATCATGTTTTGTTGGTCTGGAAACCCCATGAGTTAACGAATAGCAAAAACATGGACTGGCATAAAAAAATTATGATGGCTAGACAACTTTTCTAGGTTATGAATATAACCCTAGTTCCCCTTCAGGAACTCGAGCTGCGTCGAAACGCTATGGGAACGCCCCTGCGTGACCACGCTCTGAACCACGTGTGAAATCTAGCCAATAGGCAAGCCGTGACGTCATAGACAGGCGACGTCGCGTAAACCAGGAAGCTACAAGATGGCTGTGCGGTGGTAGCGACATTAGCTTCTGCTCGTTCAGGTAAGCGCTTTGAGTGTGTTATCTGTGCAGTCATGAGCTTATATGCAGGCAGAATTCCGTCTGCGTGTTTCCTGCTTGCCCCGATTCATTTCGGGGGGGGTGACACGCAGCCGATGTGTTGTTTGCTTAGCTTAGGAGCGTGCTTAGTCGGCTCTCGAGGGTATCGGTTGTTAGCATTTTAGCCGTACGGCTATGCGCTCCCGGCTGCGAGGCGAGCTCCCGTTCCCCGGGGATTGCGCTCGTTTTGCGGTTCCTTCTCCGGTGTGTGTGACGCGGTGCTCCGTATTCTTCCTCCGAGGTGGGGGAATTTCAGGGAGCGCTCTCCGAGGTGAGCGCTCTCCCTCGCGGCTTCGGCTCTCGATGGTATCGGCTGTTAGCATTTTAGCCGTGTGGCTATGCGCTCCCGGCTGCTAGCCGAGCTCCCGTCCCCCGGAATTGCGCTCGTTTGGAAACGGTTCTTTTCCCGGTGCATGTGACGCGGTGCTCCGTATTCTTCCTCCGAGGTGGGAGAATTTCGGAGAGCGCTCTCCGAGGTGGGCGCTCTCCCTCGAAGCTTCGGCTCTCGATGGTATCGGCTGTTAGCATTAGCCGTGTGGCTATGCGCTCTCGGCTGCTAGTGAGCTCCCGTTCCCCGGGGAGAGCGCTCGTTTGGAATCGGTTCTTTCCCGGTGTGTGTGACGCGGTGCTCCGTATTTCTTCCTCCGAGGTGGATGAAATTTCGGGAAATAGGGGGAAGCATGCTTGGCGGCTGCTTCTTCTCCCGGTGCGGGCGGCGCAGCATTGCATGTCTCTCTCTCCAAGGAGGATGAGATGATGGATGCTAGCGAGCCTGCGGACTCCTCACAGCCTGTGCTGTATGTGGGGCTCCTTGAGGTCGTGGCACGGGCCGGATTTAGCTTGGATTTAGCTTGCCGGTCGTGTGGCAAAAGCAGCGCGCACCCAGTGAGCTGGTTGTGCATTTCCTGCGCAGCGTTCTCCAGCGGTTTGCTCCCCGTATTCCGCCCGTATGGTCGCTGTGGATGGGGGGGATCCGTCGCCTCGCAGGAGGTGTAGTCAGCTGCAGTGCGGCGCTCCAGCCGCTCTGAGTGGGTCAGGGGCCGGCCCCAAAGGGGTTGGTTCTCCCTGTGGAGACTTTCTGTCAGTCTGGAGGGCTGCCTGGAGTCTCTCGGGGGTCCTGCGTACTGTGGAGAAGGGCCATTCGGCTGCGTACATTCGGTTCGCGTCTTCTCCTCCCCGGTTAAACGGGGTGTGTCCCACCCTGGTGGGACCCGTGCAGGCTCTGGTCCTGGGACAGGTGGTGCGTGCTCTCCTGAGGAAACGGGCCATCGAGGTGGTTCCCTCCTCCTTGTTCAGAGAGTCAGGCTGCTACAGCCCGTGCTTCGTTGTTCCGAAGAAGGACGGTGGGTTGCATCCCATTCTGGATCTCCACTCCTTGAACCACTCACTTTTGAGGCTCGGGTTCAGGTTTCTCGTTTAGAGAGGTCGTGTCTCAGGTCGAGTCCGAGGACTGATTTGTCATACGTTAGATCTGGTGGTTGCATGCTCCCATGCCGCCGTCCTTCACCGCACACGGGAGGTTCCTGAGGTTGCTTTCGGGGCGAAGCTTACCAATATCGGTCCTTCCGTTCGGCCTAGCGCTCTCACCCCGTGCCTTCACAGAGTGCGTGAACGCGGCACTGACCCCGCTGCAGCTTTAGGGCATCCGCATTTTGTATTATATCGACGATTGGTTGATGTTGGCTCGTTAGAGCGCCAGGCGGTTTGGCGTTGAGATGCTGTTCTCGCCTGCATGAAGGTCCTGGGGTTCAGACTGAAACGCCGGGTAACGTGTACTTTCCCCAGCGCGGAGGACTGCTTTCTCGGCGTGGTGTGGGACTCGGCCGGGTTACGGGCACGGTCTCCCGCCCGGTTTGTAGTCATCCTCACTGCAGTCAGGTGGGTAGGAGCAGGCCAGCCAGTCACTGTGAGGCAGTTCCAGAGGCTGCTGGGTCTCATGTCGGCAGCGTCCAGTGTTTTTCCACTCGGCCTTCTCCGCATGTGGCCCCTCCAGTGGTGGCTCCGGGGCAGGAGGGTTCTCCCCCTTAGGGAGTCTGTATCGTACCATCAAGGTCTCACGGTGTGCCCTTTGAGCCTTGGTTGCATGGTAGGACCCTACGTTCTGTCCCGAGGCCCCGTTTTAGGGACTCCTTGTCGTTGCGTAATGCTAACGACGGACGCTTCCCTCACGGGGTGGGGGGTGGTCATGAGTGGCCACTCCGCCCGGGGTCTGTGGAGCGGCCCGCGTCTCTTGTGGCACGTAGGTTGCCGAGAGATGCTGGCAGTGTTGTTGGGGTTACAACACTTTCTCCCAGTCCTTAGAGATCACTATGTGTTGGTCCGCGCAGACGATACTGCGGTGGTCTCGTACATCTACCACCAGGGGGGCCTCCGGTCTTGCCCCTGCAATCAGCTGGTGCAGGGGGTCCTCTTGTGGTCCCGGGACGAACTCCTCTCATTTAGAGCCGTTTACGACCCGGGTCGGTTGGATGTCTGAGCAGACGCCCTGTCGAGACAGTGGCTGCCATGGGACGATCTTGGCGAGGCTACGCCTGTACGCCTTTCCACCCAGTCGCGCTGCTCTCGGGAGTTCTGGTATGAGTTCGCCGGGAGGAAGTCTTCTCCTCCTGGTGGCACCTCAAGGGTGGGCGGAACCCTGGTTCGCCCCCGCCCGGGGTTGTGGAGGCTGTGGCCCCTAAGGGGGCACAGTTCATGGCGGCTGTTCTCTCTAACGAGGTAGTAGAGGCCCTTCTCCACTCCAGTGCTCCCTCCCACGATGGCGACTGTCGTGTTACAGGCATTCTGCCCTCCTCTGTTTATAGCCCCCGACCAGGGGTTACGAGACCCGGCTGTGTCCAGTGCGAGCACTGGGTGCTTATCTCCACAGGACGAGTCCTTGGAGGTTCTGGGTGCAGTTGTTTGGCTGCGAGTCCTGGTCCCCGCTCCGATCGCGGTCAGGGCTCGCTCCGCCGGAGTGTGGCGGCCTCTGCGGCCGGATCCACTGAAGTGTCACTCCGGAACTGTGATGCTGCGGGTTGGTCCACCCCGCTGACCTTTGTCTGGTTTTATGGCCTTGACCTCAGAGCCACCCTGGGCTCCTCTGTTCTGCGTGGTGGTGCCGAGGCCCTCACTCTTTCGGCAGGGTCTTGTCAGTGTGGCGTGATTGGACACTCGTTCCCATAGCGTTTCGACGCAGCTCGAGTTCCTGAAGGGGAACGTCTCTAGGTTACGACCGTAACCATAGTTCCCCGAGGGAACGAGACGCTGCGTCTCCGTGCCACACTCCCTGCATCCCTGCGGCGCTTACCTTCTCTCTTTGCAGAAGCTTATGTCGCTACCACCGCACAGCCATCTTGTAGCTTCCTGGTTTACGCGACGTCGCCTGTCTATGACGTCACGGCTTGCCTATTGGCTAGATTTCACACGTGGTTCAGAGCGTGGTCACGCAGGGGCGTTCCCATAGCGTTTCGACGCAGCGTCTCGTTCCCTCGGGGAACTATGGTTACAGTTGTATCATAGAGACGTTCTCCAAAGGAACTAGACGCTGCGTCATAATGCTTTGGGAACGCCCCTGCGTTGTCCGCGTTCTGAACTATCTGACCAATAGGCGAGTCGTAACGTAATTGGCGGCGACGTCGCGTAAACCAGAAAGCTACAAAATGTATGCGCGGTGGTAGCGATGCTGGCTTCTGTACAGAGAGAAGGTAAGTGCCGCAGGGATGCAGGAAGTGTACCATGGAGACGCAGCATCTCGTTCCTTGGGGGAATCAGTGTTACATTCGTAACCTGGAGACGTTCCCGATTCGGGAACTTCGAGCTGAGTTGTAACGCTTTGGGAACGAGTGTCCAATCACGCCACACTAACCAGACCCTGCCTAATGTCCTTGGCACCTGCACGTAGGCCAGAGGACCCCAAGGTGGCTCTAAGGTAAAGGTCATAAAACCTTGACCTTAGAGCCACTTTGGGCTCTAAGGTCAAGGTCATAAAACCAGGGTGGGACACAACCCGTTGAACCAGGGAGGAGAAGACGCGAACTGAATCGCGTAGCCCTTCTCTACAGTATGCAGAACCCACTGGGTTCTCACAGAAAGTTCCTCAGGGAACCAACCCCTCGGCTGGCCTCTGACCCACTGAGAGTGGCTGGGGCAGTGCCCTGCAGCAGCCAATGACACCTCCCAAGAGGTGGGGGATCTCCCCCATCCGCAACAATCTTTCGGGTGGAAAGACAGGGAGCGAACTGCTAAAGGGAGGCTGTGCCCTGAAACACATCGCGTGGCAGGGCTAACAGACCAGCCTCCTGGACCCGAACGGCCGGAGCAGTGTACTTTGGCTGTTGACACCTCCTGAGAGTGGCAGGTCTCCCCCATCTGTACCGAGACCTTGGGCAGAAGTGGAGGAAGACATCTGCTGGAGGGGGGCCGTGCTCTAAAGCACAACTTGTGGCAGAGTCAACAGCCTGGCCTGCTGGGGGAGGGACGGGCACTGTAGCATGAGGTGTACACCATCCCCCCAAACGGAGGCCGTCAGGACCTACGCACCACAGCCCGTTTGTTGGAGGCGAGGTTGACCCTCGGGTCAGCCTGCTCCATCTTAGGCTTAGAGCTAATGACTTTGCTTCCTTCTATGATGAGAAGATTAATAAAATCTGCCAGACCTTTACTTCCTCCCCAACAATGACTACACAACACAGCTGACAATCCACTACGTCTCTTTCAAGTTTCTCAACCTTTACAGAAGAGGAGATACTGCATGTCATCCAAACTTGCAATCCCACCACCTGTCCTCTGGATCCAATCCCTTCAACTATGCTTCAGACCATCACACAGGATCTCCTGCCCTTCATCTCCACAATCATCAATGGGTCATCAACATCTGGCTATGTACCAACTACCTTCAAGCAAGCAAGGGTCATTCCCATCTTGAAGAAACCTGCTCTGGATCCATCAGACATCAACAACTACAGACCGGTATCACTTCTCTCCTTTCTTTCTAAATCTCTGGAACGCACTGTTTTTAACCATCTGTCTGTCTATCTCTCACAGAACAAACTCCATGATCCTAACCAGTCTGGATTCAATGTGGCACATTCCACAAAGACGGCCTTTTGCTGTTTCTCAGAAACTGCATGCTGCTCGGTCAGCCAAGCTGTCATCTGTTCTTATCTTCCTGGACCTTTCAGCAGCATTTGGCACAATCAACCACAAGACACTTTTTTCAACCCTCATGAGCCTCGGTATCTGCGGAACAGCATGGGAATGGTTTGCTTCCTACCTGGAAGGTCGCTTATACCAGGTAACATGGAGGGGATCCACATCTGCTCCATGCACACTCACCACTGGTGTCCCACAAGACTCGGTACTTGGTCCCCTCCTTTTCTCCCTCTATACCCACTCCATTGGTCAAGTTATATCCTCACATGGGTTTTCTTATCACTGTTATGCAGATGACACTCAACTAATCTTCTCTTTCCCTCCATCAGATACCTCAGCTTCCGCTCGGATCTCAGCATGCTTGACAGATATATCTTCATGGATGAGTACTCACCAAATAAAACTCAACCCCAGCAAAACAGAACTGCTGGTCATCCCAGGTCAAGATCTTCAAATAACACTTCATGACTCTGTGCTCTCCCCTTCAGCCACTGCTCGTAACTTTGGGGTAACTATGAACAATGAACTGTCCTTCTTTCCACATGTCGCTAATGTTGCTCGTTCTTAACGATTTCTTGTCTATAACATCCGAAGGATTCGACCATTTCTGTCCACACAGTTGTTCAATCTCTTGTCATTTCAAGACTTGAGTACTGCAACTCTCTGCTGGCAGGTCTTCCCCTGAACGCTATTTGTCCACTGCAAATGATCCAAAAAGCAGCTGCACAACTTGTGTTCAATCTGCCCAAGTTCTCCCACACCACCCCACTGCTGCGCTCCCTTCACTGGCTTCCAGTAGCTGCACGTATCAGATTCAAAACACTGATGCTTGCCTACAAGGCCAAAAATGGACAAGCACCATCTTACCTCAGTGACCTCATCACATCTTGCACTGCACCACGCTGTCTGAGATCCTTCAGCACTGCTCGACTGGTACCACCTTCTATCAGAATGAGAGTTAAGTACACTTCAAGGCTCTTCTCTGTTCTGGCACCGAGGTGGTGGAATGAACTTCCCCTAGATTATCCCTGACTATCTTCAAGCGAAGACTTAAGACCTACCACTTCCTGAAATACTTAAATTATCACTTTCCAAGTTTGTAGAATTTAAGGGTTATATTTATATTAAGTTTGTAATCTTGCATACCAGTGTAGATTTATTCATTATTAGAGACTCAAAGCACTTTTGTACGTCCCTCTGGATAAGGGCGTCTGCTAAATGCTGCAAATGTAAATGTAAAGGCGTCGCTGGGGGCCCTTAGGCCCGGCCCGCAAAGATCGGGTGGCAACGCTCTGTTTCTGGGCTTTGCGGTGCCCAGAAGGACCGGGCTGGGGCTGCCGCCAAACAGCCCCATGAGATTGGCGAGGGAGGTCCTGCTGAAATGCAGCTTTTTAGACTGCTGGAACCTCTTCACGACCGCCGTTACAGTGTCGCCAAACAGCCCAGGAGGAGTCATCTGTGAATTCAACAGCACAGCTCTATCCTTATCTGGGAGATCAGATACCAGGGCCGCCATGGACCGACCAACGGCCCACGCCATGTGCTTGGTGGTCCGAAGGGTCAGGGCGGCAGCGTGACGCAACTGCTTAATATTGCCGGCCCTGGACATAAGTCCCTCATCCAAATCTAGTAGCAGGTCAGCCTGGTATGCCTGCAACACACCTATGGTGTGGAGGCAACCCGCAGCCTGGCCTGCTGCCGAGAAAGCCTTCCACACAAAGGCTGATGTTGCACGCAATGGCTTAGTAGGGAATACTGAGGCCTTTAGCAATGATGCAATGCTAGGGGAGTGATAGCTGGCTAGTGTCTATTTCACACATGGCATCGTCCCGTAGCCGCACTCCTTAGCCCCAACTACATTCGCGTAGAGCAAGGACTGTTAAGAAAAGGTGCGAGCAGCATACGGGGTCTCCTAGGACCTGGACACCTCAGTGCACAGGTCAGGAAAGAACGGAAAGCAGAGGCAGTGACAGGGGGCGCAGGAAGCACTCATCCACCTTACTGGGTGCGCGCTGCTTCTGCTTCTCAACCGGCCAAGCTAGATCCAGCTTGGATACGGCCCGTGTCATGAGCGGGACCGGAGCCACAAGGGAGAGCGCTCTTTTTCGAGAGCGAAGCGTGTGCATAGCCATGTGGCTACAATGCGAGCAATCGTCTCCCTCGAGAGCCGATTGAGCATGCTCCACTTCCAAGCAAACACACTGATCGTGCGTATCCTTCCCCGTAATGAAACGGTCACACGGATGAACACACTTCCGATATTTTTGTTTGCTAGCTATTACTCAGTCAGAAAAACAGCTAGACAGCGCTTACCTGAACGACCAGAAGCACGCGTCGCTACCACCGTGCAGCCATCATCTCCAAAAATGTCAGGTCATAAGGGTTACATTTAAAAGTGGTCCACTAGAGGTGATCACAGTAAACACGGACAGTTCAATAGGTGCACAAGGCTTCCTTATTCATGTGTGAAGACTAGGTGAAGACTACTCAATCTGTTCCAATGCCATAGAACAGCTACTCTGGCGTTGAATTTGCGAATGCTGTCTATGACAGAAAGGTGTCAGAACACAAGGCACATTGCAGCCTACTGTGTATGGATCTGGGCAGCTGCAGCTACACTTGTCTACCAACAAAAACTCTAATTCCATTCACACTAAGCTGCCACTCCTGGGCCCCTGTGAAATGGTTTTGAATCAGTTGTATAAATGAGATGAATGTAGGTCACTTTGGATAAGGACATATTCCAAATGCCAGAAATGTAAATGCAAAAAAAATGTAATTAAGATTTGTTCATGTAGGAGGTGGTAGCTTAGTGGTTAAGGCATTGATCAAGGACCTTAACTCTCAAATGCTCAGTTGTAAGTTAGTGCTTTTAAGGTGTTGGTATCTGGATCGGAAGGTCATAAGATTAAATCCCAGCACCAGCAAGTTGATGCAAGTCAATGCTGGGCCCTAAATGTAAAATTCCTGTTAAAAAGCCTACATAGCAACAGTATTGCTTATTGGCAGTGGTATTATGCAAGTGGGGCCTACACAAGTTGTTTTTTTACGTTATGGCTGATTGGTGTGTATTCATTTTCTTAGCAAATTTCCTGGCACAACAACTTCAAAGATTGTAATAAAAACCTTTTGCAAATTGAAATCGTCTGATCCAGGTCTTGCAGCAGTGTTAAAGGATTTATGTTGTGAATACCTAGCATTGTGGCTTGCTTTCTTTATCAACTACACAAAAAAGAAACTTGAAACTAATGCCCTTCCCCCTGCCAGCCCCAAAACCATATACAGAGGCAAACTTCTTTTAGATTGAAGCTGCTCAGGTTTAAAAGTCACACCTCCTTTTTTGAGCATGTGTAATTTTACCGTAGAGAATTTTCATTATAGCTGTATAAATACCAGGAATCTTTTCCGATCAACCAGACAAAACATCACATTATACTTTCAGCTAAACATTCTTAATATTTTACATCTAAAGAGGTTGATGGAGCCTGTCTTTACACTCTTGCATGTAGTATTGGCAATTATAAGTTTTTCCAGAGCAAATGGGACCACATGTATCCAACAAGGAGAGCCTGCATACCCACAGATCTGGAAGGATGGTGATGTCATTATTGGAGGGGCTTTTCCCTTCCATAGTATTTGGGAGGCCATTGACTTATCCTATGTGGTCATGCCACCACCATTAAAGTGCATAAGGTAAGCAGCATAGGAAAGAGAAACAATTAGCACACATTTAGAATCATACTGAAAAGTAATATGATTTAGACTTAGTATGTTTGAAGTTTGCTTCTCTTACTTTCCTGCTCAGCCTTGATTTGAGAGCACTGCAGTTTTCCCAGACACTGATCTTTGCAGTAGAGGAGATAAACAACAGTTCTTCATTACTGCCAGGTGTTTCTCTCGGATACAAGATCTATGATACTTGTGGTTTTGCGGCTCAAGGGATTAGAATAGCCATGGCACTTGTTAACGGCAATGAGAACAATGAAAACAATGCTTCAAATGATCGTTGTACAAAACCAGCCCAGGTCCAAGCCATAATAGGTGAAACATACTCATCAGTGTCTATGGCAATTGCAAACAGTATTGGGCCTTTCAGTGTTCCTATAGTAAGTATTTGTTTAAGTGGTTATTGATGGAAAATAGTATGCACCCACTATTTTAACAAATTTTATGTTATAATCAATAATAGAGCAATGT
Organism: Silurus aristotelis; assembly: GCF_946808225.1. Taxonomy (NCBI): domain Eukaryota; kingdom Metazoa; phylum Chordata; class Actinopteri; order Siluriformes; family Siluridae; genus Silurus; species Silurus aristotelis. The sequence continues at coordinate 3,466,039 of NC_139583.1, read as the reverse complement.
GGTCCTTTTTTTTTCAGATCAGTCACTGTGCCACCTGTGAATGTCTCAGTGACAAGAAGAAATATCCCTCATTTCTGCGCACTATCCCCAGTGATTATTACCAGAGCAGAGCTCTTGCAGAGATGGTTAAACACTTTGGCTGGACCTGGGTGGGAGCAATACGAAGAGATGACGACTATGGGAACAGTGGAATGGCTGCATTTACTGAAATTGCAGTACAGTTGGGAATCTGCTTAGAATATTCCCTTCCATATTTTCGAACATACTCAAATGACAGAGTGTTGAGAATAATCGAACAGATCAAAATCTCCACTTCTCGTGTAATAGTTGGATTTCTCGACACCTGGGATTTAGAGAGTCTGCTGCATATATTTTTTGAGCATAACATAACTGGATATCAGTGGGTTGGCACAGAGGGCTGGATCTTCGACCCAATGCTTGCTAATTTGGACAAGTACAATATTCTGCAAGGAGCTATAGGTCTCGCAATCCCTAAAACAAAGGTGACGGGTCTGCAGGATTTTATTCTAGATGTAAAACCATTAAAATCTGTAGGCAGTGCTATTTTTCCTGAATTCTGGAGAGCTTTGTTTGACTGTGAATATACAATGCAGAACAATTCAAAAGGTTTGCCAGTGTGCACAGGAGAAGAGCAGCTGTCTGAAGTGGAAAACACTTTCACTGACATGTCCCTAATGCCATTTTTTGGTAACGTGTATAAAGGTGTTTATGCCATTGCTCATACACTACACAGCCTTCTTGGGTGCGAAAAAACATGTAATACAAAACAACAGCCCGATCCTCTCACAGTAAGTAAATATATACGTATATATATTTAGTTAGGTAGTTCAGGGTAAATGTGTAAATTACATATTTATGAGTAATATGCGTACATTTCTTCAGTTTCTAGAACACCTCAAAAAAGTATATTTCAAAACCAAAGAAGGGGAAGAAGTTTATTTTGATAAAAACGGTGACCCTCCTGCTAAATATGAGATAATAAACTGGCAAAGAAATAAACATGATCAACATGAATTTATTACTGTTGGACTTTATGACTCCAGTTTACATAATGATCAATTAACAATAAATATGGCCTCTATAGTGTGGGCACAAAATACCAATCAGGTAAGTGAAGGAAGAATTAGTTTCTTTTTTTGTATTAAATTTAAATTTCCAATGCTTATTTTTTTTATTTCTGTTGTCTATACCTTTTAAGCAAATTAATATTTTTCTAAATCATAGGTACCTATATCTATATGCAGTGAGAACTGCCCTCCAGGTACGAGGAAGGCTGTACAGAAAGGAAAGCCTATCTGTTGCTTTGACTGCATACCATGTGCCGAAGGAGAGATCAGCAATATGACAGGTACAAAAATAAAGAAAAAGGAAATAACTGCAAAATATATTGGAATTACTTTTGTCAGTAGAGATTCTTCAAATGGTGTCTAGGAAGGTTTAGTATACTTTGCTGCTGATATTTTCCTTGTACATCTAATGTGTTTTTTATGGTTTATTTCCCTTCAATGTATCGGACAGATTCCATTGAATGTGAGCAATGCTCCCAAGATTACTGGTCAAATTCTCAAAGAGTTGAATGTGTAAAGAAGGAAATTGAATATTTTTCCTACGAAGAAACCATGGGAATTTTGCTAACAGCTGTTTCTATTATTGGTGCATTTCTAACAATGGTAATATCAGTAATATTCTTTAGACATAAAAATACCCCAATAGTCAAAGCCAACAACTCTGAACTGAGCTTCCTGCTGCTCTTCTCACTGACTCTGTGTTTCCTCTGTTCACTTACTTTTATTGGTCAGCCCTCTGAGTGGTCCTGTATGCTGCGGCACACAGTGTTCGGGATCACCTTCGTCCTCTGCATCTCCTGTGTTCTGGGGAAAACCATAGTTGTCTTAATGGCCTTCAGGGCTACACTTCCAGGAAGTAATATCATGAAATGGTTTGGTCCTTTACAACAGAGACTCAGTGTAGTTGTATTCACTTTAATACAGGTTCTTATTTGTGTGCTTTGGTTAACAATATCCCCTCCTTTCCCTTTCAAAAATCTAATCAGCTACAAAGAAAAAATTATTCTAGAATGTAATTTGGGTTCACCTATAGGTTTCTGGGCTGTGCTGGGTTATATAGGATTTTTGGCTCTTTTATGTTTTGTTTTGGCTTTTCTGGCACGAAAGCTGCCTGATAACTTTAATGAAGCCAAATTCATCACATTCAGTATGCTTATATTCTGTGCAGTATGGATCACTTTTATTCCGGCTTATGTCAGCTCTCCTGGAAAGTTCACTGTTGCTGTAGAGATCTTTGCCATTTTGGCCTCAAGCTTTGGGTTATTGTTTTGCATATTTCTTCCAAAGTGTTATATCATTATACTAAAGCCAGAAAAAAACACTAAAAGGCAAATGATGGGTAAAGCACAAGTAAAGTGAGCATATGTTTGACGTATTTAATTGATTTATTGGTAATTTTACATCATATGGCCAGTGAAATAATTTATCCTGCAGGTTTGCAGATCGGGCAACAATATCAGATACTCATTCCATTGCTATTGGTAATAATTTTCAAACAAACACTAAATTCTGTTGGAATGACAGGAACACAACTAATGCAAAGAATCCAATGTAATATAATGCGATATAGAATGCAAATGATGACAATATGCCAAATGTCAGGCTTTGTAAAAGAGTATGGGAAAGCATTAACAATGTTAAAGCATTAACAATGTTAAAGCACACCACTATTTCAAAATATGTATTTAATGTGCAATTAGCCCTAAGTGTAACCAGTAATTATGCTTATTACAATTTATTTATTTTTATTTAATAAACCAATGTTATTAAAATAAAGCTAAAATTATGGTTTGTGTGAACTTTTTTTGTTACTGTAGTTAGTGCTAAACAGATCTTTTTATTGTGGCAGTTAGATGTCATAACCATAATAGGAAACAAATAAAATTTTTACTGCTTTTGTATATATTTATTGCAAACTTGAATTTGATTGAACTTAATTAGTTAACTGAATAAATTTAAGTAACATGAAGTGGGTATAAAGTGCTATACCAGGATTTCATTTAGGACAGTACCATTTTATCTACATAGGCAATGTGCCTGATTCTATTATATTTTATTTCATAGGCACAACACAATCACCCAAAATGCCAAAAGCATAAAACATTTCTTAATACAACTAAAGCTGCTTAGATGCCCTCATCCAGAGTTACATTTATCTATTCGACTGAGAAGCTATAGAGTTAAGGGCCATGCTCTAGGGTTAAGAAGTGACAATTTGGTATCCAATGCCTTAACCACTTATCTATCACCTTCCCATAATATTAATCTGAATTTAGTAATCGGGACCAGATGAGGAATAATTATGCTGAAAATTATTTTTTTTAATACTTTCTAATTGTTTTAGTGACGAAAAACAGGAAATTACTTTTCATCATGTTTTGTTGGTCTGGAAACCCCATGACTTAACGAATAGCAAAAATATGGACTGGCATAAAAAAATTATGATGGCTAGACAACTTCTCTAGGTTACGAATATAACCCTAGTTCCCAGAAAGAACGAGACGCTGCGTCGTAATGCTTTGGGAACGCCCCTGCGTTGTCCGCACTCTGAACTATCTGACCAATAGGCAAGTCGTGACGTCATTGGCGGCGACGTCGCGTAAACCAGGAAGCTACAAAATGTCTCTGCGGTGGTAGCGAAGCTGGCATCTGTACAGAGAGAAGAACTCACTTTGGGAACAAGTGTCCAACCACGCCACACTAACCAGACCCTGCCTAATGTGTGAGGACCCCGCACCTGCACGTAGGCCAGAGGAGCCCAGAGTGGCTCTAAGGTCAAGGTCATAAAACCTTAACGATGGTTAGCGGGCTGGACCAACCCGCAGCATCACAGATGTCCTGGAGTGGACCTGCTCCACTACCTCAGGGTGGAGTCGCCATTCCCCAGGCCTCGGTCATTGTCTCGACAGGGCGTCTTCTCTGACATTCAACTGTCCCGGGATGTAAATGGCTCTCAATTAGAGGTGTTTGTCCTGGGACCACAGGAGGACCATTCGTGCCAGTTTGTTCAAGGGGCGAGACCAGAGGCCCCCCTGGTGGTTGTTTTATGAGACCACTGCTCTATTGTCCGTGCGGACAAACACATGGTGGCCCCTTAAGTCTGGGAGGAAGTGTTTCAACCCCAAAATCACCGGCATCATCTCCAGTAAATTTATGTGCCACGAAAGATGTGGGCCACTCCACAGACCTTGGGCGGAGTGGCCACTCATGACCGCTCCGCACCCCGTGAGGGAAGCATCCGTCATAAGCGTTACGTGATGACAAGGAGTTTCTAAGACAGGGCCTCGGGACAGAAACGTTGGGTCCTTCCATACATCCAAGGCTCGAAGTGTACGCCGCGAGACCTTGATGGTACGATACGGATTCCCTCTGAGGGGGGAGAACCCTCTGCCACAGAGCCACCACTAGAGGGGCCTCATGTGGAGGAGGCAGAGTGGGATTACACTGGACGCTGCTGCCATGAGACCCAGCAGCCTCTGGCACTGCTTTACAGTGAGTGGCTGGCCTTCTCTTACCCTCCTCACAACCATGCCCGCAACCTGGTGGAGTCCCACACCACGCCCAGAAAAGTGGTTCTCTGTACTGAAGAAAGTACACTCTTCCCGATGTTCAATCTGAACCCCAGTTCCTTCATGCAGGCGAGAACGACATCTCTATGCCGAACTGCCTGGTGCTCTGAATAAGCCAATATCAACCAATCATTGATATAATTTAAAATGCGGATGCCCTGGAGCCACAGCAGGGTCAGTGATGCATCCACGCATTTCGTGACAGTACTAGGCCAAGGAGAGTGCTAGGCCAAACGGGAGGACCTGATATTGCTAAGCTTTGCACCCGAAAGCAAACCTCAGGAACCTCCTATGTGCGATAAGGATAGCAATGTGGAAATATGCGTCCTTTAGATCTATCGTGTCAAACCAGTCCTTGGACCTGACCTGAGTCACGTCCTCTTTGAGAGTAAGCATCCTGAACCTGAGCCTCATAAGTGAGCGGTTCAAGGAGCGAAGATCCAGAATGGGACGCAACCCGCCATCCTTCTTCGGAATAACAAAGTACGGGCTGTAGTAGCCTGACTATTGAACCTGATGGGGAACCACCTTGATGGACCGTTTCCCCAGGAGAGTGTGCACCTCCTGTTCCCGGTCCAGAGCATGCTTGGGTCCCACCAGGGTGGGACACAACCCGTTGAACCAGGGAGGAGAAGACACGAACTGAATCGCGTAGCCCTTCTCTACAGTATGCAGAACCCACTGGGTTCTCACAGAAGGTTCCTCAGGGGAACCAACCCCTCGGCTGGCCTCTGACCCACTGAGAGCAGCTGGGGCAGTGTCCCGCAGCAGCCGATGACACCTCGCAAGAGCTGGCGGATCTCCCCCATCCGCGACAATCTTTCAGGTGGAAAGACAAGGAGCGAACCGCTAAAGGGAGGCTGTGCCCTGAAACACATCGCGTGGCAGGGCTAACAGACCAGCCGCCTGGACCCGAACGGCCGGAGCAGTGTACTGCGGCCGTTGACACCTCCTGAGAGCGGCGGGTCTCCCCCATCCGTACCGAGACTTTGGGCGGAAGTGGAGGGAGACATCTGCTGGAGGGGGGCCATGCTCTAAAGCACAACTTGTGGCAGAGTCAACAGCCTGGCCTCCTGTTGGTGCGGGGGAGGGACGGGCACTGTAGCATGAGGTGTTCACCGTCCCCCCAACCGTAGGCCTTCAGGACCTACGCACCACAGCCCGTTTGTTGGAGGCGAGGGTGACCCTCGGGTCAGCCTGCTCCATCTTGGGCTTAGAGCTAATGACTTTTCTTCCTTCTCTGATGAGAAGATTAAGAAAATCTGCCAGACCTTCACTTCCTCCCCAACAATGACTACACAACACAGCCGACAATCCACTACGTCTCTTTCAAGCTTCTCAACCTTAACAGAAGAGGAGACACTGCATGTCATCCAAACTTGCAATCCCACCACCTGTCCTCTGGATCCAATCCCTTCAACTATGCTTCAGACCATCACACAGGATCTCCTGCCCCTCATCTCCACAATCATCAATGGGTCATTAACATCTGGCTATGTACCAACTACCTTCAAGCAAGCAAGGGTCATTCCCATCTTGAAGAAACCTGCTCTGGATCCATCAGACATCAACAACTACAGACCGGTATCACTTCTCTCCTTTCTTTCTAAATCTCTGGAACACACTGTTTTTAACCAACTGTCTGTCTATCTCTCACAGAACAAACTCCATGATCCTAACCAGTCTGGATTCAAAGTGGCACATTCCACAGAGACAGCCTTTTTGCTGTTTCTCAGAAACTGCATGCTGCTCGGTCAGCCAAGCTGTCATCTGTTCTTATCTTCCTGGACCTTTCAGCAGCATTTGGCACAGTCAACCACAAGACACTTTTGTCAACCCTCATGAGCCTTAGTATCTGCGGAACAGCATGGGAATGGTTTGCTTCCTACCTGGAAGGTCGCTTATACCAGGTAACATGGAGGGGATCCACATCTGCTCCATGCACACTCACCACTGGTGTCCCACAAGGCTTGGTACTTGGTCCCCTCCTTTTCTCCCTCTATACCCACTCCATTGGTCAAGTTATATCCTCACATGGTTTTTTTTATCACTGTTATGCAGATGACACTCAACTAATCTTTTCTTTCCCTCCATCAGATACCACAGCTTCCGCTCGGATCTCAGCATGCTTGACAGACATATCTTCATAGATGAGTATTTACCAAATAAAACTCAACCCCAGCAAAACAGAACTGCTGGTCATCCCAGGTGATTCATCTCCAGGTCAAGATCTCCAAATAACACTTCATGACTCTCTGCTCTCCCCTTCAGCCACTGCTCGTAACCTTGGGGTAACTATGGACAATGAACTGTCCTTCTTTCCACATGTCACTAATGTTGCTCGTTCTTGTCGATTTCTTGTCTATAACATCTGAAGGATTCGACCATTTCAGTCCACACAGGCTGCCCAGGTACTTGTTCAATCTCTTGTCATTTCAAGACTTGAGTACTGCAACTCTCTGCTGGCAGGTCTTCCCCTGAACGCTATTTGTCCACTGCAAATGATCCAAAAAGCAGCTGCACAACTTGTGTTCAATCTGCCCAAGTTCTCCCACACCACCCCACTGTTGCGCTCCCTTCACTGGCTTCCAGTAGCTGCACGTATCAGATTCAAAACACTGATGCTTCCCTACAAGGCCAAAAATGGACAAGCACCATCTTACCTCAGTGACCTCATCACATCTTGCACTGCACCACGCTGTCTGAAATCCTTCAGCACTGCTCGACTGGTACCACCTTCTCTCAGAATGAGAGTTAAGTACACTTCAAGGCTCTTCTCTGTTCTGGCACTGAGGTGGTGGAATGAACTTCCCTTAGAAGTCTGTACAGCAGAGCCCCTGACTTCAAACGAAGACTTATTTCCTACCACTTCCTGAAATACTTAAATTAGCACTTTCCAAGTTTGTAGAATTCAAAGGTTATATTTATATTAAGTTTGTAATCTTGCGTACCAGTGTAGATTTATTCATTACTAGAGACTCAAAGCACTTTTGTACGTCGCTCTGGATAAGGGCGTCTGCTAAATGCTGCAAATGTAAATGTAAATGCGTCGCTGGGGCCCCTTAGGCTCGGCCCGCAGAGATCGGGTGGCAACGCTATGTTTCTGGGCCTTGCGGTGCCCAGAAGGACCGGGCTGGGGCTGAAGCCAAACAGCCCCTTGAGATTGGCGAGGGAGGTCCTGCTGAAATGCAGCCGACTGCTTTTTAGACTGCTGGAACCTTCTTAACGACCACTGTTACAGTGTCGCCAAACAGCCCAGGAGGAGTCATCGGTGAATTCAACAGCACAGCTCTATCCTTATCTGGGAGATCAGATACCAGGGCCGCCATGGACCGACCAACGGCCCACGCCGTGTGCTTGGTGGTCCGACGGGTCAGGGCGGCAGCGTGACGCAACTGCTTAATATTGTCGGCCCCGGACATAAGTCCCTCATCCAAATCTAGTAGCAGGTCAGCCTGGTATGCCTGCAACACACCCATGGTGTGGAGGCAACCCGCAGCCTGGCCTGCTGCCGAGTAAGCCTTCCACACAAAGGCTGATGTTGCATGCAATGGCTTAGTAGGGAATACTGAGGCCTTTAGTGATGATGCAATGCTAGGGGAGTGATAGCTGGCTAGTGTCTATTTCACACATGGCATCGTCCCGTAGCCGCACTCCTTAGCCCCAACTACGTTCGCGTAGAGCAAGGAGTTTTGAGAAAAGGTGCGAGCAGCATACGGGTCTCCCAGGACCTGGACACCTCAATGTGCAGGTCAGGAAAGAACGGAAAGCAGAGGCAGTGACAGGGGGCACAGGAAGCGCTCATCCACCTTACTGGGTGCGCGCTGCTTCTGCTTCTCGACCGGCCAAGCTAGATCCAGCTTGGATACGGCCCATGTCATGACCTAGAGGAACTCCTCTTACAGCACAGGCTGTGAGGAGTCCACGGGCTCGCTAGCATCCATCATCTCATCCTCCTCAGAGGGAGAGACATGTAACACTGCCCTGCTCGTGCCAAGAAAAGAAGCAGCCATCGGGCCTGCTTCCCTGAGAGAGCAGGTGCTCAATACAGCAGGGGAGGCTGGAGAGGACTCATCCAACTCCAAACCTGCTGCTTAATCAGCCTGCGAGCCCCACGAGCACTGGCGCCGCTTTGCCTCGGCAAGAGCGGGACCGGAGCCGCAAGGGAGAGCGCTCTTTTCCGGGAGCGAAGCGTGTTCATAGCCATGTGGCTACAATGCGAGCAATCGTCTCCCTCGAGAGCCGATTAAGCATGCTCCACTTCCAAGCAAACAACGTACTGATCGTGCGTATCCTTTCCCGTAATGAAACAGGGACACGGATGAACACACTTCCGATATTTTTGTTTGCTAGCCATCACTCAGTCAAAAACACAGCTAAACAGCACTCTCCTGAACGAGCAGAAGCACACGTCGTGCAGCCTACTGTGTATGGACTGTAGTTCAAAAATTGCTTTCTAGTTCTATTAATCAGAGAAAAGAGACAGAGAGTCGACATAAGTATAAAGATATACAATTTTATTTACCTCTGCAGAAGAAAATAGACGCTCCTCAGTCAGACAATGCTGCACTGAGCCCAAGCGCACCGATCAAACCCTTCTACATGTTTTTTATGCTGTTATTCAACCTTCGAGATCACACCACCATTACGACATTGCATTATAATCAATTGTTTTCAATTACAACATTGCATTATAATCAATTGTTTTCAATCACTGTTTAAGACAATATTATTAATTCTCTTATTACGACCTTGCAATATTATACTGATTGGTTTGTTCCATAATAATACTAATCATTTGTTTCCCGTGCTGTTCCAGTTCACTTCTCCCAAGTGACGCATTTTGCACACAGATGTTTTCCCATTCTGTACAAAGATAATCTTTTATCTGAGAACACAGTGCCCGGTCGAGAGAATGTGCTTCAGACATGCTGTCTTGATCACATTCTCAGTTTCAGCTTTGGAAAATCTCATACATACATTGATTATAACAAAATACAAATACATTAATATTATAATAATAATGTTAAATTTTCATATTACAGGATCTGTGCAGCTGCAGCTACACTTGTCTACCAACAAAAACTCTAATTCCATTCACACTAAGCTGCCACTCCTGGGCCCCTGTGAAATGGTTTTGAATCAGTTGTATAAATGAGATGAATTTAGGTCACTTTGGATAAGGACATATTCCAAATGCCAGAAATGTAAATGCAAAAAAAATGCAATTAAGATTTGTTCATGTAGGAGGTGGTAGCTTAGTGGTTAAGGCATTGATAAAGGACCTTAACTCTCAAATGCTCAGTTGTAAGTTAGTGCTTTTAAGGTTTTGGCATCTGGATCAGACGGTCACAAGATTAAATCCCAGCACCAGCAAGTTGTCAATGCTGGGCCCTAAATGTAAAATTGCTGTGAAATAGCCTACATAGCAACAGTATTGCTTATTGGCAGTGGTACTATGCAAGTGGGGCCTACACAAGTTGTTTTGATGTTATGGCTGATTGGTGTGTATTAATTTTCTTAGCCAATTTCTTGGCACAACAACTTCAAAGATTATACTAAAAACCTTCTGCAAATTGAAATCGTCTGATCCAGGCCTTGCAGCAGTGTTATAGGATTTATGTTGTGAATATTACCTAGCATTGTGGCTTGCATTCTTTATAAACTACACAAAAAAGAAACTTGAAACTAATGCCCTTCCCCCTGCCAGCCCCAAAACCATACACAGAGGCAAACTTCTTTTAGATTGAAGCTGCTTAGGTTTAAAAGTCACACCTCCTTTTTTGAGCATGTATAATTTTACCGTAGAGAATTTTCATTATAGCTGTATAAATACCAGGAATCTTTTCCGATCAACCAGACAAAACATCACAGCATACTTTCAGCTAAACATTCTTAATATTTTACATCTAAAAGAGGTTGATGGAGCCTGTCTTTACACTCTTGCATGTAGTATTGGCAATTATAAGTTTTTCCAGAGCAAATGGGACCACATGTATCCAACAAGGAGAGCCTGCATACCCACAGATCTGGAAGGATGGTGATATCATTATTGGAGGGGCTTTTCCCTTCCATAGTATTTGGGAGGCCATTGACTTATCCTATGTGGTCATGCCACCACCAGTAAAGTGCATAAGGTAAGCAGCATAGGAAAGAGAAACAATTAGCACACATTTAGAATCATACTGAAAAGTAATATAATTTAGATTTAGTATGTTTGAAGTTTGCTTCTCTTTTTTTCCTGCTCAGCCTTGATTTGAGATCACTGCAGTTTTCCCAGACACTGATCTTTGCAGTAGAGGAGATAAACAACAGTTCTTCATTACTGCCAGGTGTTTCTCTCGGATACAAGATCTATGATACTTGTGGTTTTGCGGCTCAAGGGATTAGAATAGCCATGGCACTTGTTAACGGCAATGAGAACAATGAAAACAATGCTTCAAATGATCGTTGTACAAAACCAGCCCAGGTCCAAGCCATAATAGGTGAAACATACTCATCAGTGTCTATGGCAATTGCAAACAGTATTGGGCCTTTCAGTGTTCCTATAGTAAGTATTTGTTTAAGTGGTTATTGATGGAAAATAGTATGCACCCACTATTTTAACAAATTTTATGTTATAATCAATAATAGAGCAATGTGGTCCTTTTTTTTTAGATCAGTCACTGTGCCACCTGTGAATGTCTCAGTGACAAGAAGAAATATCCCTCATTTCTGCGCACTATCCCCAGTGATTATTACCAGAGCAGAGCTCTTGCAGAGATGGTTAAACACTTTGGCTGGACCTGGGTGGGAGCAATACGAAGGGATGACGACTATGGGAACAGTGGAATGGCTGCATTTACTGAAATTGCAGTACAATTGGGAATCTGCTTAGAATATTCCTTTCCATATTTTCGAACATACTCAAAAGACAGAGTGTTGAGAATCATCGAACAGATCAAAATCTCCACTTCTCGTGTGATAGTTGGATTTCTAGACAGCTGGGATTTAGAGAGTCTGCTGCATATATTTTTTGAGCATAACATAACTGGATATCAGTGGGTTGGCACAGAGGCCTGGATCTCCGACCCAGTGCTTGCTAATTTGGACAAGTACAATATTCTGCAAGGAGCTATAGGACTTACAATGCCTAAAGCAAAGGTGACGGGTCTGCAGGATTTCATTCTAGATGTAAAACCATTAAAATCTGTAGGCAGTGCCATTTTTCCTGAATTCTGGAGAGCTTTGTTTGACTGTGAATATACAATGCAGAACAATTCGAAAGGTTTGCCAGTGTGCACAGGAGAAGAGCAGCTGTCTGAAGTGGAAAACACTTTCACTGACATGTCCCTAATGCCATTTTTTGTTAACGTGTATAAAGGTGTTTATGCCATTGCTCATACACTACACAGCCTTCTTGGGTGCAAAAAAACATGTAATACAAAACAACAGCCCGATCCTCTCACAGTAAGTAAATATATAGATATATATATATTTAGTTAGGTAGTTCAGGGTAAATGTGTAAATTACATATTTATGAGTAATATGCATACATTTCTTCAGTTTCTAGAACACCTCAAAAAGGTATATTTCAAAACCAAAGAAGGGGAAGTAGTTTATTTTGATAAAAACGGTGACCCTCCTGCTAAATATGAGATAATAAACTGGCAAAGAAATAAACATGATCAACATGAATTTATTACTGTTGGACTTTATGACTCCAGTTTACATAATGATCAATTAACAATAAATATGACCTCTATAGTGTGGGCACAAAATACCAATCAGGTAAGTGAAGGGAGAATTAGTTTTCTTACTTTTTTTGTATTAAATTGAAATTTCCAATGCTTATTTATTTTTTATTTCTGTTGTCTATACCTTTTAGGCAAATTAATATTTTTCTAAATCATAGGTACCTATATCTATATGCAGTGAGAACTGCCCTCCGGGTACGAGGAAGGCTGTACAGAAAGGAAAGCCTATCTGTTGCTTTGACTGCATACCATGTGCCGAAGGAGAGATCAGCAATATGACAGGTACAAAAATAAAGAAAAAGGAAATAACTGCACAATATATTGGAATTACTTTTGTCAGTAGAGATTCTTCAAATAATGTCTAGGAAGGTTTAGTATACTTTGCTGCTGATATTTTCCTTGTACATCTAATGTGTTTTTTATGGTTTATTTCCCTTCAATGTATCGGACAGATTCCATTGAATGTGAGCAATGCTCCCAAGATTACTGGTCAAATTCACAAAGAGTTAAATGTGTAAAGAAGGAAATTGAATATTTTTCCTACGAAGAAACCATGGGAATTTTGCTAACAGCTGTTTCTATTATTGGTGCATTTCTAACAATGGTAATATCAGTAATATTCTTTAGACATAAAAATACCCCAATAGTCAAAGCCAACAACTCTGAACTGAGCTTCCTGCTGCTCTTCTCACTGACTCTGTGTTTCCTCTGTTCACTTACTTTTATTGGTCAGCCCTCTGAGTGGTCCTGTATGCTGCGGCACACAGCGTTTGGGATCACCTTCGTCCTCTGCATCTCCTGTGTTCTGGGGAAAACCATAGTTGTGTTAATGGCCTTCAGGGCTACACTTCCAGGAAGTAATATCATAAAATGGTTTGGTCCTTTACAACAGAGACTCAGTGTAGTTGTATTCACTTTAATACAGGTTCTTATTTGTGTGCTTTGGTTAACAATATCCCCTCCTTTCCCTTTCAAAAATCTAATCAGCTACAATGAAAAAATTATTCTAGAATGTAATTTGGGTTCACCTATAGGTTTCTGGGCCGTGCTGGGTTATATAGGATTTTTGGCTCTTTTATGTTTTGTTTTGGCTTTTCTGGCACGAAAGCTGCCTGATAACTTTAATGAAGCCAAATTCATCACATTCAGTATGCTTATATTCTGTGCAGTATGGATCACTTTTATTCCGGCTTATGTCAGCTCTCCTGGAAAGTTCACTGTTGCTGTAGAGATCTTTGCCATTTTGGCCTCAAGCTTTGGGTTATTGTTTTGCATATTTCTTCCAAAGTGTTATATCATTATACTTAAACCAGAAAAAAACACTAAAAAGCAAATGATGGTAAAGCACAAGTAAATTGTGCAAATGTTTAACTTATTTAATAGATTTAATGGTAATTTTACATCATATGGCCAGTGAAATAATTTATCCTGCAGGTTTGCAGATCGGGCAACAATATCAGATACTCATTCCATTGCTATTAGTAATAACTTTCAAATAAACAATAAAATTCTGTTGGAATGACAGGAACACAACTAATGCAAAGAATCCAATGTAATGTAATGCGATATAGAATGCCAATGATGACAATATGCAAAATGTCAGGTTGTGTATAAGAGTATGGGAAAGCATCAACAATGTTGAAGCACACCACTATTTCAAAATATGTTTTTATTGTGCAATTAGCCCTAAGTGTAACCAGTAATTATGCTTATTACAATTAATTTACTTATTTAATAAACCAATGTTATTCAAATAAAGCTAAAATTAGGATTTGTGTGAACTTTTTGTTACTGTAGTTAGTGCTAAACCGATCTTTATATTGTTACTGTTCGAAGTCATAACATGATAAGAAACAAATAAAATGTTTACTGCATTTGTATATATTTATTGCAAATGTGAATTTGATAGAACTTAATTAATTAACTGAATAAATTTAAGTAACATAAAGTGGGTATAAAGTGCTATACCAGGATTTCATTTAGGACAGTACCATTTTATCTACGAAGGCAATGTGCCTAAATGTTTTTTCTTTTATTTGATAGGCACAACACAGTCACCCAAAATGCCAAAAGCATACAACTAAAGCTGCTTAGATAACCTCATCCAGAGTTACATTTATCTATTCGACTGAGAAGCTATAGGTTTAAGGGCCATGCTCTAGGGCCAAGAAATGACAGTTTTGTGTTCAATGCCTTAACCACTTATCTATCACCTTCCCATAATATTAATCTGAATTTAAATTATTAAACAATTTCTAATTGTTTTGGTGACGAAACACAAGAAATAATTGTTATCTACACACGTACACTGACAAAAGTGCAATTGCGTGGTTGTAAATGTTACATAAATAAATCTGTGATATGAAAATAAAATGTTGTTTGTATTTTTACATGACTATATTTAGTTTTTAATCAATCTGCATTTGTTTATTTGTTCTGCCTCGTTCAATTTACTCGATGATTATTTTCCATCATGTTTTGTGGGTCTGGAAACTCTAAATTAACGAAGCGCAAAAACATGGACAGGCATGAGAAAAGTATGATGGCTAGACAACTGAGTTATAACATCTCCAAAAATGTCAGGTCTCAAGGGACGTTCCAATATGCAGTGGATACTTTTAAAAGTGGTCCAATAGAGGTGAACACGGTAAACACGGACAGGTCAATAGGTGCACAAGGCTTCCTGATGCATGTATGAAAACTAGGTGAAGACTAGTCAATCTGTTTCAATGCCATAGAAAGTCTTTGGGTTGCGTATCTAACCCTAGTTCCCTGAGGAAACGAGGCGCTTCGTCGAAACGCTTTGAGAATGCGCCTGAGTGTTCACGCTCTGAAATAATGTGTGTAATCAGTCAAAAATTGGACGCTGGCCGTCACCAATGAGGTGATGTCACGACCAGGAGTATAAAGCGCATATGAGTGAGGACAGTGGCAGCTTCTGTAAGAGAGAAGGAATCGCTGCAGGGACGCCGGAGTTGTGGCATAGACACGCAGTGTCTCATTCCCTCAGGGAACTAGGGTTACATACGTAACCCAGAGACGTTCCCTTTCAGGAACTCGAGCTGCGTCGCAAAGCTTTTGGTCAGACTGTGCAATCATGCCAGACTGACCAGTCCCTGCCTAGTGTGTGTCTGTTACAACAGCTAGAGAAGGACTGAGGGGCCAGAAGTGGTACTGCAGTCTAGGTTATAGAACCGCACAAAGGTCATGGGGTGGACCAACCCGCAGAGTTACATATGTCTTGGAGGGCACTCAAAAGGACCAAGATTTTGATGCAGCCACACTCCGGGCGGAGTGTGCTCTGACCCCGAATGGAGCGGGGAGACCAGAGGACTTATAAGACGATGTGATAGCATCAACAATCCACCTGCTCAGAGTCTGCTTATTAGCAGGGAGGCCTCTCTTGAAAGGGCCGTAGCAGACAAGCACCTGATCGGTCCTTCTCCAAAGACCTGTCCTGTGGACGTAGGTGTACAATGCATGCACTGGACATAGCCAGTTCAATTTCTCCTGGTCTGGGGCCTGGAACGGATGAGGAAAAAAATGCCTGTAGTCTTGTGGTTTGTGGGATGACCTAGGGCACCTTGGGCAGGTAACCCGTATGGGTGTACAGAAAGGCTCCAGGAAGGAGGGTGCCACAGAAAGGGCCTGCAGATCCCCTACCCACCTGATAGAGCAGTTGGCCAACAAAAACACAGTCTTGAGTTTAAGGTGCCTCCTGGATGCCTCTGATAGAGGCTCGAAGCGAAGGGGGGAGTTGGCTCAGACAGAAAACACGTTATCATCTGGACTCTGCCAGAGATTGCCATGGGGGCATGATAAGCCAAAGTGGCGGACATGTAGACTTAGCGTGGACAGAGCCAACCCCTTGGTGAACTATCCAAGAAAGAATCCAGCACTGAACCATCCGGGCAGTGGCCTGGATCCAGCAGGTGGTGCTCACACCACGAGCAGAACAGATGCCACCTGCGACACATGACCTCCCCTTGGTGGAGAGACCAGAACCTCGGAGCTGTGCCCCCTCAGGGGCCACAGCCACAGCTTCCACAGCTCTGGTCGGGGGTGAAATATGCCCCCCCCAGCTGGGGAAGGACAGCCACCTTGGAGCTACCTGGAGGAGACTGACTCCGTCCTGGCGAACCCTCTCCAGAACTCCTGGAAGCACCACGACAAGGGGAAAAACGTTCAAACACAGCATCGGCCACACATGAGACATGGTGTCCAGCCCCAGCGGAGGAGTAAGGGAGAACCAGAGGGGACAGTCCGACGTCTCTTGAGATGCGAACAGATCCACCTGGGCTCTTCCAAATTTCTCCCAAACCTGCTCCACCACATCAGGGTGGAGCCGCCATTCCCCGGGTCTTAACCTCTGCCTCGACCGGGTGTCTGCTGCCTCGTTCAACTGGCCCAAGATGTAAACCGCCCTCAATGAGAGAAGTTTCCCCTGGGCCCAAAGGAGACACCAAGATAGGTGGTTCTCTGTAATGGAGAAAGCACACTCTTTCTGGCGTTTAGCCAAAACCCCAACGCCTTCATGTGGGCAAGAATGAAATCTCAATGCCGGACTGCCAACTGCTCTGATTGAGCTAGGATCAACCTATCGATGATGAAGTTGAGGATGGGAATGCCTTGAGACCTCAAGGGAACCAGAGGCGCATCCACCCATTTTGTGAAGGTACGGGGTGAAAGGTCAAGGCCAAACGGTAGAACCCAGTATTGGTAAGCTTCGGCTTCGAAAGCAAGCCTTAGGCACTTCCTGTGAGAAGGTAGGATGGATACATGAAAGTATGTATTCATTAGATCTACTGTGACAAACCAGTCCTTGGATCTGATTTAAAGCACGACCTGCTTGAGGGTCAGCAACTTGAACCTGAGTCTCTTGAGAGAGCAGTTCAGCTGATGTAGAGCTAAGATAGGACGCTACGCTCCGTCCTTTTTGTAAACTATGAAGTACCGGTTGTATAACCCGGACTCTAGTTCTGATGGAGAGACCACCTTGATGGCCTCCTCCCTCAGGAGAGTGTTTACTTCTGTCCATGACCAGAGCCTGCTGGCCTCCCACCAGGGTGGGAAGAACTCCGTGAAAACAAGGCGGAGGAGACCTGAACTGAATCGAGTAGCCTCGCTCTACGGCTTGTGCAGGACCCACTAAGACACATCTGGAAAAGCTTTTCAAGCTTTTAGAAAGTGCCCTAGGGGTATCAGTCTCTCAAGACTGACCTCTGGTGTGCCTAGAGCTGGGGCAGTGCCCTGAGACATCTCTAGGGGTGGCAAGATCTCCTGGACCACAATGATGACAGGTGGAGACCAAGGAGAGAGCTTGCTGGAGCTGGCCGTGCCCTGAAGCACCGAGGGTGGCAGGGTTAACGTACCAGGTCCCTGAGTGGGCCTGAACAGGGCTGGAACCAGATAGAGCGGAGTGGCACGCCTCTCCACGGCCAGATCCGCAAAAAGTCCCGTGTCAGGACTTTCCCGTCGAAGCCTTCCTACTGAAGATGACAATCCTCAGAGCTGTCACCTCACTAGGCTCAGATGCCGAGTGCCATGCAGGATCCCTCACAGGGGGAGAGCGAGACGTGATGCTGCGTTCCTGCACCTCCCAGTGGGAGGTGTGGGTTGCGGTTGTGGGTTGCATGTGAGCGTTGTGGGTGGACACCAGGGAAGCCATAGACCAGCTAATGGCCCTATCAGTCTCTTTAGTGGTCCTGAGAGCCAGATCCACCGTATGGTGACGCTTAACAAAATGGCTGCCCGGGGCACCTTCCACTCATGTCGGGGTCTTGAGGGAGGAAGTGATCCCGGAAGAGATAGCTCGCAAGCGTCTCTTCAACCCACAGCATCGCTCCATACCCATGCACTTTACGCCCCAAACGTGTGAATACAACGTTGAAAGGGGGCTGAATGGGCTACTTCTATGAACATGACACTTCAGTGTACCGATCTGGTTACTGCATTATTATTATTATTATTATTATTATTATTATTATTATTATTATTTTTTTAGCTCTACGGGCAAAGCTCGCAAAGCACACACCCCCCCCTCCTCCTCAGAGGAAGAGAGGCGGAGCAAATGCTCTCGTAGCAGGGGGAAGAATTCCCGAAAGGTATGCTTCCGAGCCTGCGAGCGAGTGCTGGACCAAGCAGGTAAGGTTGAAGAAAGGGACAAGCCTGTCTCGAAAGCCTTTGCGAGGTCCATTTGCGAGCCTAGGAACTGCTGCTGTTGGCAGTTGACATGCAACCGGCTCTCTCGAGAACCGACTAGCGCGCTCCACTCAGAGGAACATATATGCTTTTGACAAACAATCTGACAAACAATTTGACAGACAACACAACACACTGAGCACATTCTGAACAACAGAAGCTGCCGCTGCCCTCGCTCATATGCGCTTTATACTCCTGGTCGTGACGTCACCTTATTGGTGATGGCCAGCATCCAATTTTTGACTAATAAAACACATTATTTCAGAGCGTGAACACTCAGGCGCATTCCCAAAGCGTTTCGACGCAGCTCGAGTTCCTGAAAAGGAACAGCTGCTCTGGAATAAAGTGCTGAATTTGCGAATGCTGTCTATAACAGAAAGGTGTCAGAACACAAAGCACATTTCAGCCTACTGTGTATGGATCTGTGCAGCTGCTGCTACACTTTTCTACTAACAAATACTCTCTAATTCCATTCACACTAAGCTGCCACTTCTGTGCCCCTGTGAAATGGTCTTGAATCAGTTGTACAAATGAGATGAATGTAGGTCACTTTGGATTAGGACATATCCCAAATGCCAGAATGTAAATGAAAAATAATGCAATTAGGATTATTTCATGTAGGAGGTGCTTAGTGGTTAATGCATTGATAAAGGACCTTAACTCTCAAATGCTCAGTTGTAAGTTAATGTTTTTAATGTGTGGGCATCTGGTACGGAAGGTCACAAGATTAAATCCCAGCACCAGCAAGTTGTCAATGCTGGGCCCTAAATGTAAAATTGCTGTTAAATAGCCTACATAGCAACAGTATTGCTTATTGGCAGTGGTATTATGCAAGTGGAGCCTACACAAGTTGTTTTGATGTTATCGCTGATTGGTGTGTATTAATTTTCTTAGCCAAATTCCTGGCACAACAACTTCAAAGATTATACTAAAAACCTTCTGAAAATTGAAATCGTCTGATCCAGGTCTTGCAGCACTGTTATAGGATTTCTGTTCTGAATATTACCCAGCATTGTGGCTTGCTTTCTTTATCAACTACACAAAAAAGAAACTTGAAACTAATGCCTTTCCCCCTGCCGCCCCCAAAACCATACACAGAGGCAAACTTCTTTCAGATTGAAGCTGCTCAGGTTTAAAAGCCACACCTCCTTTTTTGAGCATGTGTAATTTTACCGTAGAGAATTTTCATTATAGGTGTATAAATACCAGGAATCTTTTCCGATCAAACAGACAAAACATCACAGCATACTTTCAACTAACCATTCTTAATATTTTACATCTGAAGAGGTTGATGGAGCCCATCTTTACACTCTTGCATGTAGTATTGGCAATTATAAGTTTTTCCAGAGCAAATGGGACCACATGTAGCCTACAAGGAGAGCCTGCATACCCACAGATCTGGAAGGATGGTGATATCATTATTGGAGGGGCTTTTCCCTTCCATAGTATTTGGGAGGCCATTGACTTATCCTATGTGGTCATGCCACCACCAGTAAAGTGCATAAGGTAAGCAGCATAGGAAAGAGAAACAATTAGCACACATTTAGAATCATACTGAAAAGTAATATGATTTAGATTTAGTATGTTTGAAGTTTGCTTCTCTTTCTTTCCTGCTCAGCCTTGATTTGAGAGCACTGCAGTTTTCCCAGACACTGATCTTTGCAGTAGAGGAGATAAACAACAGTTCTTCATTACTGCCAGGTGTTTCTCTCGGATACAAGATCTATGATACTTGTGGTTTTGCGGCACAAGGGATTAGAATGGCCATGGCACTTGTTAACGGCAATGAGAACAATGAAAATAATGCTTCAAATGATCATTGTACAAAACCAGCCCAGGTCCAAGCCATAATAGGTGAAACATACTCATCAGTGTCTATGGCAATTGCAAACAGTATTGGGCCTTTCAGTGTTCCTATAGTAAGTATTTGTTTAAGTGGTTATTCATGGAAAATAGTATGCACCCACTATTTTAACAAATTTTATGTTATAATCAATAATGCCAGCAATGTGGTCCTTTTTTTTTCAGATCAGTCACTATGCCACCTGTGAATGTCTCAGTGACAAGAAGAAATATCCCTCATTTCTGCGCACTATCCCCAGTGATTATTACCAGAGCAGAGCTCTTGCAGAGATGGTTAAACACTTTGGCTGGACCTGGGTGGGAGCAATACGAAGAGATGACGACTATGGGAACAGTGGAATGGCTGCATTTACTGAAATTGCAGTACAGTTGGGAATCTGCTTAGAATATTCCCTTCCATATTTTCGAACATACTCAAAAGACAGAGTGTTGAGAATCATCGAACAGATCAAAATCTCCACTTCTCGTGTAATAGTTGGATTTCTCGACACCTGGGATTTAGAGAGTCTGCTGCATATATTTTTGGAGCATAACATAACTGGATATCAGTGGGTTGGCACAGAGGCCTGGATTTTCGACCCAGAGCTTGCTAATTTGGACAAGTACAATATACTGCAAGGAGCTATAGGTCTCGCAATCCCTAAAACAAAGGTGACGGGTCTGCAGGATTTCATTCTAGATGTAAAACCATTAAAATCTGTAGGCAGTGCCATTTTTCCTGAATTCTGGAGAGCTTTGTTTGACTGTGAATATACAATGCAGAACAATTCGAAAGGTTTGCCAGTGTGCACAGGAGAAGAGCAGCTGTCTGAAGTGGAAAACACTTTCACTGACATGTCCCTAATGCCCATTTTTAGTAACGTGTATAAGGGAGTTTATGCCATTGCTCATACACTACACAGCCTTCTTGGGTGCGAAAAAACATGTAATACAAAACAACAGCCCGATCCTCTCACAGTAAGTAAAAATATATAGATATATATATATATAGAGAGAGAGAGAGAGAGAGAGAGAGAGAGAGAGAGAGGGAGTTAGTTAGTAAGTTCAGGGTAAATGTGTAAATTACATATTTATGAGTAATATGCGTACATTTCTTCAGTTTCTAGAACACCTCAAAAAAGTATATTTCAAAACCAAAGAAGGGGAAGAAGTTTATTTTGATAAAAACGGTGACCCTCCTGCTAAATATGAGATAATAAACTGGCAAAGAAATAAACATGATCAACATGAATTTATTACTGTTGGACTTTATGACTCCAGTTTACATAATGATCAATTAACAATAAATATGGCCTCTATAGTGTGGGCACAAAATACCAATCAGGTAAGTGAAGGAAGAATTGGTTTATTTTTTTTGTATTAAATTTCCAATGCTTTTTTTTTTTTTGTTGTTGTCTGTAGGCAAATTAATATTTTTCTAAATCATAGGTACCTATATCTATATGCAGTGAGAACTGCCCTCCAGGTACGAGGAAGGCTGTACAGAAAGGAAAGCCTATCTGTTGCTTTGACTGCATACCATGTGCCGAAGGAGAGATCAGCAATATGACAGGTACAAAAATAAAGAAAAAGGAAATAACTGCACAATATATTGGAATTACTTTTGTCAGTAGAGATTCTTCAAATGGTGTCTAGGAAGGTTTAGTATACTTTGCTGCTGATATTTTCCTTGTACATCTAATGTGTTTTTTATGGTTTATTTCCCTTCAATGTATCGGACAGATTCCATTGAATGTGAGCAATGCTCCCAAGATTACTGGTCAAATTCACTAAGAGTTGAATGTGTAAAGAAGGAAATTGAATATTTGTCCTATGAAGAAACCATGGGAATTTTGCTAACAGCTGTTTCTATTATTGGTGCATTTCTAACAATGGTAATATCAGTAATATTCTTTAGACATAAAAATACCCCAATAGTCAAAGCCAACAACTCTGAACTGAGCTTCCTGCTGCTCTTCTCACTGACTCTGTGTTTCCTCTGTTCACTTACTTTTATTGGTCAGCCCTCTGAGTGGTCCTGTATGCTGCGGCACACAGCGTTTGGGATCACCTTCGTCCTCTGCATCTCCTGTCTTCTGGGGAAAACCATAGTTGTGTTAATGGCCTTCAGGGCTACACTTCCAGGAAGTAATATCATGAAATGGTTTGGTCCTTTACAACAGAGACTCAGTGTAGTTGTATTCACTTTAATACAGGTTCTTATTTGTGTGCTTTGGTTAACAATATCCCCTCCTTTCCCTTTCAAAAATCTAATCAGCTACAATGAAAAAATTATTCTAGAATGTAATTTGGGTTCACCTATAGGTTTCTGGGCCGTGCTGGGTTATATAGGATTTTTGGCTCTTTTATGTTTTGTTTTGGCTTTTCTGGCACGAAAGCTGCCTGATAACTTTAATGAAGCCAAATTCATCACATTCAGTATGCTTATATTCTGTGCAGTATGGATCACTTTTATTCCGGCTTATGTCAGCTCTCCTGGAAAGTTCACTGTTGCTGTAGAGATCTTTGCCATTTTGGCCTCAAGCTTTGGGTTATTGTTTTGCATATTTCTTCCAAAGTGTTATATCATTATACTTAAACCAGAAAAAAACACTAAAAAGCAAATGATGGTTAAAGCACAAGTAAAGTGAGCATATGTTTGACGTATTTAATGGATTTAATGGTAATTTTACATCATATGGTCAGTGAAATAATTTATCCTGCAGGTTTGCAGATCGGGCAACAATATTAGATACTCATTCCATTGCTATTGTTAATAATTTTCAAACAAACACTAAAGTTCTGTTCGAATGACAGGAACACAAATAATGCAAAGAATCCAATGTAATGTAATGCGATATAGAATGCCAATGATGACAATATGCAAAATGTCAGGCTTTGTAAAAGAGTATGGGAAAGCATTAACAATTTTAAAGCACACCACTATTTCAAAATATGTATTTAATGTGCAATTAGCCCTAAGTGTAACCAGTAATTATGCTTATTACAATTAATTTACTTATTTAATAAACCAATGTTATTAAAATAAAGCAAAAATTATGGTTTGTGTGAACTTTCTTGTAACTGTAGTTAGTGCTAAACAGATCTTTATATTTGACATCGATTGCTGTTCGATGTCATAAACATGATAAGAAACAAATAAAATGTTTACTGCATTTTCTATATATTTATTGCAAACTTGAATTTGATAGAACTTAATTAATTAACTGAATAAATTTAAGTAAAATAAAGTGGGTATAAAGTGCTATACCAGGACTTGATTTCAGGACAGTAACATATTATCTACGATTGCAATGTGCCTGAATCTTCACACCTGATTCTACTTTTTTGATCAGTTTCTTATACATTTTACAGGGACCTCCTATTAGGCTCGAATGAAAGTCTTCTCCAGATGAAACGGAAGATTACAGTTTTATGAACATTTGAAAGAAATTGTTGTCTGTCATTCAGGGTGCCATCAATTTTCCCAGGTGCACATTGAGTTAAAAGGTTCAAAGCTTTAATAATCCACTGCTATATTCTACAATAGCACGACTGCCTGCTTCAAAGCATAATTCCTTCACCACTGAACTACCATTTCTCATAGCTGTCCCTTAAGTAATAGTGCTCATTAACCTTTTCAGCAAGTTGTGCTAGATTTTTTCTTGTGTTGCTCATAAATGAGCCTTAGGCACCTATGACCCTGTCACCAGTTTTAAAGTGGTTCTTTATTGCACTTTTTGTAAGAACAAACTACTGCATACTGGGAACACTTAAGAGGCACTTTGTAAACTTCATGGGGCTATTAGTGACCTGCAGAATGCCCAAGATTTTAAACATGCAAATCTTAAATCAGTGCTTCCAAAACTTCATTAGCATTCCGACTTTGCAACGAGAGGGATAAACACACTGGATCTTGTTTGAGATGCAGAACAATGTGGCGACAGAGAAGACCAGGCGCTCTGTCTAAAAACCACAGAAGTCTGCTAGACCAGACTACATTGCTAGCAGAGTGCTCAAATGTGTGTTCAACATCTCCCTGAGCAGCGCCGTTGTTCCTATTTGCCTCAAGACAACAACCATCATTCCAGTGCCAATGAAGTCTACAGTCTCCTGCCTCAAAACCAGTGGTGGAAGATCAGGGCCAGCAAAGCCTTCTCTGCTGGCCTAAACACTATCACAAGCACCAACCTACATTTACAACCTAAATTCTAATATTTGTTCCATAAAATTGCAATAATTTATTCCCAACAGTGTATTGTCTTCATTTCGTAGCGTTTCTCTTGGCTGCACTGCTTCCAGTACGTGTATGTGGATGTTAGATTTTTTGTCCAATCAGATTTCAGCCTTTATGCGCTGTTATGTCAATCTAATCTGCCCAGGGCTTCTAAGTCTGTAGTGCTGGCCTTTTTACCTTTGGGAATATTAGCAATGGGTCTGAACTTCCTGACTGTGAGATCCCCAGCACCACCGCACTGAGCACTGTGGCCCCTCAGGGCTGTGTGCTCAGCCCAATGCTGTTCACTCTGTATCATGACTGTGTAGCAATGCACAGCTCGATTCAGATCATTAATTTTGCAGATGAGCATGATAGGTCTAATCAGCAAGAACGACAAGTCAGCATACAGACAGGAGGTGCAACAGTCAATAACCTGGTGTAGAATCAACAACCCGTCTCTGAACATTGACAAAACTAAAGAGATGGTTATTGACTTTAGGAGAGCATACTGATGCTGACCACTGCAGACCAGGAACAGCCCACAAGAGCTGCAGTTTTGGAGATTCTCTGACCCAGTCGTCTAGACATCACAATTTGGCCCTTGTCAAACTAACTTAAATCCTTATGCTCACCCATTTTAACTGCTTCTAGCACATCAAGGACAAAATGTTCACTTGCTGCCCAATATATCCCATCCACTAACAGGTGCCATGATGACGTGATAATCAGTGTTATTCACTTTACTGGTCATAATGATATGCCTGATCAGTGTATGTGGCGTCTTATGTGCACAAAACACGCCCCTTAATCACAGCTACAATTTCATGTCTAAATTTACATTTGTAAATTCCTGTCCATAAACAGGCACTGATCTTATCCACACTATTATTACTGTTGTTAATGATTAGTACTGTCTTAACTTTCAAAACAGAAGGTTTGTTTTAGAGCCAGTTGCTTTGGAGACAAAGATTTCTGTTACCGGAATCAGACAGAAACCATATTGAGCTGGTGGTAACATATTTTTGGTTGTGCTTTATTGTATACTGACATGATTTTGAAATTGAAAATTGCATCATGTGATTCACACAGAACTACAACTCTAGGCCCAAATCTTATGGACATGAAAATGAGGTAGAGCATCCAAAAGTTGTTGTAATTATCAGAATATCCATTCATATTTAAATTCCAGAATAATGTAAAACAATAAAATGTGTGCATCCTAGTAAGCAGTTAAAATTTATGTTTTCTATTTGTAAAGACTGCACCCAAGGGTCTAATCATTTTGGGAGTCACGCAGTTCTATAAAAGCCCAAACACTGGCCATGGTGTTTAAGCAGAGATGAGAATGAGGTTCCTGCACACATGGCTTTTATTCACTCAGGTCAGAGCAGCTGATCCGCCTTGTAGCTTACTAGGCTTAGACAATTCTCCTCAACTCAGCAAAGATGGGGATGTACTAATTGGTGGTATATTTTCCTTCCATGACAAATGGGACCAGACAACACACGTCTTTACATCTGGGCCTCGGCAACCAAAATGCATAAGGTGAGGAGACGGTGGGAGTGGAAGTAGAACTCTAACAGAGTATTTAAACACAATGAATTCCTTAAATGTTTTCATTATTTACATCAAAACTGATGCAAACATGTTGCTGCATTACAGCTTATGGAAAGCTTATATTTGGTTTCTTGGTCCTGTAGTTTGAGCCTCCGTGAATTTCAGAACGCACAAACAATGGTATTTGCCATTGAGGAAATCAACAACAGAACCGATATTCTTCCTGGATTCAAATTGGGTTATAAAATCTATGATTCCTGTGGGTCAATAGAAATGACAACAAGAGCATCATTGTCCTTAGTTAACGGTAATGGAAAAAATACATCAATGTCTTGCTCCAAACTTGACACGGTTCAAGCAATCATAGGACAAACATCCTCTAGCCCCTCTATTGCCATTTCTGCTACTGTGGGACCTTTGCACATACCTGTGGTAAGACCTTGCTTTTTTGAAATTCAAATGTAATTTTTTTTTTTTTTATAATTATTGATTTCTAATAAAAAGGATAAGCACAAAGTAAAGTATGATAAGCTTTTTAATTCTGTTTTCAGGTCAGTCACTTTGCAACATGTGCATGCCTAAGTGACAAAAAGAAATATCCCTCTTTCTTCAGAACTGTTTCCAGTGATTATTACCAGAGCAGAGCTTTGGCTAAATTAGTCAGGCATTTTGGCTGGACCTGGGTAGGAGCCCTATGCAGTGATAATGACTATGGGAACAATGGCATGAATGAATTCATCATTGCAGCCAAGGAAGAGGGAATCTGTGTTGAGTATTCAAAAGCATTCTTTAGGACGGACCCCCGAGAAAAAGTTCTGAAAGTAGTTGAGCTAATAAAGGCTGCAACCTCCAAAGTTATTGTAGCATTTGTGTCATATTCTGATGTTGGAGTACTTTTCAAGGAAATGGCCTTACAGAACTTGACTGGGTTTCAGTGGATTGGAAGTGAGTCCTGGATCTCTGATAGAAACACAGCGAATGTTCAGTGGCAACATATTCTTAAAGGATCCATGGGTTTTGCTATCCCAAAAGCTCAAATCAATGGCCTACATGAATTTTTGACCAAACTTAATCCAGCTTCTGGTGTAGATGCTTATACCAAATTGTGGGAAACAATATTTGATTGTAAGTTTTCCACACAAGGCAATGTGCAAGAGATTACACAAATGTGCAAGGGCAATGAAAGTCTTGATCAGATCCAAAACCTTTACACAGATGTTTCAGAGTTACGACTTGCAAATAATGTTTACAAGGCTGTCTATGCTGTGGCTTATGCCCTGCATAACAGATTTGGCTGTTCAACAATGGACGGTGAAAAAGGTTCAAATTTGGAAGAGAATTCTGTTGTATGTGCAAACATAACAGATATTAAACCATGGCAGGTAAGAGTAACAATATATCCTGTTAGAAAAATAAATTGTATTTGTTACTGAAGAGTTCGGAATGGTTTATTTAGGTAGTCAGTGAGTTGAAGAAACTCCGTTTTACCACTACAAATGGTGAGGATGTATATTTTGATGAGAATGGAGACCCTGCAGCAAGGTATGAACTGCTGAATTGGCAACAAGGAGCAGATGGTAAAATAGTGTTTGTTAAAGTGGGTTTCTACGATGCCTCTCTGCAAAGAGATCTTCAGCTGTCCTTTAACAACATCAGTATAACATGGGCCCACAACAAACCACAGGTAAATTACAATATTTTGCAATAAAATATAATAAGTCCAAAAATATATTTCAGCAAAATTTAAAAAAATAAATGTTATACAATGGTTTTCAGGTGCCAGTCTCTGTGTGTAGTCCAAGTTGCCCCCCAGGCACCAGGAAGGCTGTGCAGAAAGGAAGGCCAATCTGCTGCTTTGACTGTATACCATGTGCAGAGGGGGAAATCAGTAATATTACAGGTAAAATGCATAGTGTTTTGCTACAATAGTTGACAAAAATACAAAAATATACTACTAAATACTATTTATTTTTCTTATTCCTTCAGATTCTATAACTTGCTTAATGTGTCCACCTGAATTGTGGTCTAATGAAAAGAAAGATACCTGTGTCTTAAAATTAGTGGAGTTCCTGTCATTTGAGGAAATAATGGGAATCATTCTTGTAACATTTTCTTTGTTAGGAGTTTTGGTCACCACCTGTGTTGCTGTAATTTTCTTTAGATACAAGGACACACCAATTGTTAGAGCAAATAATTCTGAGCTGAGCTTCCTGCTGCTCTTCTCACTGACCCTGTGTTTCCTCTGTTCACTTACATTCATTGGTCAGCCCTCTGAGTGGTCCTGTATGCTGCGTCACACAGCATTTGGGATCACCTTCGTCCTCTGTATCTCCTGTGTTCTGGGGAAAACAGTAGTAGTGTTAATGGCCTTCAGAGCTACACTTCCAGGCAGCAATGTCATGAAATGGTTTGGGCCTCTACAGCAGAGACTCAGTGTACTTGCCTTCACTCTTGTACAGGTCCTAATTTGTCTACTTTGGTTAACAATTTCTCCTCCCTTTCCATACAAAAATATGAAGTATTACAAGGAAAAGATCATATTAGAGTGTAATGTAGGTTCAGCTATAGGTTTCTGGGCTGTGCTGGGTTATATAGGACTTCTGGCTCTTTTATGTTTTATTTTGGCTTTTCTGGCCCGGAAGCTGCCTGACAATTTCAACGAAGCAAAATTCATTACATTCAGCATGCTGATATTCTGTGCAGTGTGGATCACCTTTATTCCAGCTTATGTCAGCTCTCCTGGAAAATTCACTGTAGCTGTGGAGATCTTTGCCATTTTATCATCAAGCTTTGGATTATTATTTTGCATATTTGTTCCAAAGTGTTATATTATTATATTAAAGCCAGAGAAAAACACTAAAAAGCAAATGATGGGTAAAGCAGCTACTCAGTAATATACCTATTTAGCTATTCTACTGTAATTTATATATAAAACCAAGATGCATACACAGGTTTCATTGCAGATTGTTTAATGAATTAAAGATTTGTCACAATAAAATGTCCTGCTGTTCATATAATAACTTTGTATCTGTGACTAATTTGGCAACTGGCCCTGGTACATTGTTTATGTATTATAACATACTGCAAATGTACTGTATATACCCATTTCATTTCAGCCAAACAATTGAGTTAATTAGATGTCTTCAAGACATGAATAGGAACTATAAGCAGCAAAACTAAGCAACAAATTAACAGCATAGCCATATTTATTTTAGCAGTCCATACTTAGGAAGGTATTGGAAGTGAAAAAATATTGAGCATTCCACTACGAATATGACAATGGCCCTTTAAATTAGAGTTAAGTTAGAAATAGAGAATTACAAAACTGCTGTGGCTCATGCATTTCTCATGTTCTTTAGAGAAATTTTAAGAAAGGGTTTGAATACACACTGTGTAATAGAGCAATGTAAATTATAGCAAAATATGTCTTTAGTGATTTGTTTTATTTCAGGTTTATAGGACTTGTTTTTTCAAACAACTTCTTGCTTGTAAAAATACAATAGTTATGTCAAATCCTTTAGTATGCATTCATGCAACATGCGATCCTTTATTACATCTTATTTTCAAACCTAATTAAAGAAATAAAGCTATAAAAATGCATATCATTGACAACAGTTCCTTTTTTTTTGTTTCCTTGTTTGTTAAGTGGTAATTGTACAGCTCGATTCAAACTGTTACATTTGTGAAAGGCCATAAAAAGGTCATCTGTCATCTGTTACTATAATGAAAAATTCCCTACAGAATAAAGGTTTATTAAAAAGTCACTTGGGCACATGGCTGACAAAAGATATATTTTAAATTCAATCTAACTTCCCAAGCGAGGATTTTAAAGCACAGGTGACATCATTTCACAAACCGGCACAATAAACATGTAAAAACATGTCACATTACAGTTTATAATTGTTATTGCAGGAACAGCATTCCCTTGTGTGTGGCAGGTGTTAGTGTCTGTGTGCTCTGAAAGCTGTCCCTCAGGTACCACAAAAGCTGTTGGTAAAAAAAAGACTGATGCTCTTATGACTGCATACTAGTCCACCCGGGGTCAATTACTGACAAAACAAGTGCATTTTCCTTCTGGCCATACATGGTACAACCAACTGGCGAATGATATAGTTCAAATCAAATAAATAATTACATATCTTTTTTTTAACATCTCTTTTTTTTTTCTAACATTGACCCCATATAGACTGCCCTCTCAGGCAATTCAATTAAAGTGGACTGATAGATGGATAGTCATTTACACATGTTGGAACATCAGTGTAAATCCACAACGACCAACCTGACTCACTCGCTTAGGCCATGCATCTAGCAGAAGACCTTCCTGCTTCACTTGTGTCAACTCGGACACGATTGCCCTCCTGTACACATCCAGAACTCTTCCCTCCACTACCACCTTTACAGGAGCCTGAAATGGTCAGTGCATGTGGGTCCACCCAAACACTGCTCTACCCTGACTTATTTATATTTTCAGGCTCACCTGATTGCCAGAGTCACATTGAGCTGAAACTGAGCCTGGCCAGGTCTGTGGAGAACCAGGCCATTTCGGAACAAAGGATAGATGCATGTTAGTTGCTCCAGATCTCTGTGGCCTCATGACTTTCCTGCAATCTGAACGCAAAATACAGAGTGCAGGGTCATAGTCAAGGAAGTATATGTTAGGCCTTGATGTGTTTGTGCAGTTGCAGATCTAGATTCAAATTTGATTTTAGATGAGCATTTATGAACCAAAAAAACACTATACTCATTGTGGCAGCATCATGCTAAAAGACTTCACTTCGATAACTAGGAGTCAGGATAGAAGGGTTTATGTAGCTCTTAATACCAATTTATTGTGCCACAAAATATCCAGACCTCTGTTAGACAATTAATGATGAAGCAAAACTTCATCTTCTAGCATTATATCAACCGAAACTCAAGTCCAAGTCAACAAAAGAAATGGTTTAAAAAAATTGACATAAACAAATAAGCCATTCGAAGCTTAGATCTAGATTCTATAAAAGCCTGTAGAGTCATAGGTCACCTAGTCTAAATTTGATAAATTTGGACTGTTAAGGTCAACAGCGTCTAGAAAACAATTGCTGACTTAAACAACCCCTTACTAACAAATGGGATGTGTGAAGAAGAGCATTGCACTATACCATATTGTGTATTTAACAAATAAAGGTTTCTCCTTTTTCTAAAAACTTCAGGTTGCATTTCTTTTAGTAATTCATGGTAGATTTTGAGATATGTTTCGGATTATTGTGTTTTTGTAGAAACAAGCTTGTTTTCAGCTTTAGTTTCTTAACTAGCATGTAGTGTTTTTAAAGATTGCTTCCCAGTCTGTAAAGGCCTCCAAAACACCATTGATTTCACAAAGAATTACTCATACTGGAATATATGTTATAAATTAATATTTAACATGTAATATTAAAACACCCTAATCCAGAGCAACGTACAGCTGAGCAGTTACAGGTTCATGGTTTTGCTTAAAGGCCCAGCACTGTCAGCTTGGTGGTGCTGGGATTTGAACTTGTTAACCTCTGGTCCAGAGACAGATTACTACAGCAGTCCATAGGTCACTTAATGGGCTGCCTAGTGAGTGATATGTGAGACCTTCATTACCAGCCTCTTAAAAAACATGTGTAACCAGGTGGATAGGATCTGAATGCATATAAAGTAAATCAGCATTAAAAAAGAACAGTATTTTCAGAATATTTATTCACTGAACACTTTCTTTGGAACACTATCTGAATTTTAAGTAGATCCTTTTGCTTTCAGTACAGACCAGTTCCTTGCTTGTATTCCACAAAATGTCTAAAATAAAATCATCATATTGAACCATATTTACATGAATACATCATGCAATTTCGGCAGGTTTTTAAGATGCACTTTAAAGATCCTGTAAATGGTCACTGAACTCGCTCTCATTTTCATGAGATCAGGTTGAAACAACTTTTGCTTTGTTGATATGGTGCATTATCATGCCAATGCAATGGGGCAATGTTGGCCAGGAAGGGATGCACAATGTCAGCAACAATACTCAATTAGTCTTTTCCATCATTGCTGCAATGCAACAATGGTGCAGGATCTCATCCAGATGAGACTGTTACAGTACCAGGCAGGAAACAGGCAGTGTCTTCCATAATGCATGTTTATTTTGGTTGTTTTATTCAAGTACATTCTATAAACAGTGATCAACAGTTAGAGAAATATTGATACCAGCCTGTCTAACACTAGAAATCATGTTATAGTCAAAATCACACATCTTGTTTCCAATGTGTACTATCAGCATTAACCAACAAAATCCTGTGTATAACTGCAGGATATTCAGCAAAGCTCTTTTGGCTAGTTGGTGCAGAGTTTTTGTGAGGAAAGAGTTACACAAGTATATACTACAAGTATATGTTAATAGATATGCATCACAGTCGAAGACAAAACAAATATTTGCCTTATAGTAAACATGGTAAAATAATGAGGTAATGCGCTTGTTAAGCCAACACCCAAGTCGATTTGTGAGTGGAAGAGTTATATAAAAGCCCAAACATTGGTGATGAGATTTAGGGTGGGATAAGATAAGAATGAGGTTCCTGCACACATGGTTTTTATTCACTCAGGTGAGAGCAGCTGATCCGCCTTGCAACCGACTAGGGCTGAATAATCCTCCTCAGCTCAGCGAAGACGGAGATGTAATGATTGGCGGTATCTTTTCATTCCACGTCAAAGTTGACCAGACTGTACAATTATTTACAACTGGGCCTCAGCAACCAAAATGTATAAGGTGAGGCACATAAGATGAGTTTAAGTTAGTTTAAAATCTGTTCGGTCAATTCGTATCAATATTATTTCAGAATTTAATCAAATAATATTTCAAAGTATTTCATGAAATGTATTACTGCTTTGGTGCTCATTTAAAAGACATGAGCGTTTGTTTTCTCATTCCTGTAGTTTAAGTCTTCGTGAATTTCAGAATGCACAAACAATGGTATTTGCCATTGAGGAAATCAACAACAGAACCGATATTCTTCCTGGAGTCAAATTGGGATATAAAATCTATGATTCATGTTCATCAATAGAAATGACCACAAGAGCCACTTTGTCCTTAGTTAATGGAAATGAAGGAAATAAATCTATTATCACTTGCTCCATACCTGATACAGTTCAGGCAATCATAGGACAAACATCATCGAGCTCTGCTATTGCCATTGCTGCTACTGTGGGACCTTTAAATATACCAGTGGTAAGACCTTTTTTTTTGTGTGTAAAATGGTTAAAAAACCTCTTATGCTTCCACCTTTAATGGTGAATTATAAATATGTCTAATACTAAAAGTATAATACAGAATTGATATTTGTATTGCAGGTCAGTCACTTTGCAACATGTGCATGCCTAAGTGACAGGAGGAAATATCCGTCTTTCTTCAGGACTGTTCCCAATGATTACTACCAGAGCAGAGCTTTGGCTAAGTTGGTTCGGTATTTTGGTTGGACCTGGGTAGGAGCCCTATGCAGTGATAATGACTATGGGAACAATGGCATAAATAAATTCATCATTGCAGCCAAAGAAGAGGGAATCTGTGTTGAGTACACCAAAGCATTCTTTAGGACGGACCCCCGAGAAAAGATTCTGAAAGTAGTTGAGGTTATAAAATCATCAACCTCCAAAGTTATTGTAGCATTTGTGGCATATTCTGACATCGGAGTTCTTCTAAAGGAAATGGCCTTACAAAACATGACAGGATTTCAGTGGATTGGAAGTGAGTCCTGGATTTCTGATCTAAACCCAGCCAATGTTCAATGGCAGCATATTATAAAAGGATCTTTGGGTTTTGCTATTCCAAAAGCTCAAATCAATGGCCTACATGAATTTCTGACCAAACTTAATCCAACATCTGGTGTAGCAATTTACAAAGAGTTGTGGGAAACATTATTTGAATGCAACTTTCCCTTAAAAAACAATACTAATGTAAAACAAATTTGCAAGGGCAATGAAAGTCTTGCTCAAATTCAAAACCTTTATACAGATGTTTCAGAGTTACGACTTGCAAATAATGTTTACAAGGCCATTTATGCTGTGGCTTATTCCCTGCATAACAGATACGGTTGTTCAAAGTTGGACGGTGGACCACAAAATCTTAGTACATGTAAAAACATAACAGATGTAAAACCCTGGCAGGTACGTGTATCAGAACAGTCTGGTTAAATGTATGTACTTATATTTGCTAGTGATTATTGTCCAATGATTTTCTCAGGTACTCAATGAGTTGAAACGGATACATTTCATTACTACAAATGGAGAGGATGTGTACTTTGATGAGAATGGAGACCCAGCAGCAAGGTATGAGATGCTGAACTGGCAACAAGACAAAAATGGTAAAACAATATTTGTTAAAGTCGGCTTCTATGATGGTTCTTTGCAAGAACACCGTCAGCTGTCTTTTAACAACATCAGTATATCCTGGGCCCATAATAAACCACAGGTAAATGGTTTCATCTAAATAAACAGGCAATATGTACCATAAATATTTTTGAATGTTATGAAAGCACATACACAAAAAAAATGTTTTTAGGTGCCAGTCTCTGTGTGTAGTCCAAGTTGCCCCCCAGGCACCAGGAAGGCTGTGCAGAAAGGAAGGCCAATCTGCTGCTTTGACTGTATACCATGTGCAGAGGGGGAAATCAGTAATATAACAGGTATAAAGAATAGTTATTTGCTATCATTATTATGTATCAGCTTATAAACAATCCAGTCGCAAGCATGGCAATTGCTGATTTAATTATTTTTCTTTCTTTAGATTCTATAATTTGCATCAAGTGCCCACCTGAACTGTGGTCTAATGACAAGAAAACTGCCTGTGTCTTAAAGCTGGTGGAATTCCTGTCATTTGAGGAAATAATGGGAATCATACTTGTATCATTTTCTTTGTTAGGAGTTTCTTTCACCATCTTCATTGCAGTAATTTTTTTCAAACACAAGGACACACCAATTGTTAGAGCAAATAATTCTGAACTGAGCTTCTTGCTTTTATTCTCTCTGACTTTGTGTTTCCTTTGTTCAATAACATTCATTGCTCAGCCTTCTGCATGGTCCTGTATGCTGCGCCACACAGCTTTTGGAATCACATTCGTCCTCTGTATCTCCTGTGTTCTGGGGAAAACTGTAGTTGTGTTAATGGCCTTCAGAGCTACACTTCCAGGTAGTAATGTCATGAAATGGTTTGGGCCTCTACAGCAGAGACTCAGTGTAGTTGCCTTCACTCTCATACAGGTCCTTATTTGCATACTGTGGTTAACAATTTCTCCTCCTTTTCCCTACATGAATATGAACTACTACAAGGAAAAGATCATATTAGAGTGTAATGTAGGTTCTGCTATAGGTTTCTGGGCTGTGCTGGGTTATATAGGACTTCTGGCTCTTTTATGTTTTATTTTGGCTTTTCTGGCCCGGAAGCTACCTGACAATTTCAACGAAGCAAAATTCATCACATTCAGCATGCTGATATTCTGTGCAGTGTGGATCACCTTTATTCCAGCTTATGTCAGCTCTCCTGGAAAATTCACTGTAGCTGTGGAGATTTTTGCCATTTTGGCTTCAAGCTTTGGTTTACTTTTCTGCATATTTGTTCCAAAGTGTTATATCATCATAGTAAAGCCAGAGAAAAACACTAAAAAGCAGATGATAGGTAAAGCCCCTACTAAATGATTTAAATTCAAAATTCAAATAAACTGTAACTTTCATGCATTCCTGGTTACATAACCTTTGAAGCAAAATCTTAATTTCATTTTAGTTATGTTTGTCTACATCTTACACATAGGAAATTTCAATAGTTCAATATTGTATTGTAATCATGACACTAAATAAAAGTTGCTGTTCCTCTGTAGAACCTTAAAATTTGCAATACAAATACTGGCTGATTGTAATGTATATTTTACCTATTATCCAGTTTTTCTGTAATCTGTTTTAATTTTAATGTAACCTAAATGTACTTACACTATGAAATTATTATACCATATTAATAAGGTCAATTTAAAGTACACTTTAACAAGTGTTCTATTTATCTGTGTATACATAACTTCCTTTAGAACAATTCTCAAGCAAATAAATAAATAGCATTGCCACATTTATCATGGAAATGCCTAATAAGAGAACTAAATAATAAACAAAATAATGGATGCTTTCAATTGAATCAGTGTTCATGGCTCTTGTGTCACACAGAAAATAGCATCAGACAGCGGGTTACAGGCCTGTAGTGAACTGGCACTCATAAATCTGTGAAGGCCCATAAAAAGCTCATCTGCGAATATGATGCAAACTATTTCATATTTTTTATGGAACTATAGTTTCATAATAAGGTCATTTTGGGTTTAAATAAAAAAAATAGATTTTCTGTCAGATATGAGTTCCCAATTGAGTGTTTAACACTCAGGTGACAGATAATTTCACAACAAACAAAAAACATGTGAAAACATGTCACATTACACTTTATTATTGTTATTGCAGAAATCATTTTCCCCCATGTGTGGCAGGTGCAAGTGTGTGCTGCGAGGGCCATCCCCCAGGTACTAGAGAAGTTGTTCCGAAAGAAGACTGGCTGCTATTCTGAGTGCACTCCAGGCCCACTAGGAGCAATTACTAGCAAAACAAGTGATGTTTTCCTACTTGCCCCTTTGGTACTTTTAATCAACCAAAAGAAGTTTACGGAGCAAATAAAATGCATACACATTGTCTTCCTATTGAGACATAATTAAATATGTTGTTCATTTTGATGTTCTTATGGGGCACCCCAGTTAAGGGAACAGTTAAGGGAACTGTAGATGTTTCTCTTTGTCCTCATGTGTTCTTTGCATTTGAGGATTGGCCACTCACATTGCACATTGTTCAAGGTCAACTTTGGCACAATATATTCAGACCTTCTTTTAGTTGCATCAAATCACAAGTGGACAGATAAGTAGTTGTCCACACTTGGCACTGTGTCGAGTGTTTTCACATGATGAATGATGGTGACACCGCATTAGAGCAGACACACATACTCTGTCAAACACCACCTGATTCTAAAAAATAGACATTGGCCCAAGTCACATACGTTAATATAAAATTTCTACACACCTGTTAAAAGTTGAATGTAAAAACTGAACCAAGATAAATTTTTAATGAGAAAAAATATATATAAAAAATAAGCTTACAATAACTGAGTTGCACAGGTTTCTAGACCTTTCTTAATAGTTTAAAATAAAAAAGAGCTAATCACATTCAAACTCAATGTTTAAACATAAACTATATGAACGAAAGGATTGGGACACCTGACTTTCCCAGCCACATGTGCTTCTTTCTTAAACTGTTATCACAAAGCTAAAGACACCTCAATTGCACAGGGTGTCTTCGGATGCAGTAGCATGAATTTTTTCTTTCACTTGAACTAGGAGACACAAATCTGTTCTGGCATGACAATGCCCCTGTGCACAAAGCACATTCCATGAAGATATGCTTTGCATGGGTTAGAGTGGAAGATCTCCTGCTATAGATCTCAGACTTCCACCCTATTAAACACCTTTGGGATGAATGTGAATGCTGACTGCACCCCAGGCCTCCTCACCTCGCCTACAGTACAGCAGTACCTGACTTTTCCAACACCCTTATGTCTAAATGAACACATCTTTACAAGCACACTGTAAAATCTATGGAATGCAATGCTCAAAAAGCACATACTCTACTTATGACCAAATGTCCGCAAACAGTTGGCAATATAGTGTAATTATCAGCTACATGCTTTTAATAGTGGGCTTGATCAATCCTAAATAAAGATAGGCGTTCCTGTAGGGTTCATCTGCTGTAGCCATGGTCTACAAAAATCTAACAAAGCTTGCACTTGATCAAAGTTCTAAAAGGTATTAATCAGTAGAGTGATATAAGAGCTTTACAAAAAATTAGATGTACTATAGAACACATTGAGCACTATTAAGGCCATAGTGAAAAAGTTGAGAAAATAGGGGATATCAGGCAAATTATGATGAACAGGTTGTCCATCCAAAATACAGAAAATGACCAAAAAAAAAGTCAGAAAAGCTTGGGGAATAATGCAAAGCAATTTCTGACCATAAAAGTAGCTGCAAAAACATGTAAGAAACTTTTCTCCACTAAATACTTGTGCTCAAGATGACATCAGAGATTAGTGGAAGAGGCAATGCAGACTGCAGTGGGGTCAGCAGCAGCTGGAATGGAACAGGAAGACTTGAACTTGGGTCTGGAGTGGGCCACCCTGGAAGGAAAAGGGAATAATTTGGATGTTGGTGTAGCTTGGGGTCTTGGAATATTTATTTTTAGTCCCAGCAGATATGAACAGTCCCACAATCAAGTACAAATCATGTTTGTACTCTAACGTGAATTAAAAGAGCAAGTGCGATGTTTATTCTGTGCTCATGTCACAATATTTCATTTGTCTGATCCACTGCGGTTACAGACGAATGGATATAAATGAATATAGGTTTGTTATTAGGGTCAGTTTTTTTTCATAACCTTAATAACAAACCAAGTTTTAGGAACTGGTTCTGCCTTCTTAAATGAGAAATCAGGTAAAAAAAAAAGTGCTTCCTGAAATAGAATTTACTTTGTGTACTACACCATTTTTAAATCTGTGACATCTACTCTTTTGATCTATGTTTTTTTTAACAGGGAAGGCCCTGCTTAATGAAAGTCTAAATGCCAACAAGTTTAAGGAGTGATGGTGAAACTAAATTTTGTACTAAGACATTGTCATATTCGTACCCATTCTATCACATATCTCGCTGTTAAGCATATCAGCGGATGTAAATATTTTTGTATGCAGTGGATTATTACTAGGTTTATAAATATCTGAGACTGATCTAAATCAAGAAAAGGTGCATTAGGCCAGTAATTATGAAAATATAATTTTGTACAACTATTTGTTTACTGTATTGTGTTATAAATTCAAAATGTTTGCTTCCTAGTAAGCAGTGTAAAAGAATGCGGTGACACCCACACACAAGTGACTTTGTGGGTCGAAGAGCTAGAAGATATAAAAGCTTAAACTCTGGTCATAGTATTTAGGGTGGGATGAGAATGAGGCTCCTGCACACATGGCTTTTATTCACTCAGGTGACAGCATCTGATCCCCATTGCAGCTTACTCGGCATGCCCAATCCACCTGAACTCAGCAAAGATGGTGATTTACTGATTGGTGGTATCTTTTCAATTCATGTCAAATGGGACCAGACAACACATGTCTTTACATCTGGGCCCTGGCAGCCAAAATGCTTAAGGTGAGGGTATATTGGGAGAATCTGAAATTAATTGCAAAATTTACAATCTTATTAATGTATTGATGCTTATGTGATTTACTGGAAAGATAAGTTTTTCTTTGCCTCTTTCTATAGTTTAAGCCTCCATGAATTTCAGAATGCACAAACTATGGTATTTGCCATTGAGGAAATCAACAACAGAACTGATATTCTTCCTGGACTCACACTGGGTTATAAAATTTATGATTCCTGTGAATCAGTAGAAATAACCACAAGAGCCTCCTTTTCTTTAGTTAATGGAAATGGGGATAACACATCTGTAATGTCTTGCTCTACACCTGATAGAGTTCAAGCAATCATAGGACAATCATCTTCTAGCCCCACAATTGCCATTGCAGCTACTGTGGGACCTATGAAAATACCAGTGGTAGGACTTTATAATTTATGTGTAAAATTGTTTGTTCTGAATGGGTATATTGATGCTTTAATGAAAAACTACGATAATTCTGAATAATGAAGAATAAGTACAACATAAATAACATTTTATTTTATGCTTTTCAGGTCAGTCACTTTGCAACATGTGCATGCCTAAGTAACAGAATGAAATATCCCTCTTTCTTCAGAACTGTTCCCAGTGATTATTACCAGAGCAGAGCTTTGGCTAAATTAGTCAGGCATTTTGGCTGGACCTGGGTAGGAGCCCTATGCAGTAATAATGACTATGGGAACAATGGTCTAAATGAATTCATGATTGCAGCCAAAGAAGAAGGAATCTGTGTTGAGTATTCAAAAGCATTCTTTAGGACGGACCCCCGAGAAAAAATTCTGAAAGTAGTTGAGATTATAAAGGCTTCAACATCTAAAATTATTGTAGCATTTATCTCATATTCTGACCTTGGAGTTCTTCTAAAAGAACTGGCCTTACAAAATATAACTGGGTTTCAGTGGATTGGAAGTGAGTCCTGGATCTCTAGTTTAAACCCTGCTATTGCACAATGGCAGCACCTCCTAGTCGGATCCATGGGCTTTGCTATTCCAAAAGCTCAAATCAATGGCCTTCATGAATTTCTGACCCAACTTAGTCCAACATCTGGTGTACAAAGAATTTACAAAGAAGTGTGGGAGACAATTTTTGATTGTAAGCTTTCCACACAAGAAAATGCTGAAATGAAACAAATGTGCAAAGGTAATGAAAGTCTCAATCAAGTTCAAAACATTTATACAGATGTTTCGGAGATACGAATTGCAAATAATGTTTACAAGGCTGTTTATGCTGTGGCTTATGCCCTACATAACCTATATAGCTGTTCAAAAGGGGAGAGTGCAAAAGAAGGGTTTTTTGCATGTGCAAACATAACAGATAACCAGCCATTGCAGGTAAATATGACAATATATCAAGGTGAAAAACCATGTACATATATATGTGTGTGTGTGCGTGTGTGTGTATGTCACTGAAGAGTTTGGAATGGTTTGTTTAGGTAGTCAATGAGTTGAAGAAACTTCATTTTACCACAACAAATGGAGAGGATGTGTACTTTGATGAGAATGGAGACCCTGCAGCAAGGTATGAACTGTTGAACTGGCAACAAGACAAAGATGGTAAAACAATATTTGTTAAAGTCGGCTTCTATGATGGCTCTTTGCAAAAAGACCATCAGCTGTCTTTTAACAACATCAGTATATC
Source organism: Silurus aristotelis (assembly GCF_946808225.1). NCBI lineage: Eukaryota > Metazoa > Chordata > Actinopteri > Siluriformes > Siluridae > Silurus > Silurus aristotelis. The sequence goes on along the minus strand of NC_139583.1, from coordinate 3,424,908 downwards.
CTGGGCCCATAATAAACCACAGGTAAATTATGTTAAATTAACTGTAGTAAAAGATAATATTTAGTGCAATTAATGCATTAGCATATTAGCAAAAATTATATAGAATAACATTTTATTTTCTCAGGTGCCAGTCTCTGTGTGTAGTCCAAGTTGCCCCCCAGGCACCAGGAAGGCTGTGCAGAAAGGAAGGCCAATCTGCTGTTTTGATTGTATACCATGTGCAGAGGGGGAAATCAGTAATGTATCAGGTATAATTACAAGTGCTTAGCTTTGATAATGCACGCAATTTAATCAAATATTTCAAACTTTAATCAGTAAACTTATGTAATACAAATGCAACTGACTAAATTCTTATTTATTTTGCTTCTCTTTCAGATTCCATAACTTGCATCAGATGTCCACATGAACTGTGGTCTAATGACAAAAAAACTACCTGTGTCTTAAAATTAGTGGAATTCCTGTCATTTGAGGAAATAATGGGAATCATACTTGTATCATTTTCTTTGTTAGGAGTTTCTTTTACCATCTTCATTGCTGTAATTTTTTTTAAACACAAGGACACACCAATTGTTAGAGCAAATAATTCTGAACTGAGCTTCTTGCTCCTGTTCTCTCTGACTTTATGTTTCCTTTGTTCGATAACATTTATTGGTCAGCCTTCTGCATGGTCCTGTATGCTGCGCCACACAGCTTTTGGGACCACGTTCGTCCTCTGTATCTCCTGTGTTTTGGGGAAAACAGTAGTGGTGTTAATGGCCTTCAGAGCTACACTTCCAGGCAGCAATGTCATGAAATGGTTTGGGCCTCTACAGCAGAGACTCAGTGTAGTTGCCTTCACTCTAGTACAGGTCATCATTTGTATACTTTGGTTAACAATATCTCCTCCCTTTCCTTACAAAAATATGAAGTATTACAAGGAAAAGATCATATTAGAGTGTAATGTAGGTTCTGCTATAGGTTTCTGGGCTGTGCTGGGTTATATAGGACTTCTGGCTCTTTTATGTTTTATTTTGGCTTTTCTGGCACGAAAGCTTCCTGACAATTTCAATGAAGCAAAATTCATCACATTTAGTATACTCATATTCTGTGCAGTTTGGATCACCTTTATTCCAGCTTATGTCAGCTCTCCGGGAAAATTTACTGTAGCTGTGGAGATTTTTGCCATTTTAACATCAAGCTTTGGGTTATTATTCTGCATATTTGTTCCAAAGTGTTATATCATCATATTGGAACCAGAGAAAAACACTAAAAAGCAGATGATGGGTAAAGCACCTGCTAAATAAACTTTTAAGATATCCAGTATAAAAGCTTCTTTATATTTTCCTTTACATCATTGTGAAATAACTGTATAAAGACTTAAAGTACATTCTTTAGTTTAAATGAAAGCTTTAAAATGGACTTTATTATGTTAATATTTTAATAACTCAATAATAAACTGTAATATATTTTTAGGATTTTGCAGTATCTTTTGCATATGGTTAGCGATTAGTTCTTTAATTAGGTTGACATAACCATTGTGAGTTTTTTATGCATTTTTAGTCAAATTATGCCTCAGCTTACACCATGTATACCCTGCTTGGTTAGATGATAATATAATTACAAGAGCATAAAGGAATACCCATGTTTTTTAATCTTTGGGTTTACCTTTATTGAAAATAAAGTTTATTTAATCCGTGACATTTTGCACCTGGGCCCTGTTCCAAATCACTGTAATCTACCACACTACACATGCATATATCCATTAATTATTATGCTGACAAGGTAAAATATCTAATAAAGTTTTTCCTTACCAAAAATAAAACCTTTAACCATTATATTTTAGCTGAAACTATCAGCGATGGGCAAGTGGGACCTATATGCAGTATGCCTGCAATTAAAGTCTTTATTGATGCTTTAGAAAAGCAAGGACAGTAACACAGTTCCACAGGCACACAAAACACAGAAGAGCATAGAATGTTCTTATTCTCCAAACTAGCCAAAAATCAGAGAAAGCAAAGTCTAAAAACACAGTCCATACATCCGATAATGGCAAACAGAGCAATACAGAGTAGGCATTAACAAAGTTTTAAAACAGAGTCTTATAAATCCAATAACAACAAACAAAGCAACACATAGTAAAGGCCCATTGTACCGGCTTCTTGATGTCCAGATGGTGAGCACACAATGTAACGGACCGGGGAGGAAACATTCCAGAGGGGCCTCCTCATTTTTATCATCCATCTACTCAATGTCTGCTTGTTCCAAGAAGGCCCTGGCCATGGCTGGAGTAAACTCCAAAAAAAAAGGGGGCCACTGAGAGGGCCTGTAGATCCCCTACTGTCTTAGGAGTGCAAATACCTAAGAGGAACACAGTTTTAACAGTGAGGTGTTTCCAAGAAGCCTTGCACAATGGCTCAAAGGAGGGTTCGGAAAGAGCCTCCAGCACAACGACCAGGTCTTCTTCAGGCACTCTAGGTCACAGTGCTGCAGAGAAAATGTGTTACCAACAAGTCTCTGTCCAGTGATTGCCCCACCAAGGCAATCCACCATGGTGGAGAGACCAGAGGCTTGCAGCTGTGCCCCTTCAGGGGGCCACAGCCACAGCCTCCACAACTCTGGGTGGGGTGAATTATTGCAACCCCTGCATGAGAGAGGAGATCCCTCTTGAGAGGAATCTCCAGGGAGGATGCTCGAGGAGGGCTATTAGGTCCGCAAACCACCTTGGGGCCACCAGGAGCAGACGGATTCATCCTGGCGAACTCTCTCTAGAACTTCAGGGAAGCAGCGCGACAGGGGGAAAGACATACAGGCATAACCCCGTCAATGCCTGAGACTTAGTGGGACCAGAGGGACATCAACAGGTCGACTTGAGCCCTGCCACATGAGGCTGCTACGTTCAGGTGTCTAAGGATGTACACTGCTCTCAAGGAAAGCAGCTTCCCTTGCCCACAGGAGGATCTGGCATGCCAGCCTGTACAGGAGGCAAGAGTGCAGATTGCAATGATGGTTGATGTACGAGACCACTGAGCTGTTGTTAGATAGGAACCAGGAATTTCTCCAAACATCTAAGGCACGTAGGGCTTGCCGCATTATAGTATGGGGGGATTGCCCCTCCGTGAGAACCCTTCGAACTTCCTGTGAGAAGGGAGAATGGATACATGAAAGTATGCATCCTTTAGCTCTACCGTGACAAACCAGTTCTCGAATCTGAGCTTTGGGGCTAAAGCCTGATGGCATAGTTCTGTTCGGTGGGCTAAGGTGGCAAGGGAAGAAATTGCATGGGTGTAGCCAGTTATGCTAAATCCCCCTCTCAGACAGGACTGCCTCAACTTCCTGATCAGAAGCATTGTCCTCAACAACAAACTGACTGATACAGAACCAGTGTTTGATATTCTGGAAGGCCTCTTTGGCCTCTGGTGTCCAGATGAACTTCCAGTAAGTGGAAGTGTTTTTTTTGGAGGTGGCAGCAATCACGAAATAGCCTCTGATGAACTGCCAGTAAAGAAATAGCAAATCCCAGGTACCACTGTAACTCTGTGCAGGGTCTATCCTTTTTAAATACAGCCTAGAGTAGTAATTGTCTCATGTTCATTTCTTTGTCACTGTTTATGTTATTTTGCCAGTGTGAGTCTTGTCTTCTTGACTTCTTTGAATACTTTGAAATCTGTCTGTTATACTACTTGCCATTAAACCAATAACAACTCTAACTTCTTGTTCTACTATTTTGTCCAAACAACCCGCAACAACTAAATGGTTATTGTTCCTACACACTTGGCCTAGCCAAGGTGGGAACATAACACTACCTTTAGGAGCTCCTCACACAGCACAGGCTGGGAGGAGTCTGTGGGCTCCCTGGTCTCCATAATTTACTCGGAGGAGGAGGAAGAAAGAAGGATTGCATCGCTGCTTCTACGGAGCGAGCACTAGACCTGGCAGGTGAGGCAGTAGAAAGGGGCATGCCCGTCTACAAGCCCCCTGCCAGGTCCGCTTGCGAGCCCCACTACATCTGACAATGACTTGCTCAGCAACAGCGGAGCCTGAGCTGCGAGGAAGAGCGCCCTCCTTGATGAGTGCTGTCTGGGATATGCGGCTACAATGCGAAGAGTCAGCTCCTTCAAGAGCCATGTGAGCATGCTCATCGCCCAAACAAGCTACACACAAGCTGTGTGTATCCACTTGTAATAAAACAGGGGCAAGGAGAGACACAAAGCCGGATGTCATGCTTGCTCTTCTACTCAAATTCTGAGATTTTAGACAGATCACACACAGACATCACACACATAGAGTGCTTACTAAACAAACAGAAGCTAGTCTTGGCTCCATTGCATGCGCGTTTTATGTTCCTTGGTCATGACGTCACTCCACTGGTGACGTCGCGTCTATCTGTTGGTCGGATTACACACGTGATTCAGAGCGTGGACAATGTAGCATTCCCAAAGCTTTGCGATGCAGCTCGAGTTCCTGAGAGGGAACTTGTTGAGAAATGCATGTAGTCATTATTTTATAAGTTAAGGGGTTCATTTCAGTGTGGCCAAATAGTTCTGTTTTTGTTATACAAAGAATAAACTGCATTTATAATTATATATTGATAAACACCAACATGCTGAAAGTGTTGGGGGCTGAAAATGGAAATTACTGTCTGTACTTCTGGGACATTGTCATCAAGCCCACCTGGTCTATAGAAGAGCTATTATTGGCAGACACATCCTTGATTAGTAAGTACTTTAATAGTGAGTACTCTTGAGGGCCAAATGTAAACATAGATTATCAAAACATGTTTATAACAATTAAAAGGGACATCAAAGCAAAAACCTTTTGTACAGAGATTTGAACAACAGTTTAATAAAAATCTGAGCATCTTCAAGTGATCAGTACAATACAATGAGGTAATACACTTCTTAAACCCACACCCAAGGGTATGGTAAATTAGGGAGGTAAAGTGTTATATAAATGGCTAAATAGCTGTCATTGTACAAAGGGAGCAATGAGAATGAGGTTCCTGCACACATGGCTTTTATTCACTCAGGTGAGAGCAGTTGATCCTCCCTGTAGCTTACTAGGTCTGCCGAATCCACCTCAACTCAGCAAAGATGGTGATGTATTAATTGGTGGCATTTTTTCATTTCATGTCAAATGGGACCAGAAAATGCAGATCTTTACATCTGGGCCACAACAACCAAAATGCATAAGGTGAGAGCACATGATGATAATTTAACTTGTTTAATGGAATTGAAACAATTTTATAGGAAGTACAGATTTTAAAAAGATTAGGGAAATTATTGAAAAATTACATTACAACTTTTAAAGACTTTTTTTATGTATTAATGCTGACAGGGTTCACTGAAAAGCTGTGTACTTTAATTTTCTTCATTCTAAAGTGTAAGTCTCCGTGAATTTCAAACTGCACAAACAATGGTATTTGCCATTGAGGAAATCAACAATAGAACTGATATTCTTCCTGGAGTCAAACTAGGTTATAAAATTTATGATTCCTGTGGATCAGTAGAAATAACTACAAGAGCCTCCATGTCCTTAGTTAATGGCAATGAAGAAAATACATCTGTAATGTCTTGCTCAAAACCTGATAGAGTTCAAGCAATTATAGGAGAAACATCATCCAGCACATCTATTGCCATGTCTCTTGCTGTGGGACCTTTGCACATACCTGTGGTAAGATCTATTTTTTCTTTCTCTCTTTTTTAAATATAATTAGATAATGCTTTAAATTAAAAAAATTTATAAACAGAGTTGTAAAGAACATGATTGAAATCTTTTTATTGCAGGTCAGTCACTTTGCAACATGTGCATGTCTAAGTGACAAGAAAAAACATCCATCTTTCTTCAGAACTGTTCCCAGTGATTATTACCAGAGCAGAGCTTTGGCTAAGTTAGTCAGGCATTTTGGCTGGACCTGGGTAGGAGCCCTATGCAGTAATAATGACTATGGGAACAATGGCATAAATGAATTCATCAGTGCAGCCAAAGAAGAAGGAATCTGTGTTGAGTATTCAAAAGCATTCTTTAGGACGGACCCCCGAGAAAAAATTCTGAAAGTAGTTGAGATGATTAAGGCTTCAACCTCCAAAGTTATTGTAGCATTTGTCTCAACCTCTGACCTTGCTGTTCTTCTAAAGGAAATGGCCTTACAAAACATGACTGGGTTTCAGTGGATTGGAAGTGAGTCCTGGATTTCTGATCCAGTTAATATCCAATGGCAACATCTGTTGAAAGGATCAATGGGTTTTGCTATGCCAAAAGCTCAAATCAATGGACTACATGAATTTCTGACCAAACTTAATCCAGCTTCTGATCCAACTGTTTTCAAAGAGCTTTGGGAGACGATATTTGAATGTAAGCTTCCCACACAAGAAAATGTTAGGATAGAACAAATGTGCAAAGGTAATGAAAGTCTCAGTCAAGTTCAAAACCTTTACACAGATGTTTCAGAGTTAAGAGTTGCAAATAATGTTTACAAGGCTGTTTATGCTGTGGCTTATGCCCTGCATAACACATACGGTTGTTCTAAGAGAGAACGTGAACAAGAAGGTCTTATTGCATGTGCAAACATGACTTATAAACCATGGCAGGTAAGTGTAACAATATATGGTGAACAGCATGTACTTTATATTTGGCACTGAAGAGATTGAAATGCTTTGTTTAGGTAGTGAATGAGTTAAAGAAGCTCCGTTTCACCACTGCAACTGGAGAGGATGTATATTTTGATGAAAATGGAGACCCTGCAGCAAGGTATGAACTGCTGAACTGGCAACAAAGCAAAGATGGTAAAGCAGTGTTTGTTAAAGTGGGTTTCTATGATGACTCTCTGGAAAGACACAATCAGTTGTCATTTAACAAAATCAGTATAACCTGGGCCCACAACAAATCACAGGTAAATAGCACACTTGTATCTATATGAGCAAATAATTATGTACTTAAATATTATCATATTTATATACAGCAAAATTGTTTTTTAGGTGCCAGTCTCTGTGTGTAGTCCAAGTTGCCCCCCAGGCACCAGGAAGGCTGTGCAGAAAGGAAGGCCAATCTGCTGCTTTGACTGTATTCTGTGTGCAGACGGGGAAATCAGTAATATAACAGGTATAATGCATAGTGCAGAACTATCCACTATTTAAAACTTTGATTTTATTAATAAGATTCAAAAAGGCGGGAGTGGTAGCTCAGTCACTGGGTTACTGATCAGAAGGTTGGATTCAAGCCCTGGTATCACCAAACTGTCACTCCTGGGCCCTTGAGCAAGGCCCTAATACCTCTGTGTTTCAGGGGCACTGCATCATGGCTGACACTGAACTCTGACCTCAGGTTCTGAACATGCTGAGATATGCAGGGAAATATTTTCCCTGTTACAATGTTTATGTGACAAATAAAGGCTATTCTATTCTAATAAAATCACAATTACTTAAATTCATAATTTTTTTCTTTCTACAGATTCCATAACTTGCATCAAGTGCCCACCTGATCTGTGGTCTAATGACAAGAAAACTACCTGTGTCTTAAAGCTGGTGGAATTCCTGTCATTTGAGGATTTAATGGGAATCATACTTTTATCATTTTCTTTGTTAGGAGTTTTTTTCACCATCTTCATTGCAGTAATCTTTTTTAAACACAAGGACACACCGATTGTTAGAGCAAATAATTCTGAACTGAGCTTCTTACTCCTGTTCTCTCTGACTTTATGTTTCCTTTGTTCGATAACATTCATTGCTCAGCCTTCTGCATGGTCCTGTATGCTGCGCCACACAGCTTTTGGGACCACGTTCGTCCTCTGTATCTCCTGTGTTCTGGGGAAAACAGTAGTTGTGTTAATGGCCTTCAGAGCTACACTTCCTGGTAGTAATGTCATGAAATGGTTTGGGCCTCTACAGCAGAGACTCAGTGTAGTTGCCTTCACTCTAGTACAGGTCATCATTTGTATACTTTGGTTAACAATATCTCCTCCCTTTCCTTACAAAAATATGAAGTATTACAAGGAAAAGATCATATTAGAGTGTAATGTAGGTTCAGCTATAGGTTTCTGGGCTGTGCTGGGTTATATAGGACTTCTGGCTCTTTTATGTTTTATTTTGGCTTTTCTGGCACGAAAGCTTCCTGACAATTTCAATGAAGCAAAATTCATTACATTTAGTATACTCATATTCTGTGCGGTTTGGATCACCTTTATTCCAGCTTATGTCAGCTCTCCTGGAAAATTCACTGTAGCTGTAGAGATCTTTGCTATTTTAACATCAAGCTTTGGTTTATTGTTTTGCATATTTGTTCCAAAGTGTTATATCATCATATTGAAGCCAGAGAAAAACACTAAAAAGCAGATGATGGGTAAAGCACCTGCTAAATTAACCTTCTAAATAGTTAACTTTACATCATTAAAAAATAATCTGTTTAAAGTCTTAAAGTACATTCTTCAGTTGAAATGAAAGGTTTAAAATGGATTTCCATAAAGAGCTATTATTTTAAGATTTTAATAAAGCCAGTAAATAAACTGTAATCTTTTTTTATGATTTTGCAGTATCTTTTGCATATGGTTATCAGTTAGTTCTTTAAGTATGTTGACAACTATTGTGAGTTTTTTTTTTTATACATTATTTGATATACCTTTCTTGGTTAGATTATGATATAATTAGAAGAACATAACAAAATTCCTGTGTTTTATAATCTTAGGGTTCAACTTTATTGAAAAGAAAGTTTATTTAATCTGTGACATGTTCTGCAACTGGGCTCAGTCCCAAATCACTGTAATCTAACACAATACACATGCATACGTATATCCTATAAAATTATTTTGCTGACAAGGTAAAATATCTAATAAAGTTTTTCCTTACCAAAAATAAAATCTTTAACCATTATATTTTAGCTGAAACTACCAGCAAGGGGCAGGTGGCACCTAAATGCAGTATGCCTGCAATAAAAGTTTTTAATGATGCTTCAGAAAAGCAAGGACAGTAACACAGTTCCACAGGCACACCGAACACAGGAGAGCATGGAATGTTCTTATTGTCCACACTAAGCAGAAATCAGAGAAAGCAGAGTTCGCTAGAGCAAAGTCAGAAAACACAGTCCAAAAATCCAATAATGGCAAACAGAGCAATACAGAGTAGGCATTAACAAAGTTTGAAAAAACAGTCCAATAAATTCATGGCATAAAAGGAGAAGACAATTTGGCGGCAGGGGAGATGAAAATGGCATCTTTGAGTAGCTGCAGAAGAATGGCAAAGTGGCGGTCCAAGATGAGTGCTAACTGTGACAGGGAAGTGCAAAAAGTGCAGGATGAATGTTTCAGAATGGCCCTCCAGTTTGCCACTGGATGGTAAAGGCGGGGCCAAATTCTCTGGCTGACATGATAGGGGAGTGAGACAGCACTTGTGGTTGGCCCAGTGGGTATAACTCTGGGTGGACGTGAGGAGCATGGTGCAGGTGACCCCAAGATTTCAGAACAGGGTGGAGTTATGGCACCACTTAAAGACCTGGGAGCAGAGCTTACCTGGGATGAAAAGAGTGTTCCCTGGACAACTGTTGGGGAAGAGTAGACCGGCCTTGCGCATTGTACCCTCTTCTTGATGTCCAGATGGTGAGCACAAAATGTAACTGACTGGGGAGGAAACATTCCAGAGGGGCCTCCTCATTTTGATGCAAGTACGGTAAGTGCGGTATTGGACACTCGTTTCCAAAGCATTGTTGACGCAGCATCTCGTTTCCTCAGGGAACTAGGGTTACATACATAACCTAGAGACGTTTCTTTTCAGGAACTCGAGCTGTGTCAACAATGCTTTGGATACGAGTGTCCAATACCGCAAGACTGACCAGTCCCTGCCTAGTGTGTGTGGGCACAGCTAGGTTGAAAGACAGAGGGGTCAGAAGTAGCACTGTGGTCAAGGTTATAGAACCTGATGTAGGTCAGCGGGGTGGACCAGCCCGCAGCATTGCAGATGTTTCAAGGAAAGCAGCTTACCTTGGGACCACAAGAGAATCTGGCATGCCAGCCTGTACAGGAGGCAGAAGGTGCGGGGTGAGAGGGCAAGCCCAAATGGAAGGACCGGATATTGGTGCGCTTTGGCCCTGAAAGCGAACCTCAGGAACATCCTGTGATAAGAGAGGATGGATACATGAAAGTATGCATCATTTAGCTCTACCGTGACAAACCAGTCCTCGGATTTAAGCTTTGGGGCTAAAGGAGCGTGCCGATAAAGGCTTTGCACAGGACCTGGACACCTCAGTGTGCAGGTCTGGAAAGAACAGCAGACCCGGATGTGGAGGTTGTGATGGCATTAGCAGAAAGCGCTTGTCAAGCTTACTGAACGGAGGGGCTTTCTGCTCATCAGACAGCGCGAGTCACAACCTCCATTAGCTCCTTGACTTCAGACTCACTTAGACCCCCCCTCCCCCACACCTCAAAAGAAGAGAGGCGGAGCTAAATGCTTCTGTCACAGGGGGAAGAAAAAAAAAGAAAGGCAGAGGAGCGATTGCATTGACATGCGAGTGCAAAGCAAACTTCACAGCCAGAAGGTTTTTGCTCCCTGATGTCATAGTTCTGTTTGGTGGGCTAAGGTGGCAGCGGAAGAAATTGCATGGGTATAGCCAGTTAACCAGAATCCCCCTCTCTTGCAGGACTGCTTTAACTACCTGATCAGAAGCATTGAGCTCAAAAACCAACGGGCTGATACAGAAACAGTGTTTGAGATTCTGGATGGCCTCTTTGGCCTCTGGCATCCAGATGACTTTCTGGTGAGTGAAAGTGATATTTTGGAAGGGGCAGCAATCAGTTTATCAGACTTTGATGAACTGATGATCTGATGAACATGCCCGTGGCTGAAGAATCCCAGCTGTACCAGGGCATAAGAGGAAGGGATTACCAAAAAAGGATTGCCACTCCTGGTGATGTTCTAGGATGACATGTACAGGCTTTGTTTGGGGGTAATCCCCACAAAGGATGTCACCATCCAGAGCCTGACCAGGATGGTGGAAGGCAGCGGTTCGGATAATATGCCCAACTGTTGGTATAGACTAGCTCCATCTGCCCAGGTGTCAATAAAGGCACAAGCTGTGTTTATTCCCCCACCGTAAAAACCGGGGGCAAAGAGGGACACACAGCTGGAAGTCATGCTTGCTCTTCTTACTCAAATTCTAAAATTTCAGACAGATCACACACAGACATCACACACATAGAGTGCTTACTACACAAACAGAAGATATCTTCGGCTCCACCACATGAGTGTTTTATGCTCCTTGGTCATGATGTCACCCCACCATTGACGTTGCGTCTATCCGTTGGCTGGATTACATACACGTGATTCAGAACGTGGCCAACGCGAAAGCGTGCCCAATGCTTTGCGTTGCAGCTCGAGTTCCCGAGAGATAACTGGTTGAAGAATGCATGTAGTCATTACTTTATATGTTGAAGGGATCAGTCCAAAAAGTTTTGGTTTTGTTATGGAAAGAAAAAACTGCATTTATGTATTGACAAGTACCAACATGCTAAAAGTGTTGGGGGCTGAAAAGGGAAATTACTTTCTATACTATTGGTACATTGTCATCAAGATCACCTGGTCTATAGAAGAGATATCATTGGCAGACACATCCTAGATTAGTAAGTACTTTAGTAGTAAATACTCTTGAGGTCCAAATAAAAACATAAATTAGCAAAACCTGTTTATAACAATTAAAAGGGACATATAAGAAAATATATTTGTACAGAGATTTGAACAACAGTGCAATACAAATCTGTGCATCTTCAAATAATCAGTACAATACAATGAGGTAATGCACTTCTTAAACCAACACCCAATGGTATGGTAAATTAGGGAGGTAAAGTGTTATATAAATGGCTAAAAAGCTGTCATTGTACAAAGGGAGCAATGAGAATGAGGTTCCTGCACACATGGCTTTTATTCACTCAGGTGAGAGCAGTTGATCCTCCCTGTAGCTTACTTGGTCTGCCCAATCCACCTCAACTCAGCAAAGATGGTGATGTATTAATTGGTGGCATTTTTAACTTCCATGTCAAATGGGACCAGAAAACACAGGTCTTTACATCTGGGCCCCAACAACCAAAATGCATAAGGTGAGAGCACATGATGATAATCTGAATTTGTTCAATGGAATTGTATAGGAGGTATTGATTTTAAAATGATTAGGGATAATATAAAGAAATTATATTAAACAATTTACAGACTTGTTTAATGTATTAATACTAATGGGGTTCACTGAAAAGCTATGCACTTTCATTTTTTTTTCATTCTGAAGTTTGAGCCTCCGTGAATTTCAAAGTGCACAAACAATGGTATTTGCCATTGAGGAAATCAACAATAAAACTGATATTCTTCCTGGAGTCAAACTAGGTTATAAAATTTATGATTCCTGTGGATCAGTAGAAATAACTACAAGAGCCTCCTTGTCCTTAGTTAATGGCAATGAAGAAAATACATCTGTAATGTCTTGCTCAAAACCTGATAGAGTCCAAGCAATCATAGGAGAAACATCATCCAGCACATCTATTGCCATGTCTGTAACTGTGGGACCTTTGCACATACCTGTGGTAAGATATCTTCATTCTTTGCACATACCTGTGGTAAGATATCTTCATTCTCTCTCTCTTTTTAATTTAAATGCTTTAAATTAAAAAATGTATAAACAGAGTTGTAAAGAACATGATTGAAATCTTTTTAATGCAGGTCAGTCACTTTGCAACATGTGCATGTCTAAGTGACAAGAAAAAACATCCATCTTTCTTCAGAACTGTTCCCAGTGATTATTACCAGAGCAGAGCTTTGGCTAAGTTAGTCAGGCATTTTGGCTGGACCTGGGTAGGAGCCCTATGCAGTAATAATGACTATGGGAACAATGGTCTTAATGAATTCATCATTGCAGCCAAAGAAGAAGGAATCTGTGTTGAGTATTCAAAAGCATTTTTTAGGACGGACCCCCGAGAAAAAATTCTGAAAGTAGTTGAGATGATTAGGGTTTCAACCTCCAAAGTTATTGTAGCATTTGTCTCAACCTCTGACCTTGCTGTTCTTCTAAAGGAAATGGCATTACTAAACATGACTGGGTATCAGTGGATTGGAAGTGAGTCCTGGATTTCTGATCGAGCGAATGCTCAATGGCAACATCTGCTGAAAGGATCAATGGGTTTTGCTTTGCCAAAAGCTCAAATCAATGGCCTATGGGAATTTCTGACCAAACTTAATCCAGCTTATGATCCAACTGTTTTCAAAGAGCTTTGGGAGACGATATTTGAATGTAAGCTTCCCACACAAAAAAATGTTAAGATAGAGCAAATGTGCAAAGGTAATGAAAGTCTCAGTCAAGTTCAAAACATTTACACAGATGTTTCCGAGTTACGAGTTGCAAATAATGTTTACAAGGCTGTTTATGCTGTGGCTTATGCCCTGCATAACACATACGGTTGTTCTAAGAGAAAACGTGAACAAGAAGGTCTTATTGCATGTGCAAATATGAGTAATAAACCATGGCAGGTAAGTGTAACAATATATGGTGAACATCATGTACTTTATATTTGGCAATGAAGAGATTAAAATGCTTTGTTTAGGTAGTGAATGAGTTAAAGAAGCTCCGTTTCACCACTGCAACTGGAGAAGATGTATATTTTGATGAAAATGGAGACCCTGCAGCAAGGTATGAATTAGTGAACTGGCAACAAAGCAAAGATGGTAAAGCAGTGTTTGTTAAAGTGGGCTTCTATGATGACTCTCTGGAAAGATACAATCAGCTGTTATTTAACAACATTAGTATAACCTGGGCACACAACAAATCACAGGTAAATGGAACTACTGTATCTATATGATCAATTAATAATGTTCTAAAAATTATCATAATTATATACAGCAAAAATTGGTTTAAGGTGCCAGTCTCTGTGTGTAGTACCAGTTGCCCCCCAGGCACCAGGAAGGCTGTGCAGAAAGGAAGGCCAATCTGCTGCTTTGACTGTATTCTGTGTGCAGACGGGGAAATCAGTAATATAACAGGTATAATGCATAGTGCAGAACTATCCACTATTTAAAATGTTGATTCTATTAATAGGAATCAAAAAGGGGGAGTGGTAGCTCAGAATCTGGGTTACTGAGCAGAAGGTTTGATTCAAGCCCTGGTATCACCAAACTGTCACTCTTGGGCCCGTGAGCAAAGCCCTAATACCTCTGTGCTCCAAAGGCACTGCATCATGGCTGACACTGAACACTGACTCCAGGTTCTGAACATGCTGAGATATGCAGGGAAAATAATTTCACTGTTACAATTTGTATGTGACAAATAAAGGCTATTCTATTCTAATAAAATCACAATTACTTAAATTCATAATAATTTTTTCTTTCTACAGATTCCATAATTTGCATCAGATGTCCACCTGAACTGTGGTCTAATGACAAGAAATCTGCCTGTATCTTAAAGCTGGTGGAATTCCTGTCATTTGAGGATATTATGGGAATCATACTTGTATCATTTTCTTTGTTAGGAGTCTCTTTCACCATCTTTATTGCTGTAATTTTTTTTAAACACAAGGACACACCAATTGTTAGAGCAAATAATTCTGAATTGAGCTTCTTGCTCCTGTTCTCTCTGACTTTGTGTTTCCTTTGTTCACTAACATTCATTGCTCAGCCTTCTGCATGGTCCTGTATGCTGCGCCACACAGCATTTGGAATCACATTCGTCCTCTGTATTTCCTGTGTTCTGGGGAAAACAGTAGTGGTGTTAATGGCCTTCAGAGCTACACTTCCTGGTAGTAATGTCATGAAATGGTTTGGGCCTCTACAGCAGAGACTCAGTGTACTTGCCTTCACTCTTGTACAGGTCATAATTTGTATACTTTGGTTAACAATATCTCCTCCCTTTCCCTACAAAAATATGAAGTATTACAAGGAAAAGATCATATTAGAGTGTAATGTAGGTTCTGCTATAGGTTTCTGGGCTGTGCTGGGTTATATAGGACTTCTGGCTCTTTTATGTTTTATTTTGGCTTTTCTGGCCCGGAAGCTACCTGACAATTTCAATGAAGCCAAATTTATCACATTTAGTATACTCATATTTTGTGCAGTTTGGATCACCTTTATTCCAGCTTATGTCAGCTCTCCTGGAAAATTCACTGTAGCTGTAGAGATCTTTGCCATTTTAACATCAAGCTTTGGGTTATTGTTCTGCATTTTTGCTCCAAAGTGTTATATAATCATACTGCAGCCAGAGAAAAACACTAAAAAGCAGATGATGGTTAAAGCACTTGCTAAATAAACTTTTTAGTACCCAATATAAAAGCTGGGTCTTCAAATCTTATTTTCAATGGCAAGCTCTAGTTTAAATGAAAGGCTTTAAAATGAATTTGCATTAAGAATTACTTATTTATTAATTTCAGTCAATAACCTCCTATCTACTGTCTAATTTTCACATATGTTTAGTTTTACGTGCATTAAGTATGTTGACATAACCATGGTGTGGTTTTCCATATTATTTGAGGCACTAAATTATTGTCTCCAGCCTTTGCTATAAAGAAACCCTGCTGGCATAGAGCATATTCCAATGAAAATAGAAAAAATAAAGTGTCAATTAAGAAAACTAGATCAGTTTCATAAACTGGGGGTTCATTTTTATTATAATTAACGCTTTATGTGATTTAATTATTTAATCTGTGACTTAATCATAAACTAGGCCCTGTCCAAAGTCACTTAATTCTAGCACACTACACATGCAAAAATATAATAAAATCTTTTTGCTGATAAGGTAACAATTTCCAAAGTGTTTTTCTTTTTCACTATTTTCTTAGCTGTACATAGAGTACAATGCATACACTAATTTAAAGATTGTGAAGGCACTTTAATGTACAGTACATGAACATAGATTTATATGGTATCATATTTTATCTGGTAGTATTACTATTTGTCATGTAACATGAGTGCAAGTGGATGCAAGAATGTATAAAAAGGAACAAAAGTTTATTTATTATAAATGCCCAAGGCAAACAACCAAATCAGCAGGCATAATCATAAACATGAAACAGTCAAGGGTAGGCAAACAATGTTACTAAGACAATACAAAAAAATTTACCAAAACAAGTTCAAAAACTGGCAAAACAAGAAATAAGACATGGAATAATGGAATACTTGGTATATGTAACAAGCTAATCATGATACTTTGATAAGACAAGACAGAAGCAAAGGAATATATATAGTGTTACTTGACTGTAACCCTGTTCCTGAAAACTAACATTCTTTGTTCGACTAATTGTGAAGCATGTGTGTTACACACACCAATAATTTATATTTAAAATCTTAGACAGGTGGTGTCATCAGAATGCGCGAACCTGTGAGGCTCTAACCCATCAGCCAAGCCTGTACCTGTAAACTTACCCAAGACGTTCTCTATCAAAAGCTACACTCTGATGCTGTGTTTCATGGTGGTTTCATAATGCTATGGGAATGAGAAAACCCATACCGCCACAACATTCAAGATTCAGGTGCTGGTGACGTTGGCTGCCGTCACGACTGCTTGCTTGTTTGTTGGTTTTTTTTTTTTATTTATCTAAACAGCTACTGTTTTCTTTATATAAGATGCCCATCATTACATATGACAGAGCCACTAATATCTATTGGTATACAATCTACTCAATTTTAATTGTTTTTAAACCCGGACCCATGTTGGCCGAGTGAGATCTGGAGGAAGAAACGTACAGTAAGCTGAGAGTTTTTCTGCAACCTAAGTTGCTGCCTCTGCGCCGAGGTCTGCCTTTTTTCCTGGACCTGCACACCGAGGTGTCCAGATCCTGGAGCAGCCCTTAATCATCTTGTTTCTCTCTACTCCATTGTATTGATGCTGAAAGAGTGCGGTTAGGGGACGATGCCCCTGTTGAAAAGACGCTGGCTGTCTATCTCTTCCCAGGCACTGCACCATCCCTCAAGACCCCAGTACCATGACCGTGTTGCAGGCTTATTAGGCCAACCTGATGGGAGAGATAAATGAGGGAGTGAGTATGGGCAATGGCACTGTCCGAGAGCTTCATTGTGCTTCAGACCTGGCTCTCAGGGCCATCAAAGAGACCGCTAGGGCCATTGGCCGATCCATGTCAGCCTTGGTGGCCACTGAAAGGCACCTGTGGCTCACCGAGCTTTACTGTTGGATGCCCCCATGGTGCCAACTGGCAACACCATGAATACAGCCATTGTCAGATTTCAGGAGGCAAAAAGGCAGTCGGTGGCATTCCAGCATTTCCTCCCACATCGCTTTCATGTGGCTGCTTGGCAGGCGCAGCCCCAGCCCAGCACAGGTGGTGGGACCCGAGCAGGCTCTCATTATGGAACAAGAAGTAAATACTCTCTTACAGAAGAAGGCCATTGAGGTGGTCCGGTGGTTCCCCTGAGACTCCAGGGCATCCGTATACTGAACTATATTGATGACTGGTTGATATTAGCTCAATCAGAGCTTTCAATTGTCCAGCATTGAGATGTCATTCTTGCCCACATGAAGGAATTAGGATTAAGAGTGAACACCAAGAAAAGTGTTCTTTCTCCAGTACAGAAAAACACCTATCTAGGCATAGTGTGGGATTTGACCCTTATGCTCGACTGGAGTCTATCCTCACGGTTGTCAAGAGAGTAAGAGAAGGCCAGTCACTCACTGTAAAGCAGTTTCAGAGACTGCTAGGTCTGATGGCAGCTGCGTTCAACGTGGTACCACTTGGCCTCCTGCACATGATACCCTTTCAGTGGTGGCTCAGGGACAGAAAGTTCTCCCAGAAGGGCAACTCAATCAGCACAATCAAGCTTACATGGTGAGCCTTACGAGCCTTAGAAGTGTGGACAGAACCCAGTTCCTGTTAATGTTTTAGGGGATTTTTGTCGTTGAATAACATTATTGACAGACGCTTCTGTGGCACATCAACTGCCTAGAGATGCTGGCTGTGCTTCTGGCCTTGAGGCATTTTCTCTCAGACCTGAGAGGCCACCATGTGCTTACCCATTAAATATACATCTGTGGTCTCCTACATCAACCATCAGAGGGGTCGGCAATCTTGCCTTCTATACAAGCTGACACGTCAGATGCTCCTGTGGGCCCAAGGGAAGCTGCTTTTGGTGAGGGCAGTAAACATACCAGGGCGCCTAAAAATTAGATGCCCTTTCGAGGCAAGGGCTGAGGCTTGGGGAATGGAGACTCCACCCAGAAATGGTGAAGCAGATATGAAGGAAGTTGTACAGAGCACAAGTGGACCTACAACTCAAGAGACTTTGCACTGTGCCTTCTGGTTTTTCCTCACTCACCCAGCCCCTTTCAGGCTGGAGGCTATGGTACAGGCATGGCCAAGGCAGCACCTTTAAGCCTTTCAACCTGTTGTGCTGATCTTGGGAGTTCTGGAGAGAGTTTGCCGGGATGGAGTCCGTTTCCTTCTGGTGGCCCCTTGGTGGCCATGCAAGCCATGGTTTGTGGACCTGGTAGCCCTTCTCAAGCACAATCCTTGGGAGATTTCTCCCAGGAGGGATCTTCTCTCTCAGGCAGGGGGCACCTTACTTAACCCCTGCCTGGAGCTGTGGAGGCCCCTGAGGGGGTACAGCTCTAAGTCTCTGGTCTCTCAGCTGAGGTGGTAGAGACCATTCTCTAATCCAGAGCTCCCTCTACAAGGAGGTCGTACTCTAGGATGCATATTTAACCTTGGTTCCCCGAGGGAACGAGACTCTGCATCTCCAGGTCACACTCCCTGCATCTCTGCAGTGCCTTCTTCTCATTTCAGAAGCTAGTGCCATCTCCAACGCACATGCTTTTTACAGCTTCCTGGTCATGACATCACCCCACCTTTCCATTAGACAGAATTCACATGTGGTTCATAGCGTGTTCCTGTGGAAGTGTTACTGATGATGTCAACATGTGTATGGAAGCGATTGTGGGATTCATGTTAAAAATTTGAGGATGACACTTTTTCTGTAGAAAACCACCATTAGAACGTTTCCCAACCAGAAGCTGTGGGTGGATAAAACTCTCAATTTTCTTTGCAGAACATCAGTGCTCCCTGCCCACTGTTGTCATGTTACAAAACTAGTCTCAAAACTTTTTGTTACCACCTTGTAGTTCAGGTGTGGATGCAAAATAGATTTTAACCAGCCCCGGGGTCAAGTCTAGGCAGGATGGCGAGACTGATAGAGCCTGCAAATTACCTTTAGAGAAGTCAGAGCTGTGAGAAAAAACATCTTTAGAGTCAGAAGCTTGACAGACACTGACTCCAGAGGTTCCCCTTCAGGAACTCGAGCTGCATCAACAATGCTTTGGGAATTCTTCTGCATTGTTCATGCTCTGAATGTGTAATCAGTCCAATGGAAAGTGTGACATCATCGGCAGTGTGATGTCACAACGAGGAAGCTATAAAAGTACATGGAGTAAAACTGGTGCTAGCTTCTGTTTTTTGAGGAAGTGCTCTGTGTGTGTTTGCCCTCTATGGTAAAGGGTAAATAAAAAAAACAAAAACAAAAGCAACTAGATGAAAGAAGATGAAGCATTGCTTCATCCGTGTGTTCCTCCCAGCCCCTGCTATACTTCGAGGCAGGGGGGCCATACTCACAACCTGTGTGTAGGGAGCGAAGCATGCTAGTTCGGTTCTCGAGGGAGCCGACTGCACAGATTGCACTCATATGTCGATGCAAACGCTCGACTCCTGAAGAGCACTCTTTGAAGAGGAGAGTTCTAGCCCCACTTTCGCTGAGGCAAAGCAGTGTTCGAGGGCCTGGGGCTCGCGAATTGACCTGGCAGAAGAGATCTGGAGACGGGCTTGTCCCTTTCGCAAACCTTACCAGCCGGGTCCAGCGTTCTGTTGCGAGGTTTGGAAAGCACGCGTTTCGCGAATTTTTTATTTTTTAGAGATAAAAGCGCTCAGCTCTGCCTCTCTTCCTTTGAGGAGGGGTGGGAGTGGAGGTCTGCGAGCCTTGAGAGACAACCCCTCAGCTAGTCCTTTTTGACAAACTATTTGAGGTAGTGACCCATGCTGTAGCCAAGCTTGAGATAGACCGAGGTGTCTTCATTCCTAAAGTGTCGCTATACTCTGATAATAGTTAGACTAAAATAGTGTGGTTAAGGGATGATGCCCCAGGTTTAAGAGGCTTCCCAGATGCTGCGTCGTCCCTACTAACCCCGGCACTGCCCACCAAGCGCCTTCAAACTACCTTGGCACTGGTTGGCAAGGCTTATGTTTCAAGCCGCAGACTGTCTGCACACCATGGCTGTGCTGCAGGCCTATCAAGCTGACCTGCTGTGGGAGCTAAACGTGGGAGGCACCTCAAGTGGTCAGGAAGTCCAGGAGCTTTGCTGCCATTGGCCGGTCCATGAACCACAGACTTTTGAGTTCAAGATGATGACCTTGAATCAGGGTGTCCCAAATCAGGACCGAGGACTGGTTTGTCACGATAGATCTGAAGGATGCATACTTTCAGGCATCCATCTTTTCAGCTGAAAGTTCCTGAGGTTTGCGTTTGGGGCCAAAGTGTGGTCTTGCCCTCTCACCCCGCACCCTCTCAAAGTGTGTGGATGCGGCACCGGTCCCGCTGAGAATTCAGGGCATCCGCTAAATTATATTGACAATTGGTTGATATTGGCTTGATTGTAGAAGCTGGAAGTCCATCATAAAATGTGTTTTTTGCCCACATGAAGGAGCTGGGGTTGAGACTGAACACCAAAAAGAGTGTGCTTTCTCCATTACAGAGAACCACCTATCTAGTGTAGTATGGGATCCGACCCTTATGCAGGCGCAGTTGTCCCCTGCTCGTGTCGAATCCATCCTCATGGCCTAGAGGAGAGAAGAAGGCCAGTAAATCACTGTAAAGCTGTTTCAAAGACTGCTATGTCTGATGGCAGCAGCATTTAAAATGGTTCCACTTGGCTTCCTGCACCTGAGACACCTCCAGTGGTGGCTAAGGGCCCAAGGGTTCTCTCGAAGGGGCAATTCACTCCATACGATCAAGGTCATGCGGCGAGCCCTACGTGCCTTAGATGTGTGGAGAGATCCCATGGTACTGCCGCAGGGCCTCATGTTGGGAGTTTCTGATCGTCACATAATGCTTAAGACAGATGCGTCCCTCACCAGGTGGGGGGCAGTCATGAGTGCCTACTCCACCCAAAGTTTCTGGGAATGGCTCCATCAGATGTGGCATATTAATTGCCTAGAGATGCTGGCCATGCTTCAACCTTTGAAGCATTTCCTTCCAGACCTCAGACGCCACCATGTGTTGGTCTGTACCAACAACACTTTGGTGGTTTCCTGCATGAACCACCAGGTGGGTCTGCAATCTCGCCTCCTGTACAAGCTGCAACATCAGATGCTCCTGTGGGCCCAGAGGAAGCTGATCCACTTGAGGGTAAGGGGTAGGAGGATCTGGTTGAGGGATGCATGTAGTCATTATTTTATATATTGAGGAGGTCAGCTCAGTGTGGCCAAATAGTTTTTTGCAGTTTATGCGAAGAATAAACTGCATATACAGTATATTTATATATTGACAAAAACCATCATGCTAAAAGTGTGGGGGCTGAAAAGAAAAACTACTGTCTATATCACTGGGACACTAATAGACCAGGTGGTCTATAAAGAGTTAGCATTAGCAGCCTCATCCTTCATTAATAATTTAGTTCTCTTGAGAGCCAAATAAAAAATGCTTATCAAAACCTGTTTATAACAATAAAAAAAAAACATATAAGAAAATAAATTTTTTACAGAGATTTGAAGAACAGTGTAATATAATTCTAAATAAATCAGGACAATACAATGAGGTAATGCACTTCTTAAACTCACACCCAAGAGTATGGTAAATTGGGGAGTTAAACTGTTATATAAATGGTTACATATCTGTCATTGTACAAAGGGAGCAATGAGAATGAGGTTCCTGCACACGTGGCTTTTATTTACTCAGGTGAGAGCAGTCGATCCTCCCTGTAGCTTACTAGGTCTGCCCAATCCACCTCAACTCAGCAAAGATGGTGATGTATTAATCGGTGGCATTTTTTCCTTCCATGTCAAATGGGACCAGAAAATACAGGTCTTTACATCTGGGCCACAACAACCAAAATGCATAAGGTGAGAGCACATTATGATAATTTAAATTTGGTAAAATGGAATTGAATTTTTTTATAGGAGGTACTGATTTTAAGAAGATCAGGAATATTTTAAACATTTACAGCTTTGTTTAATTTATTAATGCTGACAGGTTTCACTGAAAAGCTGTGTACTTTAATTTTCTTCATTCTAAAGTGTGAGTCTCCGTGAATTTCAAACTGCACAAACAATGGTATTTGCCATTGAGGAAATCAACAATAGAACTGATATTCTTCCTGGAGTCAAACTAGGTTATAATATTTATGATTCCTGTGGATCAGTGGAAATAACTACAAGAGCCTCCTTGTCCTTAGTTAATGGCAATGAAGAAAATAAATCTGTAATGTCTTGCTCAAAACCTGATAGAGTTCAAGCAATCATAGGAGAAACATCATCCAGCGCCTCTATTGCTTTGTCTGTAGCTATGGGACCTTTGCACATACCTGTGGTAAGATCTCTTCTTTCTTTCTCTTTTTTAAATATAATTAGATAATGCTTTAAATTGTATTTTTTTAAACAGAGTTGGAAAGAACATGATTGAAATCTATTTATTGCAGGTCAGTCACTTTGCTACATGTGCATGTCTAAGTGACAAGAAAAAACATTCATCTTTCTTCAGAACTGTTCCCAGTGATTATTTTCAGAGCAGAGCTTTGGCTAAGTTAGTCAGGCATTTTGGCTGGACCTGGGTAGGAGCTATATGCAGTGATAATGACTATGGGAACAATGGCCTAAATGAATTCATCATTGCAGCCAAAGAAGAAGGAATCTGTGTTGAGTACTCCAAAGCATTCTTTAGGACGGACCCCCGAGAAAAAATTCTGAAAATAGTCCAAATTATTAAGGATTCAACCTCCAAAGTTATTGTAGCATTTGTCTCAAATGCTGACCTTGCTGTTCTTCTAAAGGAAGTGGCCTTACAAAACATGACTGGGTTTCAGTGGATTGGAAGTGAGTCCTGGATTGCTGATCCAGTTAATATCCAGTGGCAACATCTGCTGAAAGGATCAATGGGTTTTGCTATACCAAAAGCTCAAATCAATGGACTACATGAATTTCTGACCAAACTTAATCCAGCTTCTGATCCAACTATTTTAAAAGAGCTGTGGGAGACGATATTTGAATGTAAGCTTCCCACACAAGAAAATGTTAAGATAGAACAAATGTGCAAAGGTAATGAAAGTCTCAGTCAAGTTCAAAACCTTTACACAGATGTTTCAGAGTTAAGAGTTGCAAATAATGTTTACAAGGCTGTTTATGCTGTGGCTTATGCACTGCATAACGCATACGGTTGTTCTAAGAGAGAACGTGAACAAGAAGGTCTTATTGCATGTGCAAACATGACTAATAAACCATGGCAGGTAAGTGTAACAATATAGCCTGAAGACTAACAAATGCTTATAATTTTTACTGAAAGGTTTTAAATGCTTTATTTAGGTGGTAAATGAGTTAAAGAAGCTCCATTTCACCACTGCAAATGGAGAGGATGTATACTTTGATGAGAATGGAGACCCTGCAGCAAGGTATGAACTGCTGAACTGGCAAAGCAAAGATGGTAAAGCAGTGTTTGTTAAAGTGGGCTTCTATGATGACTCTCTGGAAAGACACAATCAGCTGTTATTTAACAACATTAGTATAACCTGGGCACACAACAAATCACAGGTAAATAAAACTACTGTATCTATATCAGCAAATCATTATATACTAAAATGTTATCATAATTATATACAGCAAAAATTGGTTTTAGGTGCCAGTCTCTGTGTGTAGTCCAAGTTGCCCCCCAGGCACCAGGAAGGCTGTGCAGAAAGGAAGGCCAATCTGCTGCTTTGACTGTATACCGTGTGCAGAGGGTGAAATCAGTAATATAACAGGTACAATGCATAGTGCAGAACTATCCACTATTTAATTTTTTTATTCTGTTAAAAGCAATCAAAAAGGGGGAGTGGTAGCTCAGAATCTGGGTTACTGATCAGAAGGTTGGGTTCAAGCCCTGGTATCACCAAACTGTTAATCTTGGGCCCTTAAACATTCCCTCTGTGTCCCAGGGTACTGCATCATAGCTTTTTCTGCTCTCTGACCCTAGCTTCTAAACATGCGGAGATGCGGGGAAAACTGTTTATAATATGTTTATAATTTTTTGATTTTCTACAGATTCCATAACTTGCATCAAGTGCCTACCTGAACTGTGGTCTAATAAAAAGAAAACTGCCTGTGTCTTAAAGCTGGTGGAATTCCTGTCATTTGAGGAAATAATGGGAATCATCCTTGTAGCATTTTCTTTGTTAGGAGTTTCTTTCACCATTTTCATTGCAGTAATTTTCATTAAACACAAGGACACACCGATTGTTAGAGCAAATAATTCTGAATTGAGCTTCTTACTCCTGTTCTCTCTGACTTTATGTTTCCTTTGTTCGATAACATTCATTGCTCAGCCTTCTGAGTGGTCCTGTATGCTGCGTCACACAGCTTTTGGGACCACGTTCGTCCTCTGTATTTCCTGTGTTCTGGGGAAAACTGTAGTCGTGTTAATGGCCTTCAGAGCTACACTTCCAGGCAGCAATGTCATGAAATGGTTTGGGCCTCTACAGCAGAGACTCAGTGTAGTTGCCTTCACTCTAGTACAGGTCATCATTTGTATACTTTGGTTAACAATATCTCCTCCCTTTCCCTACAAAAATATGAAGTATTACAAGGAAAAGATCATATTAGAGTGTAATGTAGGTTCTGCTATAGGTTTCTGGGCTGTGCTGGGTTATATAGGACTTCTGGCTCTTTTATGTTTTATTTTGGCCTTTCTGGCCCGGAAGCTACCTGACAATTTCAATGAAGCCAAATTCATCACATTCAGTATACTCATATTCTGTGCGGTTTGGATCACCTTTATTCCAGCTTATGTCAGCTCTCCTGGAAAATTCACTGTAGCTGTGGAGATCTTTGCCATTTTAACATCAAGCTTTGGGTTATTGTTCTGCATATTTGTTCCAAAGTGTTATATCATCATACTGCAGCCAGAGAAAAACACTAAAAAGCAGATGATGGGTAAAGCACCTGCTAAATGAAAATTTTAGATACCCAATATAAAAGCTGGGTGTTCATATCATATTTCTAGAGCAATCTCTCGTTTAAATGAAAGGCTTTTAAATAAATTTTAAAATGAATAACTATTTTAATAAATACAGTCTAATAACTTCTACTGTCTAATTGTGCAGGACCTTTTGCATAGGGTTAGTTTTAAGTGCATTAAGTATGTTGACATAACCATGGTGTGGGGTTAGCACACTACACATGCAAATATATAATAAAACCTTTTTGTTGATGAGGTAACAATTCCCAAAATGTTTTTCTCTTTCACTATTTTTTAGTTATACATACAATGCATAAACTAATATGCTGATAGTGTGAAGGCACTTTCATGTACATGGGCATTATTTTTTATTTGGTAGTATTACTAATTTTTATGTAACACGACTGCAAGTAAAGGAAATAATGTATAAAAAGGAAAAAAAATTATTTCATATAAATATCCAAGGCAACCAACCAATAATCATAAACTAGAAACAGGCAAAATTAGGCAAACATTGTTACTAGAGCAATGCAAAAACATGAACCAAAACAAGTTTAAAGACTGTTCAAACAAGAAACAAGACATTAAATACTTGTTATATGTAACAAGCTAATCATGATACTTCAAAAAGACAAGACAGAAACAAAGGAATTATATACTTCAGAATGTATGTTCTGAAGTAGCAGCTCTAAAATTGGGTATAATAACACTAAAAGGTCGCAACCATAAATTTTCCCTAAAAACTAGAAAATTCTGGCTGTATCGACTTTATTTTTGGCAGAGGAACACATCATGCAGCCCCTTTGTCCAGCAGACCTTGCAATTTTTTTTGTCAAAAATGTGCTTGTTCTGGCTTCATGGTAATGGTACCACACAGTTGAAAAGATGTTTGGTAGTAGTTTCCCTGCTGCCATTTTCTCTGAAAGGGGCACTAGTTCTGACACTACGCTTTGATGAGGGAGGTTAGGTGTTTGGTGTCCTGAAACTTGGAAATTAGTCACATTTTGCTTGAGGTCACTGCTCACCTAAACAACAGTGGTGGCAAACAGTGTACAATATCCCGTAAGGATGCTGAGAAGGAGCCCTTTCTCTTTGTTAGAATTTTGCAATGCTCCTCCACAAGGGGACACCCCCCCTGGTCCTGGGTGCACCACTCTCAGCACATTCTTCTTGGACAAAATGATCATCATCAAGTCTAGCCTCTTATTGGGCTCCTGACAATGGCGAGCCATTCCCCAGTCCCTATGAGGGGGCACATGACTTGCTATTGTCTGTCTTTGGGCTTTACAACACAGCAAAATCAGACTGGGTGGCCGACAGCCCCGAATTCTGTGCATGGCAGGGGAGAAATTTATGAAACGCATCTTTGTGTGCATCACCTGACCCTTGTAACCACCATATTAACAGACTTGCCAGATAGGCCAAAAGGCAAGATGGTGGCTTCCAGGAGGAGCAATTTTTCCCTATCCTTGAGAGCCATAAAGTTGAGTCACAGTTGTCTCACCACAGACACCATATCAGCCATAGAATGTCCGATGGCGCAGGCTGTTAGCTTGGTTGCACAGAGAGACAGATCCGTGGCTTAACATATCTCTGAGAACACCTCCTCACTAATGCCCCTGCTCAGGTCTTTTAGCAGGTCAGCCTGGTATAACTGCAAAAACAACATAGTGTGGTGGTTCCAAATGAAGAAGATGGACCATGTTAAAAGCTACCATAGTGGTCATGTGTTCCTCATCTTTGCATCAATGAGGTCAGCTAAGTATTCTGTTATGTGATACTAATGCAAGCTAATGCGTGTTCTTTGTAAAGGAACAAAGTTTTTTGAATATAAATATCTAATGCAAACAATTCAAATCAGCAAGCATTATCATAAACAAGTAACAGGCAAAGTTCAGCTGATTAAACATTTTTAAGGCAAAACAAAATTTGTACATGAAACGAATCAAAATCAAAGATAGGCATATCAAGAAATGTGTAAACAAGCAAAGGATTTGGTTACATGTGGTGAGCTGACTAAAATGTTTAGTAAAGACAGAAACAAAAAGGTATATATACACTCACCTGATTTTGACATTGAAGTCAACAGCTTTACTTGAGACAACATAAGAATATATGAAGAAAGAAACTAAGCAAGGGAGAAATCTCTGGCATTTTTACACAGTACACAATTAAATGCAAGTAATATAACATTGTGCAGGCTTTTAGAACATTAGAGATTGTTCTTGGTTACAATAATAAGGGATCACTCAGTAAAGGGTTTACCGCCACGTCAATACATGAAAACAAAGTTTTAGCTATCAAAGACACCTAAATGAATAAATGAATGAATGCAAAAAATAAAAATAAAAAAATAAAGATTGTTATTATGTTCAGACACTGTCATTAAGCCCACTGGGTCTATAGACTGGTTATATTTGTATCATACAATTAAATGAGGTAATGCAATTTGTAACTCCACACCCAGGGGTCTGGTATATTTGGGAGTTGAAGGGTTATATAAATGGCTAAATAGCTGTCATTGTATTTAGGAAGCAATGAGAATGAGGTTCCTGCACACATGGCTTTTATTTACTCAGGTGAGAGCAGTTGATCCTCCCTGCAGCTTACTAGGTCTGCCCAATCCACCCCAACTCAGCAAAGACGGTGATGTACTAATTGGTGGCCTTTTTTCCTTCCATGTCAAATGGGACCAGACAACACATGTCTTTACATCTGGGCTCCAACAACCAAAATGCATAAGGTGAGAACAGATTAGGATAATCAAATAGGATCAGGAATTTATTAAAATGATTTATCGTATTATCGTCTACAAACTTAAAGTATTTATTGTATTAATTCATACAGGGTTTGCTGAACTTCTATTTAGTTTTATTTTATATTTTCCCTGTAGGTTGAGCCTCCGTGAATTACAGAATGCACAAACAATGGTATTTGCCATTGAGGAAGTTAACAATAGAACTGATATTCTTCCTGGGGTCAAACTGGGGTACAAAATTTATGATTCCTGTGGATCAGTAGAAATAACTACAAGAGCCTCCTTGTCCTTAGTTAATGGCAATGATAAAAATACATCTGGAATGTCTTGTTTAAAACCTGATAGAGTTCAAGCAATCATAGGACAAACATCATCCAGCCCCTCAATTGCCATGTCTGTAACTGTGGGACCTTTGCACATACCTGTGGTAAGACATCCTCATTAATCTGTATAAAAAACATCTTTTATATAAATAATCAAATGTTTCAATTGTAAAATTATTGATGTCTGTTATAATATACATATGTGAATAACATAATTGAAATATTTTTATTGAAGGTCAGTCACTTTGCTACATGTGCATGTCTAAGTGACAAAAATAAATATCCATCATTTTTCAGAACTGTTCCCAGTGATTATTACCAGAGCAGAGCTTTGGCTAAGTTAGTCAGGCATTTTGGCTGGACCTGGGTAGGAGCTATATGCAGTGATAATGACTATGGGAACAATGGCCTAAATGATTTCATCAGTGCAGCCAAAGAAGAAGGAATCTGTGTTGAGTATTCAAAAGCATTCTTTAGGACGGACCCCCGAGAAAAAATTCAGAAAATAGTCCAGATTATTAAGGATTCAACCGCCAAAGTTATTGTAGCATTTGTCGCAAATGCTGATCTTGCTGTTCTTCTAAAGGAAATGGCCTTACAAAACGTGACTGGGTATCAGTGGATTGGAAGTGAGTCCTGGATTTCTGATCCAGTTAATATCCAATGGCAACATCTGCTGAAAGGATCAATGGGTTTAGCTATGCCAAAAGCTCAAATCAATGGACTACATGAATTTCTGACCAAACTTAATCCAGCTTCTGATCCAACTATTTTCAAAGAGCTTTGGGAGACGATATTTGAATGTAAGCTTCCCACACAAGAAAATGTTAAGATAGAACAAATGTGCAAAGGTAATGAAAGTCTCAGTCAAGTTCAAAACCTTTACACAGATGTTTCAGAGTTACGAGTTGCAAATAATGTTTACAAGGCTGTTTATGCTGTGGCTAATGCACTGCATAACGCATACGGTTGTTCTAAGAGAGAACGTGAACAAGAAGGTCTTATTGCATGTGCAAACATAACTAATAAACCATGGCAGGTAAGTGTAACAATATAGCCTGAAGACTAACAAATGCTTATAATTCTCACTGAAAGGTTTGAAATGCTTTGTTTAGGTAGTGCATGAGTTAAAGAAGCTTAATTTTACCACTACAAATGGAGAGGATGTATATTTTGATGAAAATGGAGACCCTGCAGCAAGGTATGAACTGCTGAACTGGCAACAAAGCAAAGATGGTAAAGCAGTGTTTGTTAAAGTGGGCTTCTATGATGACTCTCTGGAAAGACATAAAAAGCTGTCATTTAACAACATCAGTATAACCTGGGCCCACAACAAATCACAGGTATATGATTATCTATATGAGCAAATAATAAATTACTAAATTGTTACCATAATTTAATACAACAGAAATCCTTTTTAGGTGCCAGTCTCTGTGTGTAGTCCAAGTTGCCCCCCAGGCACCAGGAAGGCTGTACAGAAAGGAAGGCCAATCTGCTGCTTTGACTGTATACCGTGTGCAGAGGGGGAAATCAGTAATATAACAGGTATTATGCATAGTGCTTTGCTTCATTAATTGTTCAAAGTTATTTCAAAATGTAATTTCGATAATAATTGCTAATAGAATCTAAATTACCTCAACTAATATAAATGGGGTTTTTTTTCCCAGATTCCATAATTTGCATCGGATGTCCACCTGAACTGTGGTCTAATGACAAGAAATCTGCCTGTGTCTTAAAGCTGGTGGAATTCCTGTCATTTGAGGAAATAATGGGAATCATCCTTGTATCATTTTCTTTGTTAGGAGTCTCTTTCACTATCTTCATTGCTGTAATTTTTTTTAAACACAAGGACACACCGATTGTTAGAGCAAATAATTCTGAACTGAGCTTCTTGCTCTTGTTCTCTCTGACTTTATGTTTCCTCTGTTCACTAATATTCATTGCTCAGCCTTCTGCATGGTCCTGTATGCTGCGCCACAC
This sequence comes from Silurus aristotelis, assembly GCF_946808225.1. NCBI lineage: Eukaryota > Metazoa > Chordata > Actinopteri > Siluriformes > Siluridae > Silurus > Silurus aristotelis. The sequence goes on along the minus strand of NC_139583.1, from coordinate 3,394,726 downwards.
AGCTTTTGGAATCACATTTGTCCTTTGTATTTCCTGTGTTCTGGGAAAAACAGGGGTAGTGTTAATGGCCTTCAGAGCTACACTTCCAGGCAGCAATATCATGAAATGGTTTGGGCCTCTACAGCAGAGACTCAGTGTACTTGCCTTCACTCTAGTACAGGTCATTATTTGTATACTTTGGTTAACAATATCTCCTCCCTTTCCTTACAAGAATATGAAGTATTACAAGGAAAAGATCATATTAGAATGTCATGTAGGTTCAGCTTTAGGTTTCTGGGCTGTGCTGGGTTATATAGGACTTCTGGCTCTTTTATGTTTTATTTTGGCTTTTCTGGCTCGGAAGCTACCTGACAATTTCAATGAAGCCAAATTTATCACATTCAGCATACTCATATTCTGTGCGGTTTGGATCACCTTTATTCCAGCTTATGTCAGCGCCCCTGGAAAATTCACTGTAGCTGTGGAGATCTTTGCCATTTTAACATCAAGCTTTGGGTTATTGTTCTGCATATTTGTTCCAAAGTGTTATATAATCATACTGGAACCAGAAAAAAACACTAAAAAGCAAATGATGAGTAAAGCATCTGCTAAATGAGCTTTTTATCAAACGTGTCTGTTCAAAGTCTTATTTCAAGACCAAGCTCTAGTTTAAATGAAAGGCTTTAAAATGGTTTTGCATAAAGAGATACTATTTCAGTAATTACATATAATAAAATGCTATTTAATGTCTAATTTTGCAGTACCTTTCACATATGGTTAGTTCTTAGTGTATTCAGTATGTTGACATAACCATTGTGTGGTATTCCATATAACTTGAGACACAAAATTATCCCCTGTCCCCTGCTTTTTGCCATAAAGATATCCGGCTGGCATAGCGCATATTCCAATGAAAAGTGGAGAGATCAAGTATCCATACAGGAAACTAAATCAATTTCATAACCTTTGGGTTCAACTTCACTACAAGGAAAGCTCATTTAATCTGTGAAATATTCAGCAACTAGGCCCTGTCCCAAGTCAGTAAATTCTAGCAGACTGCACATATAATATAAAATAAAATCCATTTTGCTTGTGAGGTGAACATATCCAAGGCAAAAAAAAACAAATCAACAGGCAAGAACAGAAACAAGAAACAGGGAAATAATGTTACTAAGGCAATACAAGAAGCTGAACCAAAGCAAGTTAAAATTCTTAAGTTATATGTATATGTGTGTGTGTAAATATATAGGATGGTGAGAATGATAGAGTACCCAAATCCCAGATTTTCCTCAGAGAATTTATAGCTACGAGATATAACATCTTTAGAGTCAGAAGCTTAAAAGGTACTAACTCCAGTAGTTCAAAAGTGGTACCACCCAGAGCCTCAAGCACTAAAGTGAAATCCACTGTTTCTCTGGTGTTCAGTTTCAGTCACTTTGCTCGACAAATGAAGCGGCTGATTAGGGTATGCTTGCCTACAGAGTTAAACAAAGCATGACAATGAATAAAAATCTATGAATAATCCTTTGAATAAAATTATCCTATGAATAAAATCACCTGGTTCTGAGCCACAACTTAAATGGCCTCTTTTAGAGGTTGCTCAATGGTATTACTATGGATGCAGTCGCCATGAGATCTAAAACCCTTTGAAGGTAATGGACATTAACCTCCTGGCCTAGGTTGATATTCTGTATTGCATTTAGAATGGTTTTGACCTATGCGTTAGGCAGTTGTGCCTGCATGTGATCGAATTCCATACAGACTCCATGTTAAAATGTTGGATGTTGAAATGCAAGCTTTTGAAACCGAACAAAAATTAGCCAGTTGTCTATGTAGTTTAGAATTCAGGTGCCCTGTAATCGCAGAGGTGCCAGTACTGCATCCATACATTTCATGTTTGTGTGGCGTGATATAACTAGGCTGAATCTGGAAACCTTTGCTCCTGAAAGCAAACCTCAGGAATGTCTATAAGTTACGTATGTAAACCTAGTTCCCTGAGGGAACGAGACACATCATTGGGAACATTCCCAAAGTGTTTTGATGCAGCTTGAGTTCCTAAAAGGGAACTTCCTGAATTGTTGCAAAATTTTTATATGAAAGTACACGTCCTTGAGGCTAATTTACCACACATCCAATCCCTGGATTGGATCTGAGATACACTCATTGTGTCTGTCAGTATTTTGAACTTGTATGTTCTAAAGTAGTGGCTTAACCCACAAAGGTCAAAAATTGGATGCAACCCCTAATCTTCCTTGGTAACTATATACAAAGCTGTATCAATTTCTGTCTGGCAGGGGAAAACATTATAAAGCATCTTTGTCCAGCAGAGCTTGCAACTTTTGTGTCAACAAATGCACTTGTTCTGGTTTCATGGTAGTGTGTACCATGCCGTTGAAGTGCTGAGGATGATGCGGAAAACTGTACTATGCAACCATTCTCTATGGTCCTTTCAACCTATGGAGACATGTTTGGCAGTAGTTTCTACGCTTCCAGTTTCTCTGAAAGGGGCACTACTTTTGACACCATGCTTTGCTGGGGCAGATTTGGTTGTTAAATGCCCTGAACCTTGGCAGGAGGCAAACAAACATATAAGATTTCACTGGAGATTGCTGCCCACAAAAAGATTAGTGATGGCGAATATTGTACAATGTCCCCTAAAGGTGCTGGGAAGGAGATGTTACTTTCTTATAAAATTTCTCGCATTTCTCCCTGAGGGGACACACTTTCATGGTCCTGGGTGCACCACCTTCAGGACTTCTTTTTGGACAAATTAAGCATCTTTAGGACTGGCCTCTTATTGGGCTCCTGAGAGCGGCGAGCCATTCCCCAGTCCTTTTGAGGGGGCGCATGATTTGCTATACTTTGTTTCTGGGCTTCACACAACAGCAGAATTGGACTGGGTCAGGGCTGTGCCGCCTGCATCCCCGAGCCCTGAGCACAGTGGGGAAGTTTCAGACTACTATATAAACAGACTCGCCAAATTTTCAGAATGGCAAGATGGTGGCTTCCAGGAGAAGCAATTTATTCCTATCCTTGAGACCCGTGAGTGTGAGCCACAGATGTCTCTCCACAGCAACTATAGCAGACATAAAACGCCCAATGGCACAAGAAACAGGCAAAGTACAGGAGATCGTCAAATAACATCCAGTATTTATGGCAAAAAAAAAAAAAACCTGGACATGAAACAAATAAAAATCAAAGACAGGCAAAATCAAGAAATGTAAAACATTGAAACAAAGGCTTGGTTATATGTGGTGAGCTAACTATAATCTTTAGCAAAAAAAGAAACAAAGAGGTACATATACACACGTGAATAAGACATGGAGTCAAGTGAGCTCTGACCCCGAAAGGAGCAGGGAGACCAGAGTCCAAAAGCATCAGCATCCAAAATCCATTTGCTGAGTGTCTGCTTGTTCGTAGAGAGACCTTTCCTTGGAGGGCCATAGCTGATGAACAGCTACTTCAACTGTTTCCACAGTTCCATTCTGTGGACATATATGTCCTGTGCTCGCACAGACAATTAAGCTTCTCCTGGTCTGGGGTGTTATACATAGGCAGGAATAATGCCCAGAGAATAACAGGTCATGGGATGACCTAGGATACCTTAGGGACATACCCTTAGTAAGGGTAGAGGAAGGCACTGGCCATGCCTGAAGTAAATTCTAGCAAAGAAGGGCCACAAAGAGGGCCTCAAGTCCCCTACTCTCTTAAGAGAGGAGATGGCCAAGAGGAACACAGTCTTTACTGTGAGAACCCTCAAAGGCACCTCGGTCAATAGCTTAAAGTGAGGCTCCAACAGGGTCTATAAGACAATGGCCAAGTCCCATGCAGGTACTCTAGATCGTACCGGAGGCCTTAGCTTCCTGGTACCGCGGAGAAAACCTGTCATCAACAGGTCACCAGCCACCGCGGGGCCACCAGAAAAAGACGGACTTAGTCTCTGCAAACTCTCTACAGAACTTTCCAGCATTGTGATGGGAAAAAAGGCATCCATTGCATCAGAGCATCCATCCCTAGAGGGTCTGGGTGTGTGAGGGAGAAGAGGGGACAGTGCAATGTCTCTTGATTCACAAACAGGTCCACCTGAGCTCAGTATAATTTCTCCAAAATTTTCTCCACCGCGTTTAGGTGGAGACACCAATCCCCGGACCTTAGCCCCCAACGTCGAGAGGGTTAGGGTTAGGGTTAGATAGTCTCTCAGGTATGCCTAAAGTCTGAGCTATGCCCTGGTGCAGCTCTAGGGGGCTCCTAAGAGGCAGCAAGCCCTTTAAGTCCGCTACAGTAACAGGCGGAAAACGACGAGGGTGCTTACTCTTACAGTAGAGTAAAGAGTAAACAGTCTATGGGCGGGACTAGAGGAGTCCTTAAAGAATGCTGCGAGCTCGACGCAGACAGCGTTTTTTTTTGGATGTCCTCCATGGCTGGGAGTGGAGTCCCTGTGATGCGCTGGGCAGTTTTCACCACCCACTGCAGTGCCTTACGCTCTGCAACAGAGCAGCTCCCATACCAGACTGTGACACAGCTGGTCAGGATGCTTTCTATTGCGCAGCGGTAGAAGTTCACCAGGATATCCGAGGAGAGCTGATTTTTCTTAAGTGTCCTCAGGAAAAAGAGGCGCTGGTGAGCCTTCATGACCAGGCTGGAGGTGTTGATGTTCCAGGACAGGTCCGCCGAGGTGTGGATCCCCAGGAACTTGAAACTGGAGACGCGCTCAACAGCCATCCTATTGATGTGGGTGGTGTCATGCGTGCCTCTTGCCTCCTTCCTGAAGTCCACAATAAGCTCCTTTGTCTTGGAGGTGTTAAGGAGCAGGTTATTGTTATTGCACCATGTGGCTAGGTGCTGGATCTCCTCCATGTAGGCAGTCTCATCATTGTTGGTGATGAGACCGATCACGGTAGTGTCATCTGCAAACTTGATGATGGAGTTAGATCCATTCACAGGCCTGCAGTCGGAGGTGAAGAGGGAGTAGAGGAAGGGGCTCAGCACACAGCCCTGTGGTACACCAGTTTTGAGTGTGATAGTGTTGGAGCAGATGGAGCCAGATCGAACCTGCTGGGGTCTGTTGGTCAGAAAGTCCATGACCCAGTTGCAGGTGGAGGTGTTAATGCCCAGATCTAGAAGTTTGGCTATTAACTTGAATGGAATGATGGTATTGAATGCTGAGCTGAAGTCAACAAACAGCATATGTGCATAGGTGTTCTTATTGTCCAAGTGTGTGAGCACAGAGTGCAGTGCCATGGAAACTGCATCTTCTGTGCTTCTATTGCTTCGGTAGGCAAAATGGTGGGAGTCTAATGTGGTTGGCAGCGAGTCCTTCAGGTGTGCCAGGACCAGCTGCTCAAAGCACTTCATGACAATGGGTGTCAGTGCTACAGGGCGGTAGTCATTCAGGCACATTGGGTTGGAGTGGGAACAGCTGCTTGGACAAGAGACAGGTTGAAGATGTCAGTAAAGACCCCAGCGAGCTGCTCAGCACATGCCCTGAGTACGCAACCAGGGATGTTGTCTGGTCCAGCGGCTTTGTGAGCGCTGATCCGGCTCAGTGCATTGCAGACATCTATGGAGGAGAGTTTGATTGAAAAGTGATCAGCCTAAAGTTTAAGCTTTGTGGCAGTTTCTTTGTTGTCTCTCTCAAAGCGAGCATAAAAGTCATTAAGCTCATGCAAAAAGAGGACATCAGTGGCAGCGGGGGTGGGGTGTTAGGATTTGTAATCACTGATGGCCTGGATGCCTTGCCACATGCGTCGAGGGTCAGAGTTGGAGAAATGCTCCTCTATCTTTAGCTTGTAGCAGTGCTTGGCCTCTTTGATGCCCCTCTTCAGGTTAGCTCTGGATGTGCTGTAGGCCTGAGCATCACCTGACCTGAAGGCGGTAGTGCGTGCCTTCAGCAGGAGTATGTAATGATCTGTTTCTGGGTAGTAACACTGTCTGTGGTGGAACTAATGTAATCCAGTACAGAGGAGGGATAGCAGTCAATGTCTGTGTGAGAGTCACTGGTGGCCTGAGAAGCAAATGTACTCTAGTCTGTGTGTAAAAACCTTTCCTGAAGTGTGAAATTTGCCTCTGCGGGCCACACCTTGATGGTTCTTACTGATGGCTTTACCCGGTTAATGAGGGGTGCATACTTGGGGGTGAGAAACAAAGAAAGGTGATCTGACTGTCCCAGGTGGGGGAGGGGGTCGCAACGTAAGCTCCAGCCATGTTTGTGTATACATGGTCTAAAGTTTTGTTCCCTCTGGTGTGACATGAAACATGCTGATGAAATTTTGGAAGAACTGCCTTTAAGTTTAAGTGAATAAAATCTCCCACAACAATAAACACAGCTTCCGGGTGAACAGTCTGTTGTGTACTGATGGCCGCATAAAGTTCCATCATAGCGAGCTTAGCATCAGCATCGGGGGGAATGTAAGCAGCAGTAATAATGGTGGAAGTGAACTCCCGCGGTAGATAAAACGGTCTACATTTAACCAGGAGAAACTCCAGGTTAGCTGAACAATGACTCTCGACAATAACAGAGTTCGTGCACCAAGCTTTGTTAACATAAATGCACAATCCACCGCCTCTGGTCTTACCGGAGCCATCTAATGTCCTATCCGCCCGGAGTGTGTGTCGCCCCACTAGCTCAATAGTGTTGTCCGGAATGCCGCTGTGTAGCCATGTTTCCGTGAAGATCATGACATTTCAGTTCAGAAGTTTCATGCTGTGTGTGATGCTGAGTCGAATCTCAGCATCACACACAGAATCTCAGTAATTTTCGAGAGCGAAGCATTCGTAAAGACATGCAAGCACAAATCTGCGCAGTTGGCTCTCCCGAGAGGGTGTGTGTATCCCACCCGTGATATAGTGGGGGCAAGGAGGAACACGCAGACGGAAAGTCTTGTTGCTTGTTTTAAATTTTTTTATTCTTTTATTTTTTCGGACATTAACCACTTACCAGAGAGTGCTTCAAGAACAGACAGAAGCTAGCACTGGTTTCACTCCATGTGCGTTTTATAGCTTCCTCATTGTGATGTCATTCCGCCGGAGTAAACACGTAAATTAGGCTATGGACAACATGGAAGCATTCCCAAAGCGTTGTTGCCTCAGCTCCAGTTTCAAAAGGGGAATCTAGTTTGGACTCTGCTAATTGGACATGAATGTAAAGTTAAGCAAGTGTGAAGATCTTTGATTCGAAAGAGTCTTCAGGAACTTTTGCACAAAAATGAAGGTAAGGGGCAGGATACCTTTTTGGCAATGCATACAGAAATATGTCTGTAAAGTCATCCAGGTGTAATTATCTGGACACTGATCTATCTAGTTTGATTGAAACACTACTCATCTGAGCAGCGTTTTCTGCCCAAAAAAATTGTGGAATATTGCCAACTTTCCTCAGACTAAAGTAACTAGTTGGATGTGTAGAGAAACTTTTCATCCAACCAGAAAGAAGTTTACTTGACATGACTCAACTTCTATAGAATGCATGTATGAATCATGATGAGGTGGTCAGGTGGTTGATGTTTTGGTACTGCATTTTTAGTGGTATACCGACAAAGACCAACATGCTGAAAATGATAGGGGTTGAAAGACAAAGGTCTGTCTATAACACTGGGACACTCATAAACCCCACTGGGTCTAAAAAATGGTTATCATTGTATAATACAATACAATGAGGTAATGCAGTTTGTAATGCCACACCCAGGGGTCTGGTAAATCTGGGAGTTAAAGGGATATATAAATGGCTCAACAGCTGTCATTGTATTTAGGAAGCAATGAGAATGAGGTTCTTGCACACATGGCTTTTATTTACTCAGGTGAGAGCAGTTGATCCTCCCTGTAGTTTACTTGGCCTGCCTAATCCACCTCAACTCAGCAAAGACGGTGATGTATTAATTGGTGGCATTTTTTCCTTCCATATCAAATGGGACCAGAAAGCACATGTCTTTACATCTGGGCTCCAACAGCCAAAATGCATAAGGTGAGAACATATTAGGATCATTTTATTTGGTTGTATTTAGAATTACAACAATTGTAAAGAATCTATTCATTTGAAGGAGAGGAATATGTTAAATGATTTACAATACAACATCTGCAAACTTAATTTATTTTTTTTAATACAGCATTCTAAATAGCTATGTAGTTTAATTTTTTTTTCTGCCCATAGTGTGAGCCTCCGTGAATTTCAGAATGCACAAACAATGATATTTGCCATTGAGGAAATCAACAACAGAAGTGATATTCTTCCTGGAATCCAACTGGGTTACAAAATGTATGATTCCTGTGCATCGGTAGAACTAACTACAAGAGCCTCATTGTCTCTAGTTAATGACCATAGAGAAAATACATCTGTAATGTCTTGCATCAAACCTGATACAGTTCAGGCAATCATAGGAGAAATATCCTCCAGTCCATCTATTGCCATTTCTGTTACTGTGGGACCATTGCACATACCAGTGGTAAGATCTCTTTATTTATATAAGCTTTGTTTTAAATTCATGTAAATCAATTGGTAAATTGGTAAATTGTTGATAAAAACATATTGCAGGTCAGTCACTTTTCAACATGTGCATGCTTAAGCAACAAGAAGAAATATCCATCATTCTTCAGAACTGTTCCCAGTGATTATTACCAGAGCAGAGCTTTGGCTAAGTTAGTCAGGCATTTTGGCTGGACCTGGGTAGGAGCCCTATGCAGTAATAATGACTATGGGAACAATGGTCTAAACGAATTCATCATTGCAGCAAAAGAAGAGGGAATCTGTGTTGAATACTCCAAAGCATTCTTTAAGACGGACCCCAGAGAAAAAATTCTGATTGTTGTTGAGATGATTAAGGCTTCAACCTCCAAAGTTATTGTAGCATTTGTTTCAAATTCTGACCTTGCTGTTCTTCTGAAGGAAATGGCCTTACAAAACATGACTGGGTTTCAGTGGATTGGAAGTGAGTCCTGGATTTCTGATCGAGCGAATGCTCAATGGCAACATCTGCTGAAAGGATCAATGGGTTTTGCTATGCCAAAAGCTAAAATCAATGGCCTATGGGAATTTTTGACCAAACTTAATCCAGCTTCTGATCCAACTATTTTCAAAGAGCTTTGGGAGACGATATTTGAATGTAAGCTTCCCACACAAGAAAATGTTAAGATAGAACAAATGTGCAAAGGTAATGAAAGTCTCAGTCAAGTTCAAAACATTTACACAGATGTTTCAGAGTTACGAGTTGCAAATAATGTTTACAAGGCTGTTTATGCTGTGGCTTATGCACTGCATAACACATATGGTTGTTCTAAAAGAGAACGTGAACAAGAAGGCCTTATTGCATGTGCAAATATAACTAATAAACCATGGCAGGTAAGTGTAACAATATATGGTGAACATCATGTACTTTATATTTGGCACTGAAGAGATTGAAATGCCTTGTTTAGGTAGTGAATGAGTTAAAGAAGCTCCTTTTCACCACTGCAAATGGAGAGGATGTATATTTTGATGAAAATGGAGACCCTGCAGCAAGGTATGAATTACTAAACTGGCAAAAGGGCAAAGATGGTAACGTAGTGTTTGTTAAAGTGGGCTTCTATGACAGCTCCCTGCAAAAACACAATCAGTTGTCATTTAACAACATCAGTATAACCTGGGCCCACAATAAATCAGAGGTAAACAAATTAATCTATATGAATAGATATGTACAATGAATATTTTACAGTCATTAATTTATTTAAAAAAAATATATATTTATTTTAGGTGCCAGTCTCTGTGTGTAGTCCCAGTTGCCCTCCAGGCACCAGGAAAGCTGTACAGAAAGGAAGGCCAATCTGCTGCTTTGACTGTGTATCATGTGCAGAGGGGGAAATCAGTAATATAACAGGTATTTTGCATATTACTTATTTTAAATAATCCACAAACATAAAAATCAATTTTCATTACGTAATAATTTATTAATTCATATTATTTTTTCCCTCTTTTAGATTCTATAAATTGCATCAAGTGCCCACCTGAACTGTGGTCTAATGACAAGAAAACAACCTGTGTTTTAAAGCTGGTGGAATTCCTGTCATTTGAGGAAATAATGGGAATCATCCTTGTAGCATTTTCTCTGTTAGGAGTTTCATTCACCATTTTCATTGCTGTAATTTTTTTTAAACACAAGGACACACCGATTGTTAGAGCAAATAATTCTGAACTGAGCTTCTTGCTTTTATTCTCTCTGACTTTGTGTTTCCTTTGTTCACTAACATTCATTGCTCAGCCTTCTGCATGGTCCTGTATGCTGCGCCACACAGCTTTTGGAATCACATTCGTCCTCTGTATCTCCTGTGTTCTGGGGAAAACAGTAGTAGTATTAATGGCCTTCAGAGCTACACTTCCAGGCAGCAATGTCATGAAATGGTTTGGGCCTCTACAGCAGAGACTCAGTGTAGTTGCCTTCACTCTTGTACAGGTCATTATTTGTATACTTTGGTTAACAATATCTCCTCCCTTTCCTTACAAAAATATGAAGTATTACAAGGAAAAGATCATATTAGAGTGTAATGTAGGTTCTGCTATAGGTTTCTGGGCTGTGCTGGGTTATATAGGACTTCTGGCTCTTTTATGTTTTATTTTGGCTTTTCTGGCCCGGAAGCTACCTGACAATTTCAATGAAGCCAAATTCATTACATTTAGTATACTCATATTCTGTGCAGTGTGGATCACCTTTATTCCAGCTTATTTCAGCTCTCCTGGAAAATTCACTGTAGCTGTGGAGATTTTTGCCATTTTAACATCAAGCTTTGGATTATTATTCTGCATATTTCTTCCAAAATGTTATATAATTATACTGAAACCAGAGAAAAACACTAAAAAGCAAATGATGGGTAAAGCACCTGCTAAATTAACTTCTTAGATACCCACTATTAAAATTGTCCCTAACCCTAACCCTAACCCTAACCCTAACCCTAACCCTTAATTGTAGGGAAAGCTCTAGTTTAAATAAAAGCTTTTTAAATGGATTTGCATAAAGAATTACCATTTTATTAATTACAGACAATAAACTGCTATATCTATTGTCTGTATTGCATGATATTTTACAAATGTTAGTTTTAGTGTATTAATTATGTTGACATAACCACAGTGTGGTTTTCCATATCATTTGTGACACAAAATTATTGTCTTCAGTTTTGGCGATAAAGATAACCTGCTGGCAGAGTGCATATTCCAATGAAAACAAAAAACACCCCAAAATATCCATACAGAAAACAAAATCAGTTTTATAACCTTTGGGTTTAAATTCACTACAAGGACAAATTATTTAATTTGTTACATAACCTGCAACTAGGCCCTGTCCCAAGTCACTTTATTCAAGCACACACAAAAAATTAATAATAATAGCATGATGTCAATAATGATAATGGGTAAAATGTCAATAATTCTGTAATATTTTAAAATCTTTTCAGCTGTACCTACAATGCATACAATAATATACGGTATTGATAGCGTGAAGGCACTTTCATGTACATTAGCACATTTTTTTATCTGGTAGTATTACTATTTGTCATGTAATCCGAGTGCAAGCAGATGCAAGAATGTTTAAAAAGGAACAAAAGTTTATTTAATTTAAATATCCAAGACAAACAACCAAATTAGCATGCAAAGGTAGGCACACAATGTTACTAAGGCAATACAAGAAAATGTACCAAAATAAGTTCAAAGACTGGCAAAAAAAGAAATAAAAATGAAATACTTGGTATATGTAACAAGCTAACCATAATACTTAGCACAGACCAGACAGAAACAAAGGAATATACAGTATGTCACTCGGAACACCGAAGCAATTCCCCTTTGTAAAATCACCTCAAAAAACATTGCCCGTGAATTGATGTTCCTGTTCAGCCAGGTGGGTATACCCAAGGAACTGCTGACAGATCAATGTACACGCTTTATGACAAAATAATTGCAGACCTTCATCTGCTTATGTAAGTGAAACACATGAGGACATCGGTCTACCATCCATATTCAAACAGGCTTGTGGAGCGTTTTAACCAGACACTGAAGCAAAAGCTATGACTAGTGGTGGACAAAGAAGGGAGAAACTGGGACCTTGAACCTTTACTCTACAGGTCCCTCCTTAAATATGTAAAGGAAATGCAGTAGTGCATTGACAGAGAAGCACGTCTTGTCAGATAGCACAGCTAGGAAGCACAGGCCAAACAGCAATGCTTCTACAACTGCCCATTTTAATCAAGGGAGTTTCATCATGGAAATTGGGTGCTACTCCTGATACCAAGTGTGACTGCTGAGGGCCTGTACACAGAGGAGAAATCTGGTGCTGATCAAAGCACAGTACCTGACGCATTGGCAAGAATTTGCTGAAACGGATGGAATATCCCCACCCTATGTCCAAACTTCTCCTCTCCGGCTTCCCCCCTCTCAGATCTTATTAAGGAAGGACAGCCTGAATGAGTCGGTGGACTAAGGCAGCAAACCAGGCATTCCTGGAACTAAAATGGACACTCGCCGTGCGGCAGTGCTGAGAAACACCGACTTCAGCTTTTCCTTCATTCACAGGAAACCGGGCTGGGGGCCATACTCTCACAAGTCATCGAGGGAGAAGAACATCAGGTGCTGTACGTCAGCCGATAACTGATACTTGCCAAACAGGTAAGGTACAGTATGCTGTGGTAGAACAAGAAGCCCTGGCAATAAAGTGGGCAGGGGAATAGTTACATTAGTACCTGGCAGGAAGACAATTCATGCTGGTCACTGACCATGCCCAAATCCACTGGATGGCCCACACAAAAGACTAAAGCAAGAGCAACCCAGTGGTTTCTGTCAATACAGGACTTCTCATTTTAGGTCCAGCACCGAGTTGTGGCCAGCCAAAGCAATGCAGATGTTCTCTCTTAAAGACATGGACTAGAGGCACAAGCACCGCTGATAGTGGGTCTTGGGGGGCACTGTGACAATAGGCCATTGACTCACGCATTGACTCCCAAACACAACTGCCGGCAAGGTGCTGAATGTATAGTGTCAATTTAGCACCACTGTTGAACACATAGCATGAGGTCGGGGCAGTGTAACCAGACACAGCTGGAAGGGAATAATGAGATGGAAGCTCCTCACTGTCTACAAGCATGTAAAAAGACACTGAGGAGACTGCCAGCTGAAAAAAGTTTTGGCTATACTCTAATACTGGATCTGTTTCTCTCTCTCTTCTTCTTGGTGACAGCAGCAGCTGTGGAGATGATTCAGATAATCCTACGCCTTTCCTTGGAAGACGAGAGACATTTTTGTGCCGACACAGTTCACATGCAATCCAGCCCATTCCTCCCTGCCCAAACCATTATGCACAACCAACATGCCCCTCTCTTACCTCCACCTATGGGCCGACTCTGCTGCTCACATGCACATCTTCACAAAATGTTCACTACAAACAACCTAAGCCACCCTACATAAATGGTGCATAATGTCTGTGTTCAACCCATTCTGCAGTGAGGTGCTACACAATTAAAGTCAGCAACCAGTGAAGTATTTACCACCACACTGAAGGCACGAATGAATGAATGAATAAATAATTGAATAAATTTATTAATTTATTTATACAGAAACTAAACAATAAAGATTATTATGCATCTTTCTATTAGTTTTTTTTTGTTATTTGATTGTATATAAAATTTATTTAGCAAAAATTAGGTAGATAGATGGCTAGAAACCTGGGTAGGACCCTGCTCTTTGGCCATAAATGTAAAGATAAATGAGCATAAACATCTTGTAGTCAAAAACAGTCTCCACAAACTTTTGTACAAGAATGAAGTTTAGGAGAATGAGATCTGTTTGGTAATGCATATAGGCATCAGTTTGTCATTTGGGTGTTGTTTTGCTGATTCACAGGAAAAAAAAATGCATTTATATTGATATCTGACAAAGACCAACATGCTAAAAATGTTGGGGGCGTAATGGGAAACTACGGTCTAACATTGGGTCATTAAGAACATTTGTTCTCTAAAATAGTTCATTTCCAAACCTGTTTATGACATCGTAAATAGATTTAAACAACAGTGTGATTAAATTTTAAAATGTGCACCTTGTAATAGTCAGTACAATACAATGAGATAATCCAATTCCTAACACCCAGGGGTCTGGTAAATATGGGAGTTGAGGAGTTATATAAATGATGAAATGGATGTCATTGTACAAAGAGAGCAATGAGAATGAGGTTCCTGCACACATGGCTTTTATTCACTCAGGTGAGAGCAGTTGATCCTCCCTGTAGCTTACTCGGCCTGCCTAATCCACCTCAACTCAGCAAAGATGGTGATGTACTAATTGGTGGGATTTTTTCCTTTCATGTCAAATGGGACCTGACAACACATGTCTTTACATCTGGGCTCCAACAACCAAAATGTATAGGGTGAGAACATATTACTAGAATCTAAACTTAGTAGGAATTGGTAAATTGAATTATATTCATTCTATAGGTGATATACATTTGTATAAGTAATATATTAGTTAACTAAAAATACAACATCTACCCACTTGTTTAATAATAATTACAGAGTTTGCCGAATTGCTATCCATTTTTTTTTTCTTCTTGTAGTTTGAGCCTCCGTGAATTTCAGAATGCACAAACAATGGTTTTTGCCATTGAGGAAATCAACAACAGAACTGATATTCTTCCTGGAGTCAAATTGGGATATAACATTTATGATTCCTGTGGATCAGCAGAAATAACTACTAGAGCCTCCTTGTCCTTAGTTAATGGCAATAAAGAAAACACAGCTGTAATGTCTTGCTCCAAACCTAATACAGTTCAAGCAATCTTAGGACAAACAGCCTCCAGCCCATCAATTGCCATGTCTGTGACTGTTGGACCTTTAGACATACCTGTGGTAAGAATTAATTTGTGTAAATAAAAAAATATTTTTAAACTAATGCTTACAATTGTAAAATTATTGATGACCATTATAATGCACATGATTAACATAATTAAAATCTTTTGATTGCAGGTCAGCCACTTTGCAACATGTGCATGCCTAAGTGATAAGAAAAAACATCCATCATTCTTCAGAACTGTTCCCAGTGATTATTACCAGAGCAGAGCTTTGGCTAAGTTAGTCAGGCATTTTGGCTGGACCTGGGTAGGAGCCCTATGCAGTGATAATGATTATGGAAACAATGGCATAAATGAATTCATCATTGCAGCCAAAGAAGAAGGAATCTGTGTTGAATATTCAAAAGCATTCTTTAGGACGGACCCCCGAGAAAAAATTCTAAAAGTAGTTGAGATGATTAAGGCTTCAACCTCCAAAGTTATTGTAGCATATCTCTCAACCTCTGACCTTGCTGTTCTTTTAAAGGAAATGGCCTTACAAAACATGACTGGGTATCAGTGGATTGGAAGTGAGTCCTGGATTTCTGATCCAGTTAATATCCAATGGCAACATCTGTTGAAAGGATCAATGGGTTTTGCTATGCCAAAAGCTCAAATCAATGGACTAAATGAATTTCTAACCAAACTTAATCCAGCTTCTGATCCAACTATTTTCAAAGAGCTGTGGGAGACAATATTTGAATGTAAGCTTCCCAAACAGGAAAATGTTAAGATAGAACAAATGTGCAACGGTAATGAAAGTCTCAGTCAAGTTCAAAACCTTTACACAGATGTTTCAGAGTTACGAGTTGCAAATAATGTTTACAAGGCTGTTTATGCTGTGGCTTATGCCCTGCATAACACATATGGTTGTTCTAAGAGAGAAAGTGAACAAGAAGGTCTTATTGCATGTGCAAATATGACTAATAAACCATGGCAGGTAAGTGTAACAATATAGCCTAAAGACTAACAAATGCCTATAATTGTCATTGAAGAGTATGTCATTCATTATTTAGGTAGTGAATGAGTTAAAGAAGCTCCATTTCACCACTACAACTGGAGAGGATGTATATTTTGATGAAAATGGAGACCCTGCAGCAAGGTATGAACTGCTGAACTGGCAACAAAGCAAAGACGGTAAAGCAGTGTTTGTTAAAGTGGGCTTCTATGATGATGCTCTGCAAATACACAATCAGATATCATTTAACAACATTAGTATAACCTGGGCCCACAACAAATCACAGGTAAATAACACTATATCTACATCTATATAAGAAAACAATAAAATATAAAGAAATTGTCAAAATTAGATACAGCAACAATGTTTTTTAGGTGCCAGTCTCTGTGTGTAGTCCCAGTTGCCTCCCGGGCACCAGGAAAGCTGTACAGAAAGGAAGGCCAATCTGCTGCTTTGACTGTATACCATGTGCAGACGGGGAAATCAGTAATATATCAGGTATTATGCATATTACATATATTTACTAATAATTAACCGTTATTTCAAATATATTTTGATTCACTTTATACATTTTAGAAGAAAGAAAATTACTTACATTCATATTTAATTTTTTTCCTTCTCCAGATTCAATAACTTGCATCAGTTGCCCACCTGAACTGTGGTCTAATGACAAGAAAACTGCTTGTATCTTAAAGTTCGTGGAATTTCTGTCATTTCAAGAAATAATAGGAATCATCCTTGTATCATTTTCTTTGTTAGGAGTCTCACTCACCATCTTTATTGCTGTAATCTTCTTTAAACACAAGGACACACCAATTGTTAGAGCAAATAATTCTGAACTGAGCTTCTTGCTCCTGTTCTCTCTGACTTTGTGTTTCCTTTGTTCGATAACATTCATTGGTCAGCCTTCTGCATGGTCCTGTATGCTGCGCCACACAGCTTTTGGAATCACATTTGTCCTTTGTATTTCCTGTGTTCTGGGAAAAACAGTCGTTGTGTTAATGGCCTTCAGAGCTACACTTCCTGGTAGTAATGTCATTAAATGGTTTGGGCCTCTACAGCAGAGACTCAGTGTACTTGCCTTCACTCTCGTACAGGTCATTATTTGTATACTTTGGTTAACAATATCTCCTCCCTTTCCCTACAGAAATATGAAGTATTACAAGGAAAAGATCATATTAGAGTGTAATGTAGGTTCTGCTATAGGTTTTTGGGCTGTGCTGGGTTATATAGGACTTCTGGCTCTTTTATGTTTTATTTTGGCTTTTCTGGCCCGGAAGCTACCTGACAATTTCAATGAAGCCAAATTCATTACATTTAGTATACTCATATTCTGTGCAGTGTGGATCACCTTTATTCCAGCTTATGTCAGCTCTCCTGGAAAATTCACTGTAGCTGTGGAGATTTTTGCCATTTTAACATCAAGCTTTGGATTATTATTCTGCATATTTGTTCCAAAGTGTTATATAATCATACTGGAACCAGAGAAAAACACTAAAAAGCAAATGATGGTAAAGCACCTGCTAAATGAACTTAAATAAAAGCTTTTTTTAATTAAATTGCATAAAGAGCTACTATTTCAGTAACTAGAATGAATAACTGCTAAATAAATTGTTCATTCTCTAATTTTTGAAGGAATGTTTTCATACCGTTAATATTTTAAATATGGTGGTATAGCCAGTTTGTATTTTTATATTTCTTTTCAGACATAATATATGCATTGTAAAAACACTAAAATGTATTTGTCAGTAATTCTTTCTGTATTTCACCAGTCATCAGTAAATGTTAATGAATTACAACAGTTTTATTACTTTTGGGTTCACAAAGCTGCTAATCAAACTCATTAACTAAACCCTGTGTAAAATCATTGCACTCTGGTCCACATGCACATACACTATGGCATCATTATGCTACTATAGTAATTATGAGATATACAGAATCTGACCCTATAATATGATTTAGCTGAAATCAAATTATAGGTCCATATAATAAGCAATTAAATTGTTTTTAATAAAATACCTTTTTTTTATTATCAGTATAACCCCACTTAAATTTAATATGAGGTTAAGCATTGTGACCACATGGTAATCAGAGAATAAAAGTAACTAATATGATTACCAAATAAATAGCATATCTACTTATAGAGAGCTTACTGGTTCAGGAAGGAAGCAAAAAAAGTCAGAAGACAAGTTTAACCACAACAATCAAACAGGCTTTACTAAGCATTGGAATCTTTTATGCTATAAAACCTTTGAAGTGTGGTGTGGACTAAACGGATGTGAAGGCCTGTTTCAGCAGGTAGTATCGAAGAGCAAGGACCACTCATTTAATTGCCATACATGCCTTTTCAACAGCACAGGGTGCTCCTTCCTCCTCCACTACTTGGAAAAACACGACCCTGTCATTAGCATCTTGTGACGACAACAAATCACCGTGGATGCAGCCGCCATGAGTCTTAAAACCTTTGATGTCAATTGACAGGACCTTTCTGGCCTAGCTTGATATTCTTTAGGATATTTAAACTGGGTGCAATACGTGCAGGTGGCAGCTGCGCATGCATCATGACCAAATCCCCTAAAGTCTCCAAATACATTGTGATCTTGGGAGGAGCAAGAATGCCTTTCTTGGCATTGAGTTTTAAGATTTGAGGTGAGCTAGGATGGCTTCCCATCTATCTAGCTCTTGGGACAATATATAACGTCTGGGCTGAAATTGATCAAACACTTCGGCATGTGTCTTGACTGTATCAACAGAGTCAGCAAAAACTGAAAGGTGACATGGCACCTTGTCCCTATCCCTGATGCAATTTAGATTGAGCCACAGATGTCTATTCACCATTTGCTTGGCTGCACAGAAAAGGAGATCAATGGAGTGTAGCTCTAAAAATGCCTCCTCTTTAATTCCCCCTGTTTGTGCTTATGTCTTATAGCTGGTCAGCCTGAAAAACCATCATGGTGTGAAAGGAAGCACCAGCATGACCTGCAACTTAGAACACATTTCCCCCCAGTGCAGAATAAGCTCTACATGGTTTCATGGGGAGGGTGGTTCAAAAGCAGTGATGCATTGTCAAGAGAGATACCATTCAATCATCTCTTTCACCTGGGATATCATAGTATACTCCTGCACCCTTACACTCTTTGAGCAAGAAAACTCACTATGGAGAGCAGGAAAAAATGGGAGGGGCCAACATTAGGATCCAACCCCCTGGCCATCTAATAGAAATCTTCATCCAGCTTGGAGGGTTCCCCTATCAGGAACTCGAGCTGCGTCAACAATGCTTTGGAAACGCTTCCGGTGTTTGATGCTCTCAATTACATATGTAATTTGGCCAATGGAATGATGCGTCACCGGGTGGGGTAACGGCACGATCAGGAAGCGTAAAATGTGCATGTAGTGGAGCCGCCACTAGATTCTGTTTGTTCAGGATATTTTGCGCACATTTGGCCCCGGTCTTTTAGCCGTGAACTTTGTGTTTGCATGTCTATGCGAATGCTCCGCTCTCAGAGAGTGCTCTTTAAAAAGAGCACTCTCCCTCATGGCTCTGGCCCCGCTGTTGCTGAGGCAAGGCGGCATCAGATCTGGTCGGGCTCGCAGGCAAGTCTGGCAGAGCACTTGGAGATGGGTTTGTCTCTTCTTTCCCCAGTAGATGCAGCACTGCACTCTGCCTTCTGAACTTCCTCCTCCTCCGAGGAGAGTATGGAGACTATCAAGCCCACAGACTTCTACAAGCCTGTGCTGTATGAGGAGCTCTTGGAGGCAGTGACTCATGCTGTGTTCAAACTTGAATTGGCTTGGCCAGACGAGAAGCAGAAGCAGCATGGATGAATGCTTTCTGCATCTTACAGCACTACCTCCATGGCCTGCCTGACTTTTCCCTGAAAGAACCTGTGTTTCTGTCTAAAGGCCCCGTCCTGGGACCTCCTTGTTAACAATGCTAACAATGGATGCATCCCTCATTGAGTGAGGAGTGGTCATGAGTGGCCCTACACCCAAGGTTAATGAAGGGGGTTTCATCTCACTTGGCACATAAACTGCCTGGAGATGCTGGCCATGCTAAGGGCTCAGAAGCACTTCTCCGAGACTTGAGGAATCGCCATGTGCTTTTCCATATGGACAACACATTGGTGGTCTCTTATATCAACTATCAGGGGGGTCTGCGATCTCGCTTCCTATACAGGCTGGCACTGCAGATCCTCCTGTGGTCCCAGGGAGGACTGTGCTTATTGAGGGCAGATTACATCCCTGGGTACCTAAATCAGGGAGCAGACGCCCTTTGGAGGCAAGGGTCAAGGCCCAGGGAATGGAGGCTCCACATCGAGGTGGTGCAACAGATCTTACAGAGCACAAGTGGATTTGTTTGCGACTCAAGAGACATTGTACTCTCCCCTCTGGTTTTACCTCACTCATCCAGCCCCCCTGGGGCTGGACACCATGGTGGCCAAGGCTGCGCCTGTACGCTTTCCCCTCTATCACGCTGTTCCCAGGAATTCTGTAGAGAGTTCGCCAGGATGGAGCAGAAGTATGAAAGTGCATGCCATGTAGTTGGCACTAGCTTCTGTTTTTCAGGAAATGCTTTGTGTATGTTTGTTTGGCGCATTTATAAGATCAGGTAAGCATTGCTAAGTCGGTAAATTATAAAAATCAGGAAATGGAAAAGCAAGCAAATAAGGGCAAGTGGACTTCGTCTGCAAAGCTTATATGGTGGCAGGTCAGACTGGAGGTTGTTTGCAAGCCTTTCAGGCAAACCTACTTATAAAGATACAAAAGAAATTAAAGGAGAGATGACAACATTTTAGAGCTGCTTAGGCCATAGGCCGGTTTATGGCAGCCCTAGTAACTGCTGAGAGGCACCTTTGGCTGACCCTGTCCGATCTTTCCGACAGGGACAGAGCCGTTCTCCTGGATGCCCCTCTCATGCTGACCAGCCTGTTCGGCGATGCTGTTAATACAATAGTCAAGTATCAGGAGTCGAAAAGACAGTCGGTGCTTCTTTACCTCGCTCTCATGAGGCTGCTCGGCAGGCACTACAACAGCCAAGTACGAGTAGGCATCAAGAGGAGTAGAAATTCAGCCCAGGGAGGTGACAGATCTGAGGATCTTGATCTTCAACAAAAGGGTTTGACGAAAAGGTCTTAACTGCTCAGGACGTCAAAGGGGTTCTGCTGAGTGGGGGAGGTGTATGTCTCCGATGCTTCAGGGCACAATGATCTCCAGCGAGTGCCTCCCTCAGTTTCCGCCCAAAAACGTACAGGATTTGGGGGTCGTGCCATCTCCCCAGAGGCTCCAAAGCTTCAGGGCACTGCTCAAGCTGCTCTAGACATACCAGAGTTCCCCTTCAGGAACTCGAGCTGCGTCGAAACGCTATGGGAACGCCCCTGCGTGACCACGCTCTAAACCACGTGTGAAATCTAGCCAATAGGCAAGCCGTGACGTCATAGACAGGCGACGTCGCGTAAACCAGGAAGCTACAAGATGGCTGTGCGGTGGTAGCGACATTAGCTCCTGCTTGTTCAGGTAAGCGCTTTGAGTGTGTTATCTGTGCAGTCTAGAGCTTATATGCAGGCAGAATTCCGTCTGCGTGTTTCCTGCTTACCCCGATTCATTTCGGGGGGGGGTGACACGCAGCCGATGTGTTGTTTGCTTAGCTTAGGAGCGTGCTTAGTCGGCTCTCGAGGGTATCGGTTGTTAGCATTTTAGCTGTGCGGCTATGCGCTCCCGGCTGCGAGGCGAGCTCCCGTTCCCCGGGGATTGCGCTCGTTTTGCGGTTCCTTCTCCGGTGCGTGTGACGCGGTGCTCCGTATTCTTCCTCCGAGGTGGGGGAATTTCGGAGAGCGCTCTCCGAGGTGGGCACTCTCCCTCGAAGCTTCGGCTCTCGATGGTATCGGCTGTTAGCATTAGCCGTGTGGCTATGTTTGGAATAGTTTTTTTCCCGGTGTGTGTGACGCGGTGCTCCGTATTTCTTCCTCCGAGGTGGATGAAATTTCGGGAAATTAGGGGAAGCATGCCTGGCGGCTGCTTCTTCTCCCGGTGCGGGCGGAGCAGCATTGCATGTCTCTGTCTCCAAGGAGGATAAGATGATGGATGCTAGCGAGCCTGCGGCCTCCTCACAGCCTGTGCTGTATGTGGGGCTCCTTGAGGTCGTGGCACGGGCCGGATTTAGCTTGGATTTAGCTTGCCGGTCGTGTGGCACCCAGTGAGCTGGTTGTGCGTTTCCTGCGCCCTATGTCACAGCCTCAGCGCCTTCCCTGATCTGCGCACCGAGGTGTCTGGGTCCTGGGAGGCCCGTGTGTGCGCGTGCTTTTCCGATGTTCTTTCGCTGTGCGCGAATGTTGTTGGAGCGAAGTGGCGTGGCTACGGGACGATGCCGCTTGTGGTAGAGACGCTAGCTAGCTATCTCTCCCCGAGTGTTGCGTCTGTGACGGCTATCGGTTTGCCTATGTAGAGCCGCTTGGCTCTGGTGGGTAGGGCTACGCGGCAGGTCAGGCCACGGTTTGCTTCCACACGATGGGTGTGTTGCAGGCATACCGGGCTGGCCTGCTATGGGGGATGGTGCGAGCTTCCTTCTGAGCGCCATGGTGTCCCCTCCTGGCCTGACCTGGTAACGCTGTAGGTGAGGGCGATTGCTGGCGGGTTCAGGAGACCGCGGTGGCGTTTCAGTGGTAGTTCCTCGCTGCTCCGATGGGGCTGCTTGGCAGCAGCCTCGCCCTGGTACGTCCAGGCACAGCGAAATAGCCCGGTGAGAGTGTTGCCACCCGATTCCCGCGGGGAGGTCCTAGGGGCCCATGGCGTCACTCTGAGCCCGAGGAGGGGCTGGACGGCCTGATGGTCGTCCCCGCCTCTAGTGAACGGGCTGTGGTGCGTAGGCCTGATGGCTTGCATCTTGGAGGGCGGTGCGCACCTCATGCTACGGCGCTCGTCCCTCCCTGGCACCACAGGGAGGCCAGTCTGTCGGCCCTGCCACAGGGTGTTCGGAACGCTGCCTCCCTTTTGCGGTTAACTCCCTTATTTTCGCCCGGAGGTTCGTTGCGGATGGGGGTCATCCGCTGCCTCTCAGGGGGCTTCAATGGCCGCAGTGCGCTGCTCCTGCCGTTCGGGTTCAGGAGGACTGTCTGCTAGCCCTGCCACTGGTCGTGTTCAGGGCGCAGCGTTCTCCAGCGGTTTGCTCCCCGTATTCTGCCCGTATGGTCGCTGCGGATGGGGGGGATCCGCCGCCTCTCAGGAGGTGTAGTCGGCTGCAGTGCACCGCTCCAGCCGCTCTGAGTGGGTCAGGGGCCGGCCCTGAGGGGTTGGTTCTCCCTGTGGAGACTTTCTGTCAGTCTGGAGGGCTGCCTGGAGTCTCTCGGGGGTCCTGCGTACTGTGGAGAAGGGCCATTCGGCTGTCGAGGTGGTTCCCTCCTCCTTGTTCAGAGAGTCAGGCTGCTACAGCCCGTGCTTCGTTGTTCCAAAGAAGGACGGTGGGTTGCATCCCATTCTGGATCTCCACTCCTTGAACCACTCACTTTTGAGGCTCGGGTTCAGGTTTCTCGTTTAGAGAGGTCGTGTCTCAGGTCGAGTCCGAGGACTGATTTGTCATACGTTAGATCTGGTGGTTGCATGCTCCCATGCAGCCGTCCTTCACCGCACACGGGAGGTTCCTGAGGTTGCTTTCGGGGCGAAGCTTACCAATATCGGTCCTTCCGTTTGGCCTAGCGCTCTCACCCCGTGCCTTCACAGAGTGCGTGAACGCGGCACTGACCCCGCTGCGGCTTTAGGGCATCCGCATTTTGTTTTATATCGACGATTGGTTAATGTTGGCTCGTTAGAGCGCCAGGCGGTTCGGCGTTGAGATGCTGTTCTCGCCTGCATGAAGGTACTGGGGTTTAGACTGAAACGCCGGGTAACGTGTACTTTCCCCAGCGCGGAGGACCGCTTTCTCGGCGTGGTGTGGGACTCAGCCGGGTTACGGGCACGGTCTCCCGCCTGGTTTGTAGTCATCCTCACTGCAGTCAGGAGGGTAGGAGCAGGCCAGCCAGTCACTGTGAGGCAGTTCCAGAGGCTGCTGGGTCTCATGTCGGGAGCGTCCAGTGTTTTTCCACTCGGCCTTCTCCGCATGTGGCCCCTCCAGTGGCGAGGCTACGCCTGTACGCCTTTCCACCCAGTCGCGCTGCTCTTGGGAGTTCTGGTATGAGTTCGCCGGGAGGAAGTCTTCTCCTCCTGGTGGCACCTCAAGGGCGGGCGGAACCCTGGTTCGCCCCCGCCCGGGTTGTGGAGGCTGTGGCCCCTAAGGGGGCACAGTTCATGGCGGCTGTTCTCTCTACCGAGGTAGTAGAGGCCCTTCTCCACTCCAGTGCTCCCTCCACGAGGAGGTCGTACGCCACACGATGGCAACTGTTCGCGTCACGGTGTGAGCACCATGACTTTGACCCAGTTAACCGCCCGGTCGGTTCAGTTCTGGTGTTTTTGCAGGTACAGTTTGCCGCAGGGTTAACTCCTTCAACCCTGAGGGTTTCCGTGTTCACTGGGTGGGTCCCATTGGTGACACGTTTCCTCCGCGGCGCCCGGAGGCTGTGGCCCGGGAGGCAACTCAGGGTGCCTGTCTGGGTCTTGGCAGCTGCCTCGTCCCACCTGGAGTTGCCCCCTGGCATGGCCAGGGTGCTCCCACACGATGTGTCGTGTTACAGGCATTCTGCCCTCCTCTGTTTATAGCCCCCGACCGGGGGTTACGAGACCCGGCTGTGTCCAGTGCGAGCACTGGGGGCTTATCTCCACAGGACGAGTCCTTGGAGGTGGTGGGTGCAGTTGTTTGGCTGCGAGTCCTGGTCCCCGCTCCGATTCAGGGCTCGCTCCGCCGGAGTGTGGCGGCCTCTGCGGCCGGATCCACTGGAGTGTCACTTCGGGACTGTGACGCTGCGGGTTGGTCCACCCCGCTGACCTTTGTCTGGTTTTATGGCCTTGACCTCAGAGCCACCCTGGGCTCCTCTGTTCTGCGTGCTGGTGCCGAGGCCCTCACTCTTTTGGCAGGGTCTGGTCAGTGTGGCGTGATTGGACACTCTTTCCCATAGCGTTTCGACGCAGCTCGAGTTCCTGAAGGGGAACGTCTCTAGGTTACGACCGTAACCATAGTTCCCCGAGGGAACGAGACGCTGCGTCTCCGTGCCACACTCCCTGCATCCCTGCGGCGCTTACCTTCTCTCTTTGCAGAAGCTAATGTCGCTACCACCGCACAGCCATCTTGTAGCTTCCTGGTTTACGCGACGTCACCTGTCTATGACGTCACGGCTTGCCTATTGGCTAGATTTCACACGTGGTTCAGAGCATGGTCACGCAGGGGCGTTCCCATAGCGTTTTGACGCAGCGTCTCGTTCCCTCGGGGAACTATGGTTACGGTCGTAACCTAGAGATGGTCAGTCTTAAGAGACTGATTCCCTTAAGAAACTGGTAGCATGGAAACTCTTGCCAAACGTGTCTACATTGTTCCTGAGCACTGTAAAAAATAGGCTACATGACTCAGATTGGGTCTCATCCACCTCAATTCAAATTCACCTCAAAGCTTATCAATATTGGGTGCATCTGTTTGCACCCAATATTGGGTCCCACGACCTGTTAGGTTGCAGGCATTCTACCCTCCTCCGTTTCAGGCCCCAGACCAGGAAAATTTGAACCAGCTGTGCCTGGTGCGAGCACTGGAAACCAAAATCCACAAGACGGATCCCTGGAGGAAGTCAGATCAACTGCTCGTCTGCTACAGGCCATTGAGTAGAGGCCTCCCTGCTAACAAATTGTTCTGATCACAAATTGTTCTGTATTGTTGAAAGATTTATGACCAAACTTTTGATGTCACCCATATGAGGATGGGTTCCCCTTTGAGTCTGGTTCCTCTCAAGGTTTCTTCCTCATATCATCTAAGGGAGTTTTTCCTTGCCACTGTCGCCACGGCTGCTCATCAGGGACAAACGCACACCATTCACCTTCACTGTTGTTTTCTGTAAAGCTGCTTTGAGACAATGTCTGTTGTGAAAAGCGCTATACAAATAAACTTGACTTGACTTGACTTGACTTGACTTAACAAGCAGATTGTGAGCAGAGGGATCATTGATGTTGTTGCATCTTCTTATGAGTCTTCTAGTCTTCCCGCTCCATTCAGGGTCAGAGCTCACTCGACCCAAAGTGTGGCAGCCACTAAGGATTGGTCCTCTGGAGTGTCCCTCCAAAACATCTGCAATGCTGTGGGCTGGTCCACCCTGCTGAACTTTGTTCAGTTTTATAACCTTGACCTCAGTACCACACCTGGCCCCTCTGTCCGGCGACCTAGCTGTGCCTATATACACAGGTCAGGGACTGGTCAGTCTGGTGTGCTGAAAATATATTTGGCTATAAGCAGGTTATCAATTGAAAGAGCATTCCTCATTGATTAGCACTTTATTATTTATCTATAATATGGACATGAATTTATAATTCCAGTTTGTGCCATGTTATAACATTTCTTATAAAATAAAAAGTTTTAATTTTTTTTTGTACAAAAAACTAAATGTGTAGTCATGAATGCTTGTAGTGCAAATACATCTGTAGGCTACAGCATGTAATAACTAAGTCTAGTGTACATTATGCAAGGCACATTTAAATAAGTCACTAATATAAAGAATGCATGAATAAAAGGCAAAATAGATGTGTGTATAAATTTACAGTATTCAATTAAATGTGTCCCTCACTAATCAGTACAATACAATGAGGTAATGTACTTCTTAAACCCAAGGGACTGGAGTAAAAGGATTATATAAATGGCTAAACAGCTGTTAAACATTTAGAGAGAGATGAGAATGAGGTTTCTGCATGCATGGCTTTTATTCACTCAGGTCAGAGCAGCTGATCCTCCCTGCACCTTACTAGGCCTGCCTAATCCACCTCATCTCAGCAAAGATGGCGATATACTTATTGGAGGTATCTTTACCTTACATGGCAAAATGGAGCAGACAGTGCATGTTTTTACATCTGGGCTCTGGAAACCAAAATGTAATAGGTGAGGGCACAATCATAATTTTAATATGTTTTAGTTTAGTAAGTGGAATTATAATAATGGTCATAGATCTATAAATTAAAAGATCAGAAATATTTAAAAAGATTTATAAACTTGTTAATGTACTGATTCATGTGTGATTCATTGAAAATCACTGTAACATTTTTTGCTTTTGCGTGCAGTTTAAGCTACCGTGAATTTCAAAATATGCAAACTATGTTATATGCTATTGAAGAAATCAACAACAGAACTGATATTCTTCCTGGAGTCAAATTGGGTTATAAGATTTATGATTCCTGTTCATCAGTAGAAATAACTACAAAAGCATCATTGTCTCTAGTTAATGACCATGGAGAAAATACATCTGTAATGTCTTGCTCCAAACCTGCTACAGTTCAAGCAATCATAGGAGAAATATCATCCAGTCCTTCTATGGCAATTTCTGTTACTGTAGGACCTTTGCACATACCAGTGGTAAGATCTCTTCTTTTTTCCCAACCTAATTTTAAATTCTTGTCAATCTAAAGCTTCTGTTGTCAAATTAATGATAAAAAATTATAACCAAAAAGTAAACAAAATCTACATATTGCAGGTCAGCCACTTTTCAACATGTTCATGCCTAAGCAACAAGAAGAAATATCCATCATTCTTCAGAACTGTTCCCAGTGATTATTACCAGAGCAGAGCTTTGGCTAAGTTAGTCAGGCATTTTGGCTGGACCTGGGTAGGAGCCCTATGCAGTGATAATGACTATGGGAACAATGGTCTAAATGAATTTATCATTGCAGCCAAAGAAGAAGGAATCTGTGTTGAATACTCCAAAGCATTCTTAAAAACGGAACCCAGAGAAAAAATTCTGAATATTGTTGATATGATTAAGGCTTCAACCTCCAAAGTTATTGTAGCATTTGTTTCAAATTCCGACTTTGCTGTTCTTCTATACGAAATGTCCTTACAAAACATGACTGGGTTTCAGTGGATTGGAAGTGAGTCCTGGATTTCTGATCGAGCGAATGCTCAATGGCAACATCTGCTGAAAGGATCAATGGGTTTTGCTATGCCAAAAGCTCAAATCAATGGCCTTCATGCGTTTTTGACCAAACTTAATCCAGCTTCTGATGCAAAGATTTTCAAAGAGCTTTGGGAGACGATATTTGAATGTAAGCTTACCACACAAGAAAATGTTAAGATAGAACAAATGTGCAAAGGTAATGAAAGTCTCAGTCAAGTTCAAAACCTTTACACAGATGTTTCAGAGTTACGAGTTCCAAATAATGTTTACAAGGCTGTTTATGCTGTGGCTTATGCCCTGCATAACACATACGGTTGTTCTAAGAGAGAAAGTGAGCAAGAAGGTCTTATTGCATGCGCAAACATAACTAATAAACCATGGCAGGTAAGTGTAACAATATATGGTGAACAGCATGTACTTTATATTTGGCACTGAAGAGATTGAAATGCTTTGTTTAGGTAGTGAATGAGTTAAAGAAGCTCCGTTTCACCACTGCAAATGGAGAGGATGTATATTTTGATGAAAATGGAGACCCTGCAGCAAGGTATGAATTACTGAACTGGCAACAAAGCAAAGGTGGTAAAGCAGTGTTTGTTAAAGTGGGCTTCTATGACAGCTCCCTGCAAAAACACAATCAGTTGTCATTTAACAACATCAGTATAACCTGGGCCCACAATAAATCAGAGGTAAACAAAATAATCTATATGAATAGATATGTACAATGAATATTTTACAGTCATTAATTTATAAAAAAAAAATATATATTTATTTTAGGTGCCAGTCTCTGTGTGTAGTCCCAGTTGCCCTCCAGGCACCAGGAAAGCTGTACAGAAAGGAAGGCCAATCTGCTGCTTTGACTGTGTATCATGTGCAGAGGGGGAAATCAGTAATATAACAGGTATTATGCATATTGCTTAGTTTAAATAATCCACAAACATAAAAATAAATTTTCATTACATTAATAATTTATTAATTCATATTATTGTGTTCCTCGTTTAGATTCTATAAATTGCATCAAGTGCCCACCTGAACTGTGGTCTAATGACAAGAAATCTGCATGTGTGTTAAAGCTGGTGGAATTCCTGTCATTTGAGGAACTAATGGGAATCATCCTTGTAGCATTTTCTTTGCTAGGAGTTTCTTTTACAATTTTCATTGCAGTAATTTTCTTTAAAAACAAGGAAACCCCAATTGTTAGAGCAAATAATTCTGAGCTGAGCTTCTTGTTGCTTTTCTCACTCTTTTTGTGTTTCCTTTGTTCGATAACATTTATTGCTCAGCCTTCTGCATGGTCCTGTATGCTGCGTCACACAGCTTTTGGAATCACATTCGTCCTCTGTATTTCTTGTGTTCTGGGAAAAACTGGGGTGGTGTTAATGGCCTTCAGAGCTACACTTCCAGGCAGCAATGTCATGAAATGGTTTGGGCCTCTACAGCAGAAACTCAGTGTACTTGCCTTCACTCTTGTACAGGTCATCATTTGTATACTTTGGTTAACAATATCTCCTCCCTTTCCCTACAGAAATATGAAGTATTACAAGGAAAAGATCATATTAGAGTGTAATGTAGGTTCTGCTATAGGTTTCTGGGCTGTGCTGGGTTATATAGGACTTCTGGCTGTTTTATGTTTTATTTTGGCTTTTCTGGCCCGGAAGCTACCTGACAATTTCAATGAAGCAAAATTTATTACATTTAGTATACTCATATTCTGTGCAGTTTGGATCACTTTTATCCCAGCTTATGTCAGCTCTCCTGGAAAATTCACTGTAGCTGTGGAGATTTTTGCCATTTTAACATCAAGCTATGGATTATTATTCTGCATATTTGTTCCAAAGTGTTATATAATCATACTGGAACCAGAGAAAAACACTAAAAAGCAAATGATGGGTAAAGCACCTGCTAAATTAACTTAAATTAAAGCCTTTTTAATTAAATTACATAAAGAGCTACTATTTCAATAACTGAAATAAATAACTGCTAAAAAAAAACCCTGCTATTTATTTTCTAATATGTTTTCATATCTTTAACATTATAAATATGGTGACATAGCCATTTTGCATTTTTATATTTGTTTTCAAACAAAAAATATGCTTTGTTAAAACACTAAAATGTGTCAGTAATTTTTTCTGTAATTTACCAGTCATTATTAAATGTAAATGCATTACACCTGTTTTATAACTTTTGGATTCAAAACACTGCTAATTAAACTTATTAACTAAACTGAGTGTAAAATCATTGCACTCTAGTCCACATGCACATACAAAATAGCATCATGATACTATCGTAATCATAAGATATACAGAATCTGACCTTATCATTTAATTTCAGCTAAATATTATAATAAGTCCATATTATAAGTAATAAGATATTTTTTCTCTCCCATCTTTATCTTCTTCTTCGATCACCGCAACAGAGAACACTGATTAGTTAGAACACCTACAGGCATGTGAACCTTACCACCCCCTTCACAAGCCCACCACTCGGCCACATCCTCGGTGCCACATTCCCCCACAGACTGACTCAGGTTGGGGAGCTGTTAGGCCTACATCTGATTTCTCTCCTTACTTGAGAGAAAATTGTTCACAGCTGTCTGTGGACCACCCTGAACTTAAATGGCTGAAGTGCCACAGAGTGATCGACACATTGGAATCTTTTATGCTATAAAACTATTCAATTTTGATGTGGAATAAACAGAGAGTGAAGGCCTGTCCCAGCAGATAGTATCGAAGAGCAAGGACCACTCATTTAATTGCCCTACACTCTTTTTAAAAGCACAGGGTGCTCCTTCCTCCTCCACTGCCTGGGAAAATGACCCTAGCCCCCTGTCCATTAAATATGTCTGTAAGACAGGAGAGAAATGTAAGGGGAATATGACAGTGGTCAAACACAGAGTGCAGCTTTCACCTGTTTAAAAGCCTGCTAGCATGACATCATCTACTGGACCAGATCTAGTGATTGCTTCTATGTAAGATCATCAAAGAGCTAGTGATATTCAAATGAACAAACCAACAATAATTGCCAGCTAGCCCCAGAGCTAGTCTCACCTCCTTTTTTGATCTTGGATCTCAGGTAGGTTGCAATCACTGCTGTCTAATCAATTTGGGGATGCTCCTGCCCATGACCCAAATGAAAGCCCATATATCACATTTCCACCCACCCAATTGTTAACTTTTTTTGAAGTTGCTGTAGGTCCTGCCCACCTCAAGGTTCTCAGGACCACTTTTGTGTTGAAAGTGCCAATGCTAGCTATTACAATAAACAATTATGTCATGCAAGTAGGCAGCAGGATAAGCATTGTAAAGGACATAGGATTTAGTCCATGAGCCACCAAACAAACCAAACTGAAGTGTGATGAACTAGTGTAAACGTCTCAGGTTACTTAAATATATATCGTTTCACTGAAAAAAATGACAATGAGATGCTGTGTTTCACAACGCTATGGGAACATTCCTTGTTCGACCAGTTGTGAAGCATGTGTGTCACGCCAAGAATTTGGTTTAAATAACCTCGGCAGTTGACATCATTTAAATGCGTGCAACTGTGAGGCTATAAATAGACGCAACATGAAAAGTCTTCAGGTTATGTCCAAAGAGACATCCAGATATGACCACATTGCAGCAATGTGGTGCATCTTGTTCTCACTTTTTCAATGAACAGGGTTACACATTAAAGTAACCCTAGACATTTCTTATCAAAAGCTACACCTGATGCTGTGTTTTATAACGATATGGAAACGAGAATATCAACACCACCACCCTGGAAGTGTCTGGACCCCTTAAAGTTGTGTAGTGTGTCCGCACAAACATTAAAGAGGTCTCAGATATGGCTTTGAGATGTTGACTCAGGTGCATATGAGCCTGGAGTAGCATGAACATCCAACTATAAATCTTAAAAAACATGGGCAGGGGGTCCAGTCTGCCGCATTTCATACTTGATGCAAGGGGACACCTCTTGCTAAAACCTTGGAGAATGCAACCCCCTTGGTTAAACGGGGCCTGACTCCTAGAGGTGGAGGTTAACTGCTCCTCTCATAGACTAAGGCAATGGCATCACTCACTCAATGTGACATTATTTGCCTAGTGGCAACTGCCTCCCCACAGTTGCGGCAGCCATAGCATATGAAAAACTGCTCCAACTTATGAGACTGGATGCGGTGATCATAAGCTTAAAGAGCATGTGCTGGACACAGTAGGTGAATTCTCCTACAGAAAGCTTCAAGACCTAATGTATGGTTGTGAATGGAACTTTAGAAAGATACCTACAGTGAGGATGAAAAAAAGCTTTGACCTGACAGAATCTGCAAATCCCTAATTCTCTTTAGAGAAGAAATAGGAATTAGTAAACACACCTTTAGAGTCAAAAACTTGACAGGCGCTGACTAGTGGTTAAAAAAAGGGACCCAACCAGATCCTCAACCACTATAGTTAAGTCCTGTGCAGTGATTTTCTCTTGCAGGAACTTTAGCACTGAGACAAATTGGCAGTAAACTGGTTTTGCGTAGTGTTTTATAAAGCTCCCAGAAGCAGATCAGTTGGAGGAACTGCTTGAAGGCCGAAAAGAAGAATCTGATACTGGTAAGCTTTGCCCCTGAAAGCAAACCTCAGGGACTCCCTGAGTGGTGGCAATTATTTTATTTATGTCAGTATGCATCCTTGAGGCAGATTATCACATACCAATCCTTGGATTGTATATAAAATGCTAAAATGCTACGCTTTACTGGGGAGGTTAGGTGTTAGAGACCACTGCCCCTGAAACACCAGTGGCGGTGAGTACAGCAGTCTCCTGAGAGTACTGGGAAGGAGCCCTTATTCTCTTTAAGAACTTCTCATGCCCCTCCCTGAGATGACACACCTCCACGGTCCTGGGTGCACCACCCTTAGCACTTTTTCTTAGAGAAATTAGAATCTTTAGGTCTGGCCACTTACTGAGCTTCTGAGAGCATCAAGCTGCTCCAAAGTTTTAATGAGGGGATGCATGACTCACTATGCTCTGCTTTTGGGATTCATGCCACAGTGGGACCAGACTGAATCAAGGCAAATGGCTGGGATTAAATTTATCAAACACTTCTTCATGTTCCTTGACTGTATCAACAGAGTCAACAAAAGACTGGAAGTTGACATGGCACCTTGTCCCTATCCCTGATGCATTTGACATTGAGGCACAGATGTCTATCCACTATTGGCTGCACAAAAAGAGAGATCAATAGCTAAGCATAGCTCTGAAAACACCTCTTTAATTCATCTATTTCCGCTCAGGTCTTTCAGCTGGTCAGCCTGGTACAACTGCAAAACCATTATGGTGTGCAGGGAAGCACCAGCATGACCCGTTGCCTGGAACTTCCCCACTAGTGCAGATGTAGCTCTACATGGTTTGATGGGGAGGGTGGCTTCTAAGCAGTGATGCATCATCAGGAGAGAGATAGCATTCAAGCTTCTCTTTCACTTGGGATAGCATAGTATACTCCTGCACCCTCACACAGGAAAAAAAATATTGAAGGGGCAATATAAATGCCGGGGGGGGGATTCCCCCCCCCCCGGCCATCCGACAGAAATCTATCGTCCAGCTTGGACTGTCTGGGGTTTCCTTTAAGAAACTCGAGCTGCGTTAACAATGCTCTGTGTGCATGAGGACACGAATTGCATTCTTTTCCCCAGACATTTATTTTGGTTTTCGCAATGCAAGGACCTTAGAAGGGTTCAGCTGGGAGGGTTTGCACACGGCACCCACCTCTCCTCAGTGCCCTTGCTAGATCAGCTTGTTAACATTGCCACCTCTGAGGCTTCAGGGCACAATGATCTACTGCAAGTGCCTCCCTTAGTTTCTGTCTGGAAAGGTAGCAGATTTGGGGTCTTCCTGACATTTGCTTTCGCGGGCCGAAGCGTACCAAAATAGGGTCCATCTATTTGGCTTGCACTCTCACCCTGCACCTTCACGAAGTGTGTGGATGTGGCTCTGGCTCCTCGGAGACCCCAGGGCATCTGGTTCGCGGACCTGGTAGCCCTCCTAGTGCACCATCTCTGGAAAATTCCTCTGAGAAGGTATCTCCTCTTCCAGGCCGGGGGCACCATGGTTCACCAGAGATGTTGAGGCTGTGAGTGTGGTCCCTGAGGGTCATCTCAGTGGAGAGGCCATTCTCCACTCCGGAGCTCCCTCCATGAAGAGGTCGTATGCCATGAGATGGCACCTGTGCTGCACGTGGTCTGAACACCACCATATGGATCACTTCCATGCCCGGTTGATTCAGTGCTGGAATTCCTGAAAGGACAGGTCGCCAAATGGACTCTGTCCACCTGAAAAGTGTATGTGTCCACCATTTCGGCGTATCATGCCCCCGGCTGCGCAGTCTCTGGACAGAGACCCTCTTATGATGCGTTTTCTTTGCAGCACCCAGAGGCTGAGGCCCCCGGTGCGACAAGAGTGCCAAAACCAGTGAGGTTAAAGTCATTTAACCCTCTTCCGTTTCAGGCCCTGCAAGCACTGGACTTATGTCCACAGGACGGGTCCTTTGGGGAAGTCTGCTCGTCTGCTCAAATGCTCGTCTGCTACAGCCCTCTGAGAAGAGGCCTCTCTGCAATAGGCAGACCTTGAGCAAATGGATCATTGATGCCATCGCATCCTCTTATGAGTCCCCTGGTCTCCCCGCTCCATTCGGAGTCAGAGCCCACTCGACCCGGAGTGTGGCAGCCTCTAAGGCTTGTTCCTCTAGAGTACCCCTCCAAGACATCTGCAACTCCTAAGACTGGTTTACCCCACTTCATCCGGTTCTACAACCTGGACTCCAGTGCCACTCCTGGCCCTTCTGTACTTTGACCTAGCTGTGCCCATACACATTAGGCAGGGACTGGTCAGTCTGGCTTGATTGGACACAAGTTCCTGAAAGAGAACATCTCTGGGTTATGTATGTAGCCCTAGTTCACTGAGGGAAAGAGACGCTGCATGTCTATGCCACACTGCAGGCGTCCCTGTAGCGATTCCTTTTCTTTTGCAGAAGCTGGTGCTGGCTTCACTCCATGTGCATTTTATACTTCCTGGTCATGACACCACCCCTCCATGACCAATTTTGACTGATAATACACATTATTTCAGAGCATGGACAATTTGTTCATCTTCCCAAAGTGTTCCGATACAGTGTCTTGTTCCCTCAGATACCTAATGTTACATACGTAACCCAGAGACATTGTTTTGCATTTATTCTGACATATTTTCTCAAGACCTGCATGCTATTTAGAATGGGTCTGATGTAGTCTTGAAATAGCTTTGGCTATAAGCAGGTTATTAATTAAAAGTGCATCCCTGGTTGATGAGCACTTTATTCTTTGTCCATAATATGTACATGAATTTACAAATCCAGTTTGTGTCATATTATGAAATTTGTTGTAAAATTAAAAAAAGGAGAATACAGCATGTAATATCTAAGTCTAACATCCATGCTGCAAGGCACATTTAAAGAAGTCACAAATAGAAAGAATGCTTGAATAAAAGACAACATAGATGAGTGTTTAGATTTACAGTATTAAATCAAATGTGTCCCTCCTAGTAATCAGTACAATACAATGAGGTAATGAACTTCTTAAACTCAAGGGAGGTGAGTAAACGGATTATATAAATGGCTAAACAGCTATCAAGGCATTTAGAGAGAGATGAGAATGAAGTTCCTGCATACATGGCTTTTATTCACTCAGGTCATAGCAGCTGATCCTCCCTGCACCTTACTAGGCCTGCCCAATCCACCTCAACTCAGCAAAGATGGCGATGTACTCATTGGAGGTATCTTTACCTTACATGGCAAAGTGGAGCAGACAGTGCATGTTTTTACATCTGGGCTCTGGAAACCAAAATGTAATAGGTGAGGGCACAATTATAATTAGAATATGTTTGAATTTAGTAAGTGAAATTATAATAATGGTGTAAGATCTATAAGTTAAAAGATCAGAAATATTTAAAAATGATTTATAAACTTGTTAATGTACTGATGCATGTGTTATTCATTAAAAATCACTGTAACATTCTTTGCTTTTGCGTGCAGTTTAAGCTACCGTGAATTTCAAAATATGCAAACTATGTTATATGCTATTGAAGAAATCAACAACAGAACTGATATTCTTCCTGGAGTCAAATTGGGTTATAAGATTTATGATTCCTGTTCATCAGTAGAAATAACTACAAAAGCATCATTGTCTCTAGTTAATGACCATGGAGAAAATACATCTGCATTGTCTTGCTCCAAACCTGCTACAGTTCAAGCAATCATAGGAGAAACATCATCCAGCACCTCTATGGCAATTTCTGTTAATGTGGGACCTTTGCACATACCAGTGGTAAAATCTCTTCTTTTATCTCCATCTAATTTTAAATTCTTGTCAATCCAATGCCTTTGTTGTCAAATTATTGATAAAAAATTATAACCAAAATGTAAACAAAATCTACATATTGCAGGTCAGTCATTTTGCTACATGTGCATGCTTAAGCAACAAGAAGAAATATCCATCATTCTTCAGAACTGTTCCCAGTGATTATTTTCAGAGCAGAGCTTTGGCTAAATTAGTCAGTCATTTTGGCTGGACCTGGGTAGGAGCCCTATGCAGTAATAATGACTATGGGAACAATGGTCTAAATGAATTTATCATTGCAGCCAAAGAAGAAGGAATCTGTGTTGAATACTTCAAAGCATTCTTAAAAACAGAACCCAGAGAAAAAATTCTGAATGTTGTTGAGATGATTAAGGCTTCAACCTCCAAAGTTATTGTAGCATTTGTTTCAAACTCGGACTTTGCTGTTCTTTTAAAGGAAATGTCCTTACAAAACATGACTGGGTTTCAGTGGATTGGAAGTGAGTCTTGGATTTCTGATCCAATTAATATCCAGTGGCAACATCTGCTGAAAGGATCAATGGGTTTTGCTATGCCAAAAGCTCAAATCAATGGCCTATGGGAATTTCTGACCAAACTTAATCCAGCTACTGATCCAACTGTTTTCAAAGAGCTTTGGGAGACGATATTTGAATGTAAGCTTCCCACACAAGAAAATGTTAGGATAGAACAAATGTGCAAAGGTAATGAAAGTCTCAGTCAAGTTCAAAACCTTTACACAGATGTTTCAGAGTTACGAGTTCCAAATAATGTTTACAAGGCTGTTTATGCTGTGGCTTATGCACTGCATAACACATACGGTTGTTCTAAGAGAGAAAGTGAGCAAGAAGGTCTTATTGCATGCGCAAACATAACTAATAAACCATGGCAGGTAAGTGTAACAATATATGGTGAACAGCATGTACTTTATATTTGGCACTAATGAGATTGAAATGCCTTGTTTAGGTAGTGAATGAGTTAAAGAAGCTCCGTTTCACCGGTGCAAATGGAGAGGATGTATATTTTGATAAAAATGGAGACCCTGCAGCAAGGTATGAATTACTGAACTGGCAACAAAGCAAAGATGGTAAAGCAGTGTTTGTTAAAGTGGGCTTCTATGACAGCTCCCTGCAAAAACACAATCAGTTGTCATTTAACAACATCAGTATAACCTGGGCCCACAATAAATCAGAGGTAAACAAAATAATCTATATGAATAGATATGTACAATGAATATTTTACAGTCATTAATCTATTAATTAAAAATATATTTATTTTAGGTGCCAGTCTCTGTGTGTAGTCCCAGTTGCCCTCCAGGCACCAGGAAAGCTGTACAGAAAGGAAGGCCAATCTGCTGCTTTGACTGTGTATCATGTGCAGAGGGGGAAATCAGTAATATAACAGGTATTTTGCATATTGCTTAGTTTAAATAATCCACAAAAATAAAAATCAATTTTTATTACGTTAATAATTTATCAATTCATATTATTTTTTTCCTCTTTTAGATTCTATAAATTGCATCAAGTGCCCACCTGAACTGTGGTCTAATGACAAGAAATCTGCATGTGTGTTAAAGCTGGTGGAATTCCTGTCATTTGAGGAACTAATGGGAATCATCCTTGTAGCATTTTCTTTGCTAGGAGTTTCTTTTACAATTTTCATTGCAGTAATTTTCTTTAAAAACAAGGAAACCCCAATTGTTAGAGCAAATAATTCTGAGCTGAGCTTTTTGTTGCTTTTCTCACTCTTTCTGTGTTTCCTCTGTTCACTAACGTTCATTGCTCAGCCTTCTGCATGGTCCTGTATGCTGCGTCACACAGCTTTTGGAATCACATTCGTCCTCTGTATTTCTTGTGTTCTGGGAAAAACTGGGGTGGTGTTAATGGCCTTCAGAGCTACACTTCCTGGTAGCAATGTCATGAAATGGTTTGGGCCTCTACAGCAGAGACTCAGTGTAGTTGCTTTCACTCTTGTACAGGTCCTTATTTGTATACTCTGGTTAACAATATCTCCTCCCTTTCCTTACATGAATATGAAGTATTACAAGGAAAAGATCATATTAGAGTGTAATGTAGGTTCTGCTATAGGTTTCTGGGCTGTGCTGGGTTATATAGGACTTCTAGCTGTTTTGTGTTTTATTTTGGCTTTTCTGGCCCGGAAGCTACCTGACAATTTCAATGAAGCCAAATTCATCACATTTAGTATACTCATATTCTGTGCAGTATGGATCACCTTTATTCCAGCTTATGTCAGCTCTCCTGGAAAATTCACTGTAGCTGTGGAGATTTTTGCCATTTTGGCATCAAGCTTTGGTTTACTATTATGCATATATGTTCCAAAGTGTTATATCATCATATTGGAACCAGAGAAAAACACTAAAAAGGAAATGATGGGCAAAGCACCTGCTAAATGTTTAAGGGTCTAGATTTGCACTTTCAATGAAATGAGATAATGTGTGTGTATGTATATATGTAAATACACACACTACATTGCTAAAGTTATTGGGTCACCTGGTCATAAGTTTGGTATGTGATTTTTGAGCATTGCATTCCACATTTAGTCCTACTTCACTCTTATAATTCACCCCACTTTTCTTGGAAAATGTTCCACTAGATATTGGAGTGTGCATCAGCCACAAGGGTAATATGAAAAGCAGGTACTGATGTAGGTAAGGAGACCTGGGGTGAAGTAGGGATGAGATCAGAGCTCTATAGCAGGCCACTCAAGATCTTCCTCTCCAAAGCATGTAAAGCAGATCTTCAAGGAGCTCACTTTGTGCACAGGGGCATTGCCATGCTGGAACAGGTTTGGGTTTCCAAGTTCAAGTAAATGCTAATTTTTATTATAGCCTTCAGATTTGTGGTAACATTTTGGAAAAAAAAAAACACTTATAGCAGGAAAGGTCAGGTGTCCCAATACTTTTGGCAATATATGTGTGTGTATATACAGTATATATATATATATATATATATATATATATATATATATATATATATATATATATATATATGATGTTTTGGAGACAATAAGAGGAGGGACATGGGGTATATCGGTAGGAGAATGCTGAGGATGGAGCTACCAGGAAGGAGGAAAAGAGGAAGACCAGAGGACAGGGAGGTATGGAGACAGATGATCCGCTGTGGCGTCCCCTACTGGGAGAAACCGAAAGAAGAGGACATATATATATATATATATATATATATATATATATATATATATATATATATATATATATATATATATATATATATATATATATATTTTCATTCATTTATTTTCTCCCGCTTATCCGTAATTCGGGTCGCGGGGGCAGCAGTCTAAGCAGGCCTTCGCCCCGCCTTCGACTGCTGCCCAATCCTCACAGCACCAACCCTTACGGTCCCTCCTGCAGGTGGTGAGCCCATGGGAAGATATATATATATATA
This sequence comes from Silurus aristotelis, assembly GCF_946808225.1. Classification (NCBI taxonomy): domain Eukaryota; kingdom Metazoa; phylum Chordata; class Actinopteri; order Siluriformes; family Siluridae; genus Silurus; species Silurus aristotelis. The sequence goes on along the minus strand of NC_139583.1, from coordinate 3,355,192 downwards.
TATATATATATATATATATATATATATATATATATATCAAAATTTTATTTGTAATAACCAACTATATAATCTGGTATATATGTCGAACCTTGTAGTAAAATTAACATTTATAATATTATTTAAAGAAACAAAATGACAATCAAATGTGTGGTTTTACATATATTTTGAGACCTTCAGCAATGTTAGCTGAGGTCTCTGACCACTCTTCATGAACATTTCTCTTTATCAACATTGTGAGTGCACTGTAAGAATCGCACTCTCAATGCCCTATGATCAGTAATACAGTAGCTCTATATAGGCAGGATCATGGACCATATTTATTGTATAACAGTACTTACTTCACTCTATGTACAGAATTTCTTTCTAATACATTGCACATTTATGTATCTCATAAAATTATTATTTTGAGGTCAATCTGAAATGCTTCTCAAACTTTTATTTTTGTACCACTATATTTGAGCTGATGTAAAAAATCTGAGCAAATGCAAATAAAATATTACTTCAAGCTGTTTGTCTTTCAAGACATAATTACACAAATATAATTATAATTAACAAACAGTTACTATGACATGCAAAATTAAAGTTTCTGGAAGGCCTTAAACAACACAAGCAAATAATGTTTTCAAGAACAAGAGCAGATTACATAACTGTAGTGAATTATTATTAATTTGATAAGATTTCAAATACTTCTTCTAGTTTATCACATTTATATATATTAAAATATATTTAAAAATACATTTTTAATTATCTTTACTATCTCGACAGATCCATACAGTGTGCAGACTTGCAAAACCAACTCTTCGCCAGCAGATGTCAGCCATGTGCAAGTAGCAATTATTTGAGGACACATTAAGACAGAATGGTTGAAAGTTAAATAAAGACTAGTTTTTACACCACTAGAGGGACCACAAATGGTTTAGTTTATATACAAGGGTAAATATGTATTTGTGAAATTTAAATATTTATTGTAATATTTTTATTATTTTATTATAGTTCAAAATGCAGTTTATATGTGGTAAAACGTAGTTATAGAAGTCATTTTAAATGCCCATTTAACTATTTTACAAATAAAAAAAAAATCACAGACCATAAACCAAAAGACCATAATAGTACCAAAGTTATCTGTAGTCAATACTTGAATACTAGTCAAATGAACTATACATAGTGCATTCAGAAAGTATTTAGACCCCCTTGCACTTTAATTTTTTTTCTCATTAATCTACACTAAGTAACCCATAATGACAAGGTGAACACAGAATTCTAGAAATGTATACAAATGTATGAAAAAGGAAAAAATGAAATAACACATCAACACAAGTTTTCAAACCCAACAACATTGGAAATTTAGTTCAGGTTCTCTCAATTTCTCCTAATCATTGCTGAGTTGTTTCTAGGTCTTGTTTGGAGTCGACCTGTGGTAAATTAAATTGATTGTGATTCTTCTTCACCGGCAGTGTGGCATAGAGATGCAACGTCTCATTCTCACCGGAAACTACGGTTACATACATAACCTAGAGACATTCCCTTTTAGGAGCTCTAGCTGCATCACAATGCTTTGGGAACGAGAGTCCAATACCGCCAGAGGGCTCATTAGAGGAGGCAATGGCATCAATAATCCACCTGCTGAAGGTCTGCTTGTTCGCAGGGAGCCTCGGCCACACCTGCACCATGGGGTCCTGATGGGGCTGGAGGGGTAAGGGAGAACCAGAGGGGACAGCGCGACGTCTTTAGAGACATGAACAGGTCCATCTGAGCCTTGGCGAATTCCTCCCAAATTTGCTCCACCACATGAGGATGGAGCCGCCATTCCCCGGATCTAAACCCCTGTCTCAACAGGGTGTCTGCTGTTTCGTTCAAGTGGCCCAGGATATATGCTGCTCTCTAGGAGAGGAACCTGAGCATTGCACAGCCTTGTTACCCTGCTAAGGGTTTGCTGATGATATCGATCCGCCTCCAAAACCAGCTAAGGATGGCATTCTACCATCCCACCTTGTAAAATAATTCTTTCACCCACCATTTGCTATTAAGGATGTCACTTCACTTGCTGGTTTAGCTGAGAGTGTCACTTTGTCTATCTGCTTGGCTGTTTTCGCTGCCCTCTCTGGCCTCACCGCCATTGTTGCTTTCCCCTTTGGCCTCACCACCATCATTACTTTCCCCCACCCAGACTTCTTGCCATGCCAAGAACACTACCCAGTCTCCCTGCTTAGGTGTTGCTGAGGAGTTATATAACAAATGCCAGTAGTAAGAAAGTGAAACCCATGATACATAGGATGGGAATCATCTAACAAAATTATCTGGGCTTCACACAAAACCTGTCTATGTTGTAACTTTTGCCATAGTCATCTGCTTCCTCCCCATCATTTACCTTTCCTGGTAAACAATCCCCCCACAGACAATTTTTGGCTTTTCATATTTAGAGACTTAAACCAGCACAGCAATGAAAAAATAACACAGACAGATTTATTTGTGTCTGGTTTCTCATTTCTATTGAAGGAGGCCAATGCATGAGGTAATTTCTTTGAATATACCTGAGTCATGATGTTTATGTCAAAAGAAAGAGAAATACAGAGCAGAAAAAAATCTGTTTACAGCCATCAGTACAAACAAAGTAATTATCCATGATGTAACACTGATTGTTTCATTTGTTTTAATTGGTCCTATTTTTTCTACTGACTAAAATCAAAGACCATTGAACAAATAAACATAATTCATACAGATTACTGTTTGGCAAACTGATTTTTTTTTTTATACAATTAAAAAAAAATTATTTCAGATCATTTGCCAGATACATCAGATACATATAACATCTTCTGTATGATAATGAGGAAAAAAAATACCTTGTTTATTAGTTGTTTCAATGGGCCAGAAAATTACTCAAGCTCCACAAGGATTTACCAAAATGACCCCAGATGTTGTTTGCTCTGGGCAAATTTACCTCTACTAAACAGGAACAATTGTCACTACCTGTCTCTGCAGGAGATGCATGGGCCTGCTTTATGTTGCCTAATCTCTCTCCATATCACAAGTCAGGTGATGGCTGTGGATGCCTGGCTGTGGGCACTAGGGCTCCTGATTTGGCCGATCTGGGTTTACTCTGCTGGACTCTCCTGCACTTTGCAGGTCAGGCCTGTCTCCAAAACCCTGTATAAGAAAGGAGATGTGATTATTGGGGGTCTCTTTCCAATTTATAATGAAGCCCCTGAACCTGATCACATGTTCCTCCAGAGAGTGCAGGAAAGCCAATGCCAGAGGTAAGAACTATTTTTCTTTAAAATGAAAAATGTTTATGAGATTTGTGCAAGTCGTGGAAAATGTTTAGGAATGTCTAAGAATGTTTGGGCTTTAAATGTGTCAAAAACTCAACGAGGTTCAACCTAACTATTGAGTTTACCAAAGCTAAAAAGGGCTAGAGTATTTACACTGCACTAACTAATAATGCTCCTTTTTTATTCTTTTTATTATTGATGTCTTAGATTTGAATTACGAGCTTACCGTTGGCTGCAAACCATGATATTTGCAGTGGAGGAAATTAATCGGAACCAGTCTCTGTTACCGAACTTCACACTGGGTTACCTTGCTGCAGATACATGCTTGGCTGAGAGAAATACACTAAGTGCTGCGCTGGCGATGGTGACCGGACAGGAGGAGACAGTGTCTGGGGAAGAGTGTACCACAGCTCCCAGTGTACCTGTCATCATTGGTGATGCACGCTCTTCTGCCTCCATAGTTGTGGCTGATACATTGAGTGTTTTTGGCATCCCAATGGTAAAGAAAAGTGTCCACTATTCAGCTGTAATTTTTTTTTAATGATATAATGTAGACAGTTTTTTGTTCTATAGTAAAAACTGATTTAATTTTTCTGATCTGATCTTCTTTTGTTTCTCCAGATAAGCTACTTTGCTTCTTGTGCATGCCTCAGTAATCGCAACAAGTACCCAACCTTTCTGCGCACAGTTCCTAGCGATGCCTTCCAGGCTAAAGCCATGGCCCGGTTGTTGTACCTGATGGGCTGGACCTGGGTTGGGGTTGTGTCTGGAGATGATGTATATGGCAAAAGTGGTATACAGCTGCTGCTGAAGGAGCTAAAGGGTTCAGGAGTGTGTGTGGACTACCATGAGGTCATCCCCAAATCCCATGCACCCAGTAGGATTCAACGCATTGTAGAGAGGATCCAAATTTCGAAGGCTCGTGTGGTCGTAACTTTTGCTATAGATCCTGATATGGAGGTCTTGCTGAGAGAAGTGGTGAGGATAAATGCTACTGAGAGACAGTGGATTGCCACTGAAGCATGGAGCACCTCTGTCCATTACTCTGCTTGGAGTGGTATCTCCTTAGCAGGGACTCTTGGTTTTGCTCTGAGGCGGGTTGATATCCAGGGTCTGGACTCCTACTTGACTCAACTGAGCACAGAGGAACACTTAATGGAGCCACTTGTGCAGAATGTTTGGGAGGATGTGTTTGGATGTAGATTTGGGGAGCAAATTCAATCAGGACCTCAAAGACCACAGTGCACCGGTTTGGAGAAAGTAAAAGGTGGAGAGGCCTATTTTGATATCATATATAATGTGTATAAGGCTGTGTATGCCATTGCAAATGCTATTCAGGACATGGTGGCATGTCAGTCTGGAAAAGGACCTTTTGAAAATGGAGAATGTCCTGATATGAAATCAATAAAACCTAAACAGGTGAAGATATTTCTTTTTTTTTGTAAATGTATTCAGATATAATGACTTAGTTACATTTATTTGCCCTAATTATTATTAGACTATATATTATAATTTTGAATGGGAAATTAATGTAATTCTATTTCTGTAATTCCAATGTAATGTAATTCTAATGTTGAATGATTGTTTTTATTTGTTTCTTTTTAGCTTCTACACTACCTGAAGGCTGTCTATTTCACAACACCGGTAGGTGAAATAGTCGGTTTCGATGAGAACGGGGATCCATCTGCTTCGTATGACATCATTAACTGGCATGTAGGGGCTGAAGGAACGGTGGAGATTGTAAAAGTAGGACAGTTTGATGCAGCAAGTGGACCGGAAAAAGACTTCCAACTGGATCTTAGTAAAGTGTTCTGGGGAGGGGGCTGGGGTAATAAGGTAAGTATTTTGAATTTGGGTTTTCGCAGTATCCGTTATCACTGATGCATTGATGAGTTATGGTATTTAATCACCACTTAAAGGAATAATAGAGATATTTAAAGCGAACAGACTTGCTCGAAACACAGAAGCAGTATATCAGGATGTGTGTGTGTGTGTGTGTGTGTGTGTGTGTGTGTGCGCGTGTGTGTGTGTGTGTGTGTGTGTGTGTGTGTGTGTGTGTGTGTGTGTGCGTGTGTGTGTGTGTGTGCGCGAAGAACTCAATTATTAACTCCACAGGGGAAAATACATTTATATGCAATCTTGACAGCCTGATAAGCATGTAGCAAACCAATGTTTATTAATCTTACATAAAAGGAATGTACAGAGTCAATAGTTCTAATTCTGTGTTCAAGAGTTATCCAATTCAATAACATTTGAGCTAATTAAATGAGCAATTGTGTTCTCTGAAATATTTTTTTTTTTATCCAATCCACATTTATCTCTGCTCTCTAGGTACCTGTGTCTATATGCAGTGAGAGTTGTCCCCCAGGCAGCAGGAAAGCTGTACAGAAAGGAATGCCTATCTGCTGCTATGATTGTATACCGTGTGCACCAGGAGAAATCAGCAATGCTACTGGTATTGTACATGACAATTACATTTAAATTTCCAGTGTTAAATGTGTTGCTCTGTTTCAGCACTTTATTTACAGCAAAACAATATTAGCAAACCAAAGCTCAGCTTTTTATTTCAGCAGCCAAACCTTAGAAAACAACAAACAGACCCATAGAAAACAATGTAAATTTGAAATGCTATTAAAATAAAGGGTGAGTGCAATACTGCTGTGGCACAGTAAAAACCTTTAAAATCAGACTGTTGCTTGAGATGAGTTAGCAAAATGCAACTGCATTTAAAATTGTAAGTTTTTTTGTAAATTATTTGAACAAATAGGACTAAAAAAGAGCTAAATGGCACCTAAAATGTTGATCTTAATAAGTGTTCTCACTGGTCAATTAAATGCTACTAGTCATGTTTCTCTCCAGATTCTCCAGAATGCACCAAATGTCCTGAGAGATTTTGGTCCAACACTGATCATACAGAGTGCATCCCAATGATAGTGGAGTTCCTGTCCTTTGAAGATAACATGGGCATCATTCTCTCTGTGCTTTCAGCTGCTGGAGCAGCTCTTACCGTTACCGCCCTGGCTGCCTTTGTCCGTCATCGAGACACACCCCTGGTCCGTGCCAACAACTCTGAACTGAGCTTCCTGCTGTTATTCTCACTTAAACTCTGTTTCCTGTGTGCGCTGGCTTTTATTGGCCGGCCGGCGCCTTGGTCCTGCATGCTACGCCATACTCTCTTTGGGATCAGTTTTGTGGTGTGTCTGGCTTGTGTTCTCAGTAGGACAGTGGTGGTGCTGGTGGCTTTCAGAGCAACTCTGCCTGGCTCTAATGTGATGCGATACTTTGGTCCTCATCAGCAGAGGGCAGGTATTTTCCTCTGTACGCTGATACAAGTGGGGATCTGTGTGTTATGGCTGGTTCTAGCACCTCCTTTACCCACAGAAAGTGCAGGAGGTGAGCTTGGAGCACGGGTGGTACTGCTGTGTGCTGTAGGCTCAATGGCAGGTTTCTCTCTGGTTCTGGGTTACATCGGCCTACTGGCTGCTGTTTGCTTCCTGCTGGCCTTCTTAGCCCGGAAGCTTCCGGACAATTTTAATGAGGCCAAATTCATCACTTTCAGCATGTTGATCTTCTGTGCTGTGTGGATCGCATTTGTTCCAGCATACGTCAGCTCTCCAGGGAAATACACGGTAGCTGTAGAGGTCTTTGCCATCCTAGCCTCAAGTTACGGCCTTCTGCTGTGTATCTTTGCCCCCAAGTGTTACATTATCCTACTTAGGCCAGATAAAAACACCAAAAAGAACATGATGGCCAAATAATTAGTCAAAGAAAAGACCTGTTTTCAACATATTGCACAAACAAATTTATGTTGATTTAGGGAATGTTGAAGAAGAAAGTGTGAAATGTGAAGTAAAACTCTATGCAGATTATTATTATAATACATATTATTTCACATTTAATTTACACAAAAAGGCTCAGTAATAATTATCATTTATTTAATGAATATTTTTATGCCTGAATTCCTCTGTAATGACAGTAAAAAGATTAATATATATATTTATATATATATATATATATATATATATATATATATATATATATATATATATATATATTACAGGTTTTCTCGATTATATCATTATTTTGATCCATAAATGAAAATGTCATACTTGGCTGATCAAATTGCATTTCAAAGAACCTTATATTAGTTAAATTTTATTTAATAAATGCTTCAGTTTAAAAAAAAAAAAAGCATTTTATTTGTACATTTTCACTCTCATTAAAATGTTCAATATCATTGATGATCATACACAGTAATAGCCTGTGTGTGTGTGTGTGTGTGTGTGTGTGTGTGTGTGTGTGTGTGTGTGTGTGTGTGTGTGTGTGTGCGTGTGCGTGTGGGTGTGTGTGCGTGTGCGTGTGCGTATGTGTGGGACACTAATAGACCATACCTGATGTGTGTAACACAAGATGGTATGCTGTTTAAGTAAGTTTTTAGCATTCAACATTCAGTTATCAGAATTCAGTTAAGTGGTTAATGTTTATTGTATCCAACTTTATAAAAAAGTCTTAAAGTTTTAAGGTTTCTGGATCAAGCTTGTCAAACATAATATAATTTTTCTTCTTCTATCTGTTAGTTGCAACTATTCAGAAATATTTTTTGCTTTAGAAGAAATGCTGACATATGTATATTTGAAGAAGTACTGAAGTACTTAGTATTTTGAAGATATCAAAGAGACCGTGCTGGTTGAGTGGAAAATAACCACCTATCTAGCATTTGTAGATACCTTTTTCTTAATTAGTGGAAAAGATTTAGAAGATTCATGGTCATAGAGTAGTATGTTTTGGATGTCTTTATCATAAAACATTTAATAACTTCAGTGTGACACAATAGGCTTCAAGTTTAAACTATAATAAATTCTAAATGACAAAAAAATGTATATAGGGTAAAGCTACAGAAAATAAATTACAGTTAAAATGAAGTTGAAATCTGCATTACCAATGTTAATAATATCTATTGTTATGATTATGATTATTATTATATTATCATTATTATCTTACTTTTGATTTCATGAAGAAATGATAAACTAAAAATTAATAAACTGAGTTAAATTTAATTTAAGCACTCTGTAAAAACTGGAATGACTATCATATAAATTGCAATTATAAACAGTGAAAACTGTTCATTTGTACTCTATATGTAGTCATAAAATATATTAAATATCAACTGACATAATTTTACCCATTCACAATTCCCTTAAAGTCACTTACTGAAAAAAGGGTTTATTAACATTATTAAAGTAAGGGCAGTGACTACAGATCCTGAGATCTGGAGATCCTGTTTCTTTACTATGTCAAATAACAGTTTTGACCAGGATGCAGCTAACAAAACTGATCCCGATTGCTGCTTGCTGTAGCCTGCATGACCATAATGAGGTCTGACCCACAAACACCAGAGAACACAGAGTTTGAGTGACAGCACAAAAAGGAAGCTCAACTCTGACATGTTGGCCTTGACTAAAGGAGTCTGCCTTTACAGTACAGTGCAAACATGTTAGGCAGTTTTGAAAAGATGCTGTAAAGTGAGTGTTAACAAAGTAAAAAGAAAATGGAAAATCCAGATCAAATCAGTATATAGTGTGACTATTTGTTGGCTTTAAATTCTTACTTTTGCATACTTTGTACACTTATTCAAAGTCAGGCATTCTGTAAGATCAGAGTCAGGTGTAGGATTAAGTAATTATATGTAGCTTGAAACACAGTCATTAACATAACTAGCTAGCTTCGATAGTGAAAGTTGTGCTTGCAGGGATGCAGGGAGTGTGGCACCGAGACGTAGCGTCTCTTTCCCTCTGGGAATAAGAGTTACATATGTAACCCAGAGACGTTCCTCTTCGGAAACTTGAGCTGCGTCAACAACGCTTTGGGAATGAGTGTACTATTCGAGACTGACCTCTGGTGTGCCTAAAGCAGCTTGAGCAATGCCCTGAAGCTGTCCTGGGAGCCTCCAGAGAGGCGGTGAGCCCCCCAAATCCGCTATGTTTCTGGACCGAATCTGAGGGAGGCACTTGCTGGAGATCGGTGTGCCATAAAGCTCCGGAGGTGGCACGGTTAATATGGCAATCTCCCAAAGGCACTGAAAAGAGGCGTGCGACCAGGGAGGAAGCGCTGAAATGCAGCCGACTGCCTCTTTGCCTCCTGAAACCTGTCAATGACCGTAGTAAGAGTGTCACCAAACAGGCCAGTGGGCTCTACGGGGGCATCTAGAAGGACGGCTCTGTCCCTGTCAGAGAGATTGGGCAGGGTCAACCAGAGGTGCCTCTCCACTGCCACCAGGGCCTATGGCCCTAGCGGTCTTCTTGGTGGCCCTGAAAGCCAAGTCCGTAGCATGATGCAGCTCTACTACTTTCTTCTCCCTTGTCTATCTCCTTCAGCATGTCAGCCTGGTATTCACACAGGACCGCCATGGTGTGCAAACAGCCGCTGAGGAGGTTCAAAGAGTCTTGGTTGAAAGCACCGGGGCTTTCAGGGACGACGCAGCACCTGGGGACAGATAGCCGGCCAGCGTCTCTTCAACCTGGGGGATCGTCCAATCGTCCAAAGAACCTCTGAAGGGGTGGGCCAAATAAGGGCTGACCCAAGGCCTGGACACCTCATTGTGCAGATCCGAGTTAAAGGGCAGGCCCCGGCATGGAGTCAGTGATCTCAGTCACAGGAAATGCTTGTCCAACTTATTTAGGGGACGCTGTTCCTGACTTTCTGCTGGCCAAGCGATATTGAGCTTAACTAGAGCACATGTTTCTACCGCCAAAGGCTCCTTGAAATGAACTGGTTGTGGAGACACCTTCCAAAAAAGCATCCACCTTAACACCCCCCCCACACACACACACACCTCTTCACAGGGGTAAAAAAACACCAAAGAATGGGCGAAGGAACTGAATCTGGCAGGTGAGGAAAAAGCAAGGGACAAGCTCATTTTTATTCCCTCTGCCAAGTTCATTTGCAAACCACATGACCTTAAACGCCACTTCACCTCATCACTTCACCGAGCATGCTCCGCTCCCAGACAAACTACACATAGACTGAAAGACTGCTTGCCTTTAGTTTGCTTTTCCATTCTTTTTCTTTTTACCGATACTTACCTGCGTCACCCACTGGTAGAGAACTACGTTCCTCTCATTACGACAAGGTAAAGTGTATGAACTTAGATATGGAAACTTTTAGAACTTGAAATTTGCATGAAAATATTTATCCCGGAATGCAATGTGTTCTACAGTAGGATACATTCCAACCTATCGGAATGAGTGTATAATAACAAACCTGTGATTTTATACAAGTCTATAGTTTCAAATTTTCATTTACATTTACATTTGCGGCATTTAGCAGACGCCCTTATCCAGAGCGACGTACAAAGTGCTTTAAATCTCTAGTAATGAATAAATCTACACTGGTACGCAAGATTACAAACTTAATATAAATATAACTCGAATTCTACAAACTTGGAAAGTGCTAATTTTGGTGCTAATAAAAATGGTTACAATATAACGTAAAACACCAAATGCAAACTTAGGGTGCCTTTTGTTGAAAGTGGAAAGTATTTTTAGGGTTAATTAGCATTCAGACATTACTTATTTAGCAGTGTCAGTTTACAGTTCTATGTGCTTACACACGGGCCCCATTTTATTCATTTAACTGGTTCTGGTTTCTTTTTACAATTGAAGAAGTCCACTGCATGAGGTCATTTCTTTGAATATACAGTATCTGAGTCATGATGTGTAAGTCAAAAGGAAGAGAAATATAGCACAGAAAAAAAGGTGTTTACTGCTTTCAATAAAAACAAAGTAATTATCCATGATGTCACACCGATTGTTTGATTTGATTTAATTATCCAATTTTCTTCAAAATAAAAAATAAAATAAAAATAAATAAATAAAACATTTGTCTAACATATTAGTGTTTGAAAAACTTCAGAATACAATACATTTTCGAAAAATATTTCACTTATTGCGGTTGATCTGATACATCCAACCTTTTCTGTTTGAAGAGACAAAGAGAAAAAATACCTTGATCATTAGTTGTTTCACTGGGCCAGAAAATTACTCAAGCTCCACAAGGATTTCCCAGAATGACCCCAAATGTTTTTTTGCTCTGGGCAAATTTACCTCTACTAAACAGCAACACTTCTCACTACCTGTCTCTGCAGGAGATGCATAGGCCTGCTTTATGTTGCTTTAACTCCTCTCTCTCCATATCTCTAGTTAGGTGATGACTGTGGATGCCTGGCTGTGGGCACTAGGGCTCCTGATTTGGCCCATCTGGGTTTACTCTGCTAGACTTTCCTGCACTTTGCAGGTCAGGCCTGTCTCCAGAACCCTGTATAAGGAAGGAGATGTGATTATTGGGGGTCTCTTTCCAATTTATCTTGAAGCCCCTGAACCTGATCACATGTTCCTCCAGAGAGTGCAGGAAAGCCAATGCCAGAGGTAAGAACTATTTTTCTTTAAAATGAAAAAAGTTTATGGAAATAAGATTGTGTGAGATTTGTGTGAGAGAAGCTCTAAGAATATTAGGGGTGTAATTAGTTGGATTCAAAAACCCTTAATGAGATTCATTTTTGCGTTTACACTGCACTTAATAATAATATGTTTCATTTTCATTATTGATGTCTTAGTGTTGAATTACAAACTTACCGTTGGCTGCAAACCATGATCTTTGCAGTGGAGGAAATTAATCGGAACCAGTCTCTTTTACCGAACTTCACACTGGGTTACCTTGCTGCAGATACATGCTTGGCTGAGAGAAATACACTAAGTGCTGCACTGGCGATGGTGACCGGACAGGAGGAGACAGTGTCTGGGGAAGAGTGTACCACAGCTCCCAGTGTACCTGTCATCATTGGTGATGCACGCTCTTCTGCCTCCATAGTTGTGGCTGATACATTGAGTGTTTTTGGCATCCCAATGGTAAATAAAAAATTCCTAAAAAAATATTTTATTCTATAACAAAGTAAAAACTGATTTTATTTTTCTGATCTGCTTTTGTTACTCCAGATAAGCTACCTTGCCTCTTGTGCATGCCTCAGTGATCGCAACAAGTACCCAACCTTTCTGCGCACAGTTCCTAGCGATGCCTTCCAGGCTAAAGCCATGGCCCGGTTGTTGTACCTGATGGGCTGGACCTGGGTTGGGGTTGTGTCTGGAGATGATGCATATGGCAAAAGTGGTATACAGCTGCTGCTAAAGGAACTAAAGGGTTCAGGAGTGTGTGTGGACTACCATGAGGTCATCCCTAAATCCCATGCACTCAGTAGGATTCAACGCATTGTAGAGAGGATCAAAAGTTCGACAGCTCGTGTGGTCGTAACCTTTGCTATAGATCCTGATATGGAGGTCTTGCTGAGAGAAGTGGTGAGGATAAATGCTACTGAGAGACAGTGGATTGCCACTGAAGCATGGAGCACCTCTGTCCATTACTCTGCTTGGAGTGGTATCTCCTTAGCAGGGACTCTTGGTTTTTCTCTGAGGCGGGTTGATATCCAGGGTCTGGACTCCTACTTGACTCAACTGAGCACAGAGGAACACTTAATGGAGCCACTTGTGCAGAATGTTTGGGAGGATGTGTTTGGATGTAGATTTGGGGAGCAAATTCAATCAGGACCTCAAAGACAACAGTGCACAGGCTTGGAGAAAGTAAAAGGTGGAGAGGCCTATTTTGATATCATATATAATGTGTATAAGGCTGTGTATGCCATTGCAAATGCAATTCAGGACATGGTGGCATGTCAGTCTGGAAAAGGACCTTTTGAAAAAGGAGAATGTCCTGATATTAAAGCAATAAAACCTAAACAGGTGAAGAAAATACTTCAACAGTAAGATTGACAGTTTTCTAATGTTTTGTAAAAGTACTACATTGTAATCAGTTAGTTACATTTATGTGCATTTAATCATAATATTAGTTTATATAGTGCAATTGTAGATTGCATGGGTAATTGCAATTGCATTTTGTATGATTGTTGTAACTGTAATCATAGCCTCTATGATTGCAAGATTGTATGTTTTGTTTTTAGTTTCTACACTACCTGAAGGCGGTCCAGTTTACAACACCGGTAGGTGAAATGATCGGTTTTGATGAAAACGGGGATCCATCCGCCTCGTATGACATCATTAACTGGCATGTAGAGGCAGAAGAAACAATGAAGATTGTCAAAGTAGGACAGTTTGATGCTGCGAATGGACCACAAAAAGACTTTCAGCTGGATCTTAGTAAGGTGTTCTGGGGAGGGGCTTGGGGTAATACGGTAAGAATGCAACTTTTACTTTGGGTTCTTTCAGTATCCGTCATAACTGATGCACACTAAAATTGCTGGGTTGTAAGTTTGAGCTTGAGTTATTGTAAATTATCAGCAATCTAAGGAATAACACAGATATTTCAAGTGAACGACCTGGATCAAACACAGAAAAGTATATCAGGATTTTTCTGTGTGTGTGTGTGTGTGTGTGTGTGTGTGTGTGTGTGTGTGTGTGTGTGTGTGTGTGTGTGTGTGTGTGTGTGTGTGTGTGCAGAGCACAATTATTAACTCTATGGGGGAAAATAAATTGCTTTATTTTTATCTCGACTGCCTAACTAGTGTGTTGAGTTATGCCTCAATTAGAAACCAATGTTGATTCATCTTACACAATAGGAATCTACCAGTGGTAGGCGGTCAGGGCCAGCAAATCCTTCTCTGCTGTCATAAACACTATCAGAAGCACTGATCTCCATTTACAACACAAATTCTAATATTTGTTCCATTAAATTGTATTAATTTATTCCCAATAGTTCTCTTCATTTCGTAGCGTTTCTCTTGGCTGCACTGCTTCCAGTACTTGTATGTGGATGTTAGATTTTTTTGTCCAATCAGATTTCAGCCTCTATGTGCTGCCATGTCAATCTAATCTGCCCAGGGCCTTTAAAGTCAGTACTGCTAATCTTTTTTTACCATAGTCTTTATTATCAATAGGTCTGTTTCTTTACCCAGTCAGATTTTAAATTTGCCTCACAGGGCAGCTAGCTGACCCAGAAAAGCATCAGCATTTTTCTATCCTCTGATTGGTTGGTCAGAGGGAAACTGTTACATTGTTGATTCGGTCTCAGACATTCTTAAAAATCCATTTTGAAGAAAAGCTAGACATCGTGAGGAGGTCGGCCAACCCCAAAGCTAGCTAGCTTGTCTCAGCCTGGGAATGGGTTTGTTCTCCACTTCCAGACCAGTAAATACAAGCGGCACCACTGGATTACAGCCTCTAAGGGGCGCTATATATTATTAGTCTGCATCTCTGGTAAATAGGTTGTATTTTATTTACATTTTTATGTTTTTGTCATGTTATTAGACAGATACTGATTCTGAACTGCTCCAGATGATGTAGGTGCACAGTTGTGGTTGTAGCGTAGAGTTTTGGAGTCTTAACTGGGTTTCTTGCTTTAGTAAAATGGTATTCACCCCCCGTATGTGAAATGCCTCTCTCTCTGTAATGCCATGTGTTGTTATATTGGGTTTTTGCATAGTATTGATGGTTCCTATAATTGCGAAGTGATAGTGGTGGTATAAAGAGGTGAATTAAGTCAGGTACAAAACCTATAGTTCCAAATCTGGTCAATAATATTTGAGCTAAATAAATAAAACCTAAAATACTTTTATAAATCCAATCCACATTTATCTCTGCTCTCTAGGTACCTGTGTCTATATGCAGTGAGAGTTGTCCCCCAGGCAGCAGGAAAGCTGTACAGAAAGGAAAGCCTATCTGCTGCTATGATTGTGTACAATGTGCACCAGGAGAAATCAGCAATGCCACTGGTACTGTACATGACACATTTATTTTTTAGCACTGAGTACACAGCACAAATATTAGCAAACCAATGCTCAGCTCATTGTTTTACCTGCCAACAGTTAATTTGCTCACCCTTAGAAAACAAACGTTAATCTAAAATGCTATTAACATAAAGGGTGAGTGCAAAACTGCTGTAGTATTTGTGTCCCATTGATATTACATTTACAAATAAAGTAAAATAAACATGATAGACACCAAAAAAAAAACAACAACAACCTACAGCCTTCATCTTAAGCCTACAATGTTAACAAAATCTACAATGATGTGAGAATCCATTTAACATGCAGTGTTTGAAACATCTAAGTTTAATGAGTTGCTTTTACAGCTTATTGAATGGCTTTTGTAACAAAAATTGACATTTTACTCCATTCACTTAGCCATGTTAACCATGTACTTACATTCCTACAAAAATTCAGTTTTTACTTTATTCTATATTGTGATATACACTGATATGGTCTGGTAAATTATAAGGGGCTTTCGAGTCAAATAGAGATTTTTGAGTTTATAAAATAAACGATTCGACATAGAAAGATTTGTCAGCTGAACCATTCTAGTACAGCCCACTTCACTTCATCAGCAGGGAACCATCACTGACACATGTACAACCATCTGCGAAAAGGTTTACCCATTCAAATGTCACTGCCGCTTAGCGTCTCACCGTACTGTGCTTGAAGTCTTCTGTAGATATCCACAGGTTTTACACCTTCAATTACAAGTTTATCAACACACACTGTTGAATAGCATCTTGATTAATGCTCTCTGGACAGGCCGGCAAAATGTGCAAAATGTTTAAACTCCTGTTTTGACTTGAATGCCCCTCATAAATTATACTCTGGATGCTATGGATCCTATAGATGCTGCTAAATCATATTTAATACAGTATATTTGCTAACTCTATGATGAAAAAAATCAGAAAAACCTTTAAATGGGATTGTGAGGTGGGTTAGCAAATTCCACTGTATATATTGTGATGTTCTGGTGAAAGTTATGCCTAACAAATGCCACTTAAATATACACCCTAAAATGTACTGCCACTTCTCACAAATGAGTTAAATGCTACTAGTCATGTTTCTCTCCAGACTCTCCAGAATGCACCAAATGTCCTGAGAGATTTTGGTCCAACACTGATCATACAGAGTGCATCCCAATGATAGTGGAGTTCCTGACCTTTGAAGATAACATGGGCATCATTCTCTCTGTGCTTTCAGCTGCTGGAGCAGCTCTTACCATTACTGTCCTGGCTGCCTTTGTCCGTCATCGAGACACACCCCTGGTCTGTGCCAACAACTCCGAACTAAGCTTTTTGCTGTTATTCTCACTTAAACTCTGTTTCCTGTGTACGCTGGCTTTTATTGGCCGGCCGGCGCCTTGGTCCTGCATGCTACGCCATACTCTGTTTGGGATCAGTTTTGTGGTGTGTCTGGCTTGTGTTCTCAGTAGGACAGTGGTGGTGCTGGTGGCTTTCAGAGCAACTCTTCCTGGCTCAAATGTGATGCGATACTTTGGTCCTCATCAGCAGAGGGCAGGTATTTTCCTCTGTACGCTGATACAAGTGGGGATCTGTGTGTTATGGCTGGTTCTAGCACCTTCTTTACCCACAGAAAGTGCAGGAGGTGAGCTTGGAGCACGGGTGGTACTTCAGTGTGCTGTAGGCTCAATGGCAGGTTTCTCTCTGGTTCTGGGTTACATCGGCCTACTGGCTGCTGTTTGCTTCCTGCTGGCCTTCTTAGCCCGGAAGCTTCCGGACAATTTTAATGAGGCCAAATTCATCACTTTCAGCATGTTGATCTTCTGTGCTGTGTGGATCGCATTTGTTCCAGCATACGTCAGCTCTCCAGGGAAATACACGGTAGCTGTGGAGGTCTTTGCCATCCTAACCTCAAGTTACGGCCTTCTGCTGTGTATCTTTGCCCCAAAATGTTACATCATCCTAATGAGACCAGACAAGAACACAAAAAAGAACATATTGACCATATAATCAGTCAAAAGTAGTCTTTCTCATATTGCACAAAGGATATTATGTTGATTTGGGAATTCTGATGGAAAGTGCAGAAAGTGTAAAATGGGTGGTGTGAAATGTGAATTAAACCTTAATGCATATTATTTAGTTTCTGCAACAGCCTCACTAATGATTTATGTATGCCTGATTTTCCCTTTAATGACATCAAAAAGGTTGAAAAATAACTAAATTTCTCAATTACATTACTATTTTGATTTATAAGTAAGAGTGTGTCACACTTGACTGATTAAAATGCATTTCAAGAAACCTCATATTAGTTTTCCTTTATTGAAAAATTGTTGATAAAAAAATTTTAATTCTTGCATTTGTCTTCAAAGCCTTCAAAACCCGCTTCAAAGTTATATTTCCATTCCCATTTCTTATCGGTTTTTATTAATGATCACACACAGTAATAGCCCATGTGTGTGTATATGTGTAAAGCACTAAAAGCAGATGACTGATGTGTGTAACACTAGACAGCATGTTGTGCAATAAGTTTATTACCTCTTTTTAAACATCCCCCTTTATTTAACAATAGGAGAATGTATTATGTATCTCAGTATTTAGTCGTGGTTTATGTTTATTGTACCCAATTTTATACAAAGTCTTTGGTAAATGCAACACTACTACATCAGTGGACTTTCATATATCCTATTAAGCATCAATCTGTTATTTTAGAGGTTTTAATCAACCCTCAGGCACTGACCTTCCTAATTACTTTCATTTAAAAGAAAATGTATTTGCCTTTTATATTACCATATCTGAGGTCTGGCTCAAATCTATGTAATATAATATAACTTCACTTTTTCTATCTGTCAGTTGCAGCTATTCAGAAATCTTGTTAGCTTTTGAAAAAGTCCTGAAATATGTATTTTTGCAGAAGCCCTTAGATATGTTAAGATACACAATTACAAAGAGAGAATGTTGGTTAAAGTGATAAATTACCTACTACTTTCATCTGGCATTTGCAGAAGCCTTTTTTTTTTAGATAAGGAAATAAAGCTGGAGGATTCTTTGGATATTATGATTTAGATGCACAAGTATTTATCATTAAATATTTAATAACTTCAGTGTAACACCATAATTTTTAAGTTGAAATTATAATCAATTCATAAATGACTTTGTATCTGTAAACTACTGATAAGTTCCTGTTTACACATAATTACACATCATTTTTGATTTTAAAGTTTATATAGTATTAAGTTTTAGGAGTTAGTTTGAATCAGTATAACCAGTGTAAATAATAATTATTATTATCCTATTATTATTATTATAATCATCACCTTTTCAATTGACTAAATTGGAAAACTGATAAATAAACAAAAAATAAACAAACTGAAATGAATTAAATTATCAGCAGTGAAAACTGTGCACTTGAACGCTATGTGCAATCATATAATTTATTAATATTAACTGACATTGTTTTAACATGAACACACTGAAAGTACCACAAGGTACCATTCACAATTCACATAAAGTCCCTTTTTATTTGAAAACAAAAAGCTTTATGAACATGGTTTAATTATCAAAGAGAAGGCAGTGACTACAGTACTGAAGATCCTGTTCCTCTATTGCGTTTTCCCCATGAGAAATTTCTTGGTGTTCTTTTCTGGTCTGAGTAAAATAATGTAACATTTTGGGGCAAATATACAGATCAAAACACCAAAACTGGAAGCCAGAATGGCAAATATCTCTACAGCCACACTGTACTTTCCTGGTGAGCTGATGTACGCTGGAACAAAGGTGATCCACACAGCACAGAAGATCAACATGCTGAAAGTGATGAATTTGGCCTCATTGAAATTGTCTGGAAGCTTCCGGGCGAAGAAGGCCAGCAGGAAGCAAACTGCAGCTAACAGTCCAATGTAGCCCAGAACCAGAGAAAAGCCTGTCACCGACCCCACCATGCACTCCAAGATGATCTTTGACCCTTGAATGCTTAAGTTGCGGTGAGGAAATGGGGGGCTGAGGGACAACCATACAGCACAGATAATCACCTGAATGCAGGTAAAGAACAGAACACTTCCTCTTTGCTGGCCCGGTCCAAACCACTTTATAAGGGCTGCAGATCCAGGTCGAGCTGAACGAAAAGCAACCAGAACCACAATGGTTTTGACCAGGATGCACGAGATGCAGAGAACAAAACTGATCCCGAACGCTGCTTGCTGTAGCCTGCATGACCATAATGAGGGCTGACCCACAAACACCAGGGAACACAGGAAGCAGAGTTTGAGTGACAGCAAGAGCAGGAAGCTCAGCTCCGAGTTGTTGGCTTTGACGATAGGAGTCTGTCTGTAGTACACAAAAACCACACCTACAGCTGCTGTCATCACAGCACCACACAAGGCCACGGTGGTCAATGTGATGCCCATTGTCTCGTTAAAGGAGAGATACTCAATCTCACGTGGTACACATGCAGTCCTGAGATGGTTGGACCAGAATTCTAGGGGGCATCGATAACATTCAAGTGAACCTGAAAATGAAATTTGAAAAAAGAACTGTTTTTATTAAATAAACAAGATAAGGAAGACTTTCATGAATGTTAAATAGAAATAGAAATCCCAATCGAAATATTCACTATTTCAATGCTGGAACATATTTGTAAAAAATTTGACTCGCTTCGCCCTTTTATTCATTGCGATGTAAACAGTATTGTTTCAAAGGCCCTGACTGGTGTTTGAAAGGACATTTGTTGACCTGTGACGTTGCTGAATTCGCCTTCAGCACAGGGAAGGCAGTCAAAGCAGCAAACTGGCAGGCCCTTTTTCATAGCTTTCCGTGTCCCTTGGGGGCATTCAGCAGCGCACACAGACACAGGAACCTGAATTATCAGAGAATAAAAATTAAAAAAACAGTTATCAATAACTACATAATATTGATCGTTTTTGTAGAATAGTAATATAATAATATTTAGCCTAAATGTATCTTTGTTACAGTACCTTGTTTGAGTTTCCTGGCCATTTGATGGCAGACTCATTAAGGATGAGGTTAGGACCCTCCAGTCGGCCAATAAGAACATAATCCAATACACCTGCAGGACCTTTCTGCCAGTTCACTATGTCATAAACAGCAGGAGTCTCCCCATCTTGAAAATAAAACTTCTCTCCCAAATCAGTTTTGAAGTTCACCAGCTTAAGGTGCTCTAATAGCTGAGAGAAGAAGAGAAAATTTAGCCAAGACTGTAGTATGTATTTTATTTAATTATGAAATAATGATTGTATTTTTGACATGAATATGAATCACTAATTATTAAATTGAGATTTAGCTACACCGCAGCACTGTTAAATCCTTAAATGTAATTTGTGATGATTAATAACTGCAGCTTTAACACTAATGCTGATCCACAGGGACCTGTAAGGCAGTCAACTTACACAATCACAAACTAATAACCAAAATAAAATAAGAATATAAAAAAAATTAAGTACTTAAAAAAACTAAGTATTTAGTGTTGGTTTCATCTAAAAAGATGTCTATATTTAATTAATGAAAGAGACTTTGGGGACATGAAAAATGTCAACGTTTTTCGAGAAATGCCTTTAGATTTTAGAAGTGTAGAAGTATCAAAAGAACTTAGCCACCGGTCAGGCATAACATTATGACCACCTGCCTAATATTGTGTTGGTCCCACTTTGGCTGCCAAAACAGTTCTGACCCATAAATTATAAATGAATAATTAAAATATAATATATATAATATAATATATATTCATACGGTTATAAATGAAAAAACAATTTGGTATGAATTACAGAGCATTACCTGTTGTGTTGTGATGATGTCTGGAGATGAGCAGCGTGGGGTCACTGTGGGGTCAGAACTGGTAGGTGCAGTGCAGGCCAGTAGAGAGTGAAGCGCATGTGCAGCTGCATAAACAGCCAGATACACGTTATAAGTGGCTCTTAAGTTGGAGACGTCTGTAACGCCATTCTGAATCCCCTCTAGACTCTCCTTCCCACTGCATGGTGGTAAACCACTCTGAGAAGCCACCATGTTGTTCTGTACTGGGCTGCAGCCAAACGTCCTCTCCCATAACAATCTCAGTATCATGTCTTGGGGATATCGAGAGGGATGGAGCTCACGGAGGTGTTTCTCAAATCCAGGAATAGGTGCACTCCTAACAGCTACTCCTAGTGTGCCTTCAGTAATGGTAAAGAGCTCAGGGTTGCTCAAGATAAGGCTACTGGTACTCCAGATCTCACTGGCCAGGAACTGGCGATCGGTTATGTTTCTGCGAACCAGCTCAGTGAGGAAAACTTCTACATCCACATACCAAGCGAACACCATGATCACACGAGCAGATGAGCTTTGGACCACTGTCACGGCACGATCCACATCTTTTGCCAGTCTCTCCCGGAAGATAGTGCTGACAAAAGCTAGGCAGATGCTGGTCCCTTTTGTTTCCTCCCTAAATGCCTGCACGGCCTGGAGTCCATAGTCATTTTCCTCCACTACGGCACCGACCCAGGTCCAACCGAAGCGTTTGGCCATCTGGGCCATGGTGCGAGCCTGGTACATGTCACTGGGGATGGTGCGAAAGAAATTGGGATACTCTCGTCGGTTACTGAGACACACGCATGTAGCCAGGTAGCTGATCTGAGGGAGAAACAGAAAATATTCATAACATATACAGATAATCAGTGACTCCACAACTGGATTAAATCCATTCAGTTCAATTGATAATTCACAGACCAATTATTATGGTAGCAACTACAGAAAACTACGGACCCCTGACAATGCTTCATGGACCCACTTGTGATACCCATTAGCCTTCTACAGTATATTTAAATATCGCTCAGTACAGTGGCTCACTGTCTATATAATCACAATTCTCAGCATGACACTTACCATTGGTACACTCAGTGGGCTCAGAACTCTGGACAGAATAATAGACTGTGATGAAGTTGCTTCTCCGATAATAATTTTTGCAGGCCGAGAGGCCTCACAGGTGCCGTTCCCTCCACTTATCAATGACATAACTGATCTCAGGCTATGTGGGTAGCGAGAGCAACTATCCATAATCCGGTAGCCCAGTTTGACTCCCGGGAGCAAAGATGGGTTTTTGTTAATCTCATCCACAGCAAATACAACAGCCTGAGCCCACTGCACAGGGCTTTCCTGAAATCTGAAACAGGCAAGACGAGGGTGTTAATAGATGTTTGATTGTGCAAGTCTGCAATGTTTGATATGGTGAAACTAAGCGCACACACACACACACACACACACACACACACACACACCTTCAAAATCAATCAAATTAATTTCTTTTTTATTCACAATACATAAAAAATTGCAGTGTGCAGTTCAAAGTAATTAACCAAACAATTTTAGGGTTTTATAATATAAAATTCAAACATTTCTGAAGTGCATGTTGTGCCGTTTATACCAAACCTGCCTGGTAAATTATACTGAGCATCTGCCACAGTTCTGGTTTCTGGTTTCTTTTACTGCCATTCTGCCATATTAAATTTTTAGATGGAAGAATAAAAAGAAGGTTCAGGCATGTACAATAATTTTGTACCAACCAAATAAAAATTACAAAAGTACAAAAATATACATCCATACGGTATAACAATGTACGAATATGTTCTCAATATAATCATCATTTTATATTTTATAAATAACTACGATCACGGATTGATACTTTAATACAAAAAATGAAGTTTCTGATCCTCTGCAGTGTGCATTGATATTGAAATTCATTTCTCTTTTCATTTTTGAAAATCTCTTAGAGTTCAAGTCAGATGTGTCCTTTACACCAGTGCACTCGAAATGATGTGCATTACACTCCAGAGATTTATGAACAGCGCATGGTCACATGCATCATGCAGCAGTAGTGTAAAAGCAACCAGCACATTCTACAGTTTTGGACTTTACATACGGATTATACCAGAAAAGTATTAAAATTATCTATTATATGTGCACTATATTTAAATTTAATGACTGAGATTACGAAGATTAAAAAAGATGAGCACATCATTTTAATAAAATTCATCTACAGTATGTTTACCATGAAAAGGTAGATATTGTGTACCGGTAATCAAGCATTAAAATACACAACTGGATCATAACCTTTTAAAGCTTTAAATGTTTACTCTATACACAATACAGACTTGTAGAATAATTAGTGTACACTTGATTAAAATATTATTATAGCATCAAGAAATGGTACCAGTTTAATAGCCGTTTCCTGAGACGTTCATGTTCGCAACACATTTTGTAGACAGGAGACAATAAACTCCACAAAACCCCTCGGTAGAGACTCATTAACATTCGTCTACAACAATACATTGTCTTTCAATTAGAGCCATGAAACTTTCTTTATGTGTATTGTTTTTTTATGAGTTAGTGAGGTTTTGACTGAGGTTACATTTATTCATACATGTTCTTATCTCTTATCTGTTTTCTACAAACAGAAACATTACATTATTATATTTCACACTGTAATTCATATGCTTTACATTCTTGCAAACAACAAAGACAACTATATCGCAACCCTGCATCTTATTTGACAATTATAATCTTTTGCACTAATTGCATTGTAACTTCTTTATCTTTATTACTTTATAATTGTATTTTCTTCTTCGTTTTCAATATATCTTTTATAGCACTAGCACACCATGATAAGTTTCTTGTATATGCTGCCCATGATGCTTCTGTGATACCGATTCAGATTCTAATAAAAACTTTCTTTTCGGCTTCTCCCGTTAGGGGTCGCCACAGCGGATCCTCCGCACGTTTGATTTGGCACATGTTTTACGCTGGATGCCCTTCCTAACGCAACCCTCCCCAATTTATCCGGGCTTGGGACCGGCACTAAGAGTGGCTGGGGATGGTTCCCTGACCGGGAATCGAACCCGGGTCGCAGCGGTGGGAGCGCTGCATCTTAACCACTAGACCACCTAATAATGTTAATATAATAATTTAATAACATTTATAACAGAGCAGATTTAACACCATTGGCTATTTTATTACTGTGTATTGCTCTCTTTCTTTGGCAAAGAAAGACTGGCACAATACCAGCATCCTGTTTAACACTGACTTGTCCAATGCAAGTTGGCAACTACAAAAAAAACCGATTTACTGATCCAGATTTGACTGTGAAGAAAAACCATAAGCAGTAAAAAAACCCCAAAATGACATCACCATGAAATATTGAAATATCTGATGATTTTTAAAGAGATACTGACAGGCAGAAACTCACTCATAACAGGGCTGCAGGTACGGTTCTTCAGTGAAGCTCAGGTCAAAGGCTGGTGGCTGCATGTAGAAGTTGATGAGGGCTCCGATGATCACATCTCCATCCTGAGAGAGACCCACGGTGTCGAGATGCTGTGCACGGTCCAGGTATACACACCTCTCCTGTTGAGATGTTCCTGTCACAGCGTCACATACAACCCATAATAATAGTAATAATAATAATAATGCAGACAGGAACAGGTGCGCTGAAAGGACCGAGGTGGTCATGAGATCAGGTGAAGCTTCACTACTCTGCCTTTCTCTGGCTGCATTCCATTTCTGTAGCTATTTCTAATACCCATGAAGTCCTAAGAGATAACAAGAAAAATAAATAACATGTACTAAATTGTTCCGAGGTGTTCCCGATCACACCTCCTTTTCCCAGGTATAGAAATTAAAGATAATTGCTTAACAATTAGGGATTAACACAGCTGTAGTTAATGGGGATGTGGAATAGTAAAGTTGGTTTAATTCAGCTATTTCTACAGATGAAACTATCAAAAATACATGTTTCGGGTGAAATATCATACCAACCACAGCTACTTAAACCAGTCAGAAACCTATTGCTATGGAGTCAGACTTTTTAGGGTAGAACATGATCTTAAAATATACTTAAAGTATCTAGAAGTATTGAAATATGAAATGCGGCATTGTTAATTATTTAAATACTGAGAAATAAATAAGGTATTATGATATACAGTGAGGAAAATAAGTATTTGAACACCCTGCTATTTTGCAAGTTCTCCCACTTAGAAATCATGGAGGGGTCTGAAATTGTCATCGTAGGTGCATGTCCACTGTGAGAGACATAATCTAAAAAAAATAATCCAGAAATCACAATATATGATTTTTAAACTATTTATTTGTATGATACAGCTGCAAATAAGTATTTGAACACCTGTCTATCAGCTAGAATTCTGACCCTCAAAGACCTGTTAGTCTGCCTTTAAAATGTCCACCTCCACTACATTTATTATCCTAAATTAGATGCACCTGTTTGAGGTCGTTAGCTGCATAAAGACACCTGTCCACCCCATACAATCAGTAAGAATCCAACTACTAACATGGCCAAGACCAAAGAGCTGTCCAAAGACACTAGAGACAAAATTGTACACCTCCACAAGGCTGGAAAGGGCTACGGGGAAATTGCCAAGCAGCTTGGTGAAAAAAGGTCCACTGTTGGAGCAATCATTAGAAAATGGAAGAAGCTAAACATGACTGTCAATCTCCCTCGGACTGGGGCTCCATGCAAGATCTCACCTCGTAGGGTCTCAATGATCCTAAGGAAGGTGAGAAATCAGCCCAGAACTACACGGGAGGAGCTGGTCAATGACCTGAAAAGAGCTGGGACCACCATTTCCAAGGTTACTGTTGGTAATACACTAAGACGTCATGGTTTGAAATCATGCATGGCACGGAAGGTTCCCCTGCTTAAACCAGCACATGTCCAGGCACATCTTAAGTTTGCCAATGACCATTTGGATGATTCAGAGGAGTCATGGGAGAAAGTCATGTGGTCAGATGAGACCAAAATAGAACTTTTGGGTCATAATTCCACTAAACGTGTTTGGAGGAAGAAGAATGATGAGTACCATCCCAAGAACACCATCCCTACTGTGAAGCATGGGGGTGGTAGCATCATGCTTTGGGGGTGTTTTTCTGCACATGGGACAGGGCGACTGCACTGTATTAAGGAGAGGATGACCGGGGCTATGTATTGCGAGATTTTGGGTAACAACCTCCTTCCCTCAGTTAGAGCATTGAAGATGGGTCGAGGCTGGGTCTTCCAACATGACAATGACCCGAAGCACACAGCCAGGATAACCAAGGAGTGACTCTGTAAGAAGCATAGCAAGGTTCTGGCATGGACTAGCCAGTCTCCAGACCTAAACTCAATAGAGAATCTTTGGAAGGAGCTCAAACTCCATGTTTCTCAACGACAGGTCAGGAACCTGACTGATCTAGAGAACATCTGTTTGGAGGAGTGGGCCAAAATCCCTCCTGCAGTGTGTGCAAACCTGGTGAAAAACTACAGGAAACGTTTGCCCTCTGTAATTGCAAACAAAGGCTACTGTACCAAATATTAACATTGCCTTTCTCAGGTGTTCAAATACTTATTTGCAGCTGTATCAAACAAATAAATAGTTTAAAAAATCATACATTGTGATTTCTGGATTTTTTTTTTAGATTATGTCTCTCACAGTGGACATGCACCCAAGATGACAATTTCAGACCCCTCCATGATTTCTAAGTGGGAGAACTTGCAAATTAGCAGGGTGTTCAAATACTTATTTTCCTCACTGTAGTTAAAGAGTTAATAGTAGGGTTAGAATTATGTTTAGGCTTAGAATAAAAAAAAAAAACTCACAAGAAATATTCAAAGAAAAACATGATTTATTAAATATGAACATCCATAATTTTAATCCATAACTTATATTTGAAGGTATCTAACAGTAGAATTGGTAGTATTTTGTGAAATAGCTTTGAATAAGGAATTACAGTGGAATCCATGAACAGCTTTTGTTAGATGACGAGATCACAGTAAAGTGCAGACTTTTCAAATGCGTCTCTATTTGATTTTCCCCATGAGAAATTTCTTGGAATTGTTTTCTGGTCTGAGTAAAATAATGTAACATTTTGGGGCAAATATACAGATCAGGAGACCAAAACTGGAGGCCAGAATGGCAAATATCTCTACAGCCACACTGTACTTTCCTGGTGAGCTGATGTACGCTGGAACAAAGGTGATCCACACAGCACAGAAGATCAACATGCTGAAAGTGATGAATTTGGCCTCATTGAAATTGTCTGGAAGCTTCCGGGCGAAGAAGGCCAGCAGGAAGCAAACTGCAGCTAACAGTCCAATGTAGCCCAGAACCAGAGAAAAGCCTGTCACCGACCCCACCATGCACTCCAAGATGATCTTTGACCCTTGAATGCTTAAGTTGCGGTAAGGAAATGGGGGGCTGAGGGACAACCATACAGCACAGATAATCACCTGAATGCAGGTAAAGAACAGAACACTTCCTCTTTGCTGGCCCGGTCCAAACCACTTTATAAGGGCTGCAGATCCAGGTCGAGCTGAACGAAAAGCAACCAGAACCACAATGGTTTTGACCAGGATGCATGAGATGCAGAGAACAAAACTGATCCCGAATGCTGCTTGCTGTAGCCTGCATGACCATAATGAGGGCTGACCCACAAACACCAGGGAACACAGGAAGCAGAGTTTGAGTGACAGCAAGAGCAGGAAGCTCAGCTCCGAGTTGTTGGCTTTGACGATAGGAGTCTGTCTGTAGTACACAAAAACCACACCTACAGCTGCTGTCATCACAGCACCACACAAGGCCACGGTGGTCAATGTGATGCCCATTGTCTCGTTAAAGGAGAGATACTCAATCTCACGTGGTACACATGCAGTCCTGAGATGGTTGGACCAGAATTCTGGGGGGCATCGATAACATTCAAGTGAACCTGGAAAAAGAGAAAAACAACTTCAACCTTCACCATTTAAAAAACTTGTTCTTCTGAATACTAAAGGTTTTATATTTTCAGATTTTCACCGCCTGAATTGTTGAATTCATTTCATGTACTGTATTGCTACTTGATGTACTTAGAAAAATACATATTTTTTTATGTGATAAACTGATAAATGTTGTGGAACATCAGCAGACCAAATCTGTTATCACTATGGTGGAAGTGTAGGTTCTGGGTTACTGATCATAAGGTTGGCGTTTAAGCCCTGGTATCACCAAGCTGCCACTCATGGCTACCCCAGCACCTAAAATCACTGAGATACAGTATGTGATGAATTTCACTGTACTGTAAAGTACATGTGACAAGTATAAAAGCCTTTCTTTCTTTTATAGACTATTATCAAGCAATGAGACAAGAGAATCCTTTAATCAATGCAAAATAAACATCTGTTTATGGAATTATTATCTTTCTTTATACCTTATCACTGATATTTTTATGTGCATCTTCCATATTCATTTTATTCCTCAATTGTTGCTATAGAAAAAGCTATTAGAATGAACACCCTCTGACCAATCAGAATGCAGCATTCAATAACTCTGAGATAGAATCAACAATTATACCATAAAATAACAGGGAACAAAATTAGTAATAAATTATGTTTAATTTTTTTTTATTTAATTGAAGTGTTAAGTATCACATAATTGACCTGTGACATTGCTGAATTCGCCTTCAGCGCAGGGCAGGCAGTCGAAGCAGCAAATCGGTAAGCCCTTCTTTATAACTTTGCGAGTGCCTTGGGGGCATTCAGCAGTGCACACAGACACAGGAACCTAAAATAATCAGAGACAAAAAGATATTTAGCACTGACATGTAGTGATACTGTGTAATTTAGATTTCAACACTCAGGGTTCTTTACCTGTTTAACATTCAATCACAATTTTTTTTATAAATTCAGCATAAATACACATATAGTGCATACAATGGTAGTTTGTGGGAAGATTTGGACTAATGGCTTGGATTATGAGCAGTGAAGATCAAGTAAATAAATGAGACAAGAAAATATTTACATTTAACTACAAATAGTCATCAGGGATATCTTTTTATTGTTTTAAAAGGATATTAGTATAATTAATATAATTAATTAGTATAATTGTGGTCTATTATATAATATGTTGCTTGCTTTATTGACAAATAAAAAAAAAATAGTTGAAAAATAATGTTTGAACATATGTTTTTGTACTGAGTCGGTAAGGCAGAGTTCATGAAACAAATCAAATAATATAACATAAAACATGACTTTTGCATAAAACTGTGGTGGTCAAAGACTATAAAACCTTTAATATAGTATAATAAAATATCTACCAAAATATTTTTCTAATATTTAAGATCATAGTATTGAATTTAACACAAATATTTTATATTTATATAAAATATTATATATATTTTTTATATATTATAAGTAAATATATATATAATATTATATATATATATATATATATATATATATATATATATATATATATATATATATATATATATATATATATATATATATATATATAAAAATATATATATATATATATATATATATATAAAATAATAAAATATTACATATATTTCTATTAATATTTATATAAAATATTATATACACTTATATATGAATTATACACAGGATATTAGTATAATTGAGAGCATGTGCCATAGTCTTTCTTTTTGGGAGCAAAACCCAGTGACCTTTTTTGTGTAAAATATGGTCTATTATATAATATGTTGTTGCTTTATTGACAAATTAAAAAAAATTGTTTTGTTGGAAAATAATATTTGAACATATGTTTTTGTACTGATTTGGTAAGGCAGAGTTCATAAAACAAATGAAATAATAATTTAACATAAAACATGACTTTGGCGTCCTGCTTTAAATACAACTGTGGTGGTCTAAAGTCCACCTATAATATAGTATAATAAAATATCTACCAAAATATTTTTCTAATATTTAAGGTCATAGTATTAAATTTAACACCAACTAGATATCAAAAACTGACCAGTTATACTTGTATGACTATTGATTATGTTTACATGTTAATCTTTGTTACCTTGTTTGAGTTTCCTGGCCATTTGATGGCAGACTCGTTAAGGATGAGGTTAGGACCCTCCAGTCGGCCGATGAGGACATACTGCATTGATCCTCCAGGACCCTTTTGCCAATTCACTATGTCATAAACAGCAGGAGTCTCCCCATCTTGAAAATAAAACTTCTCTCCCAAATGAGTGGTGAAGTTCACCAGCTCAAGGTGCTCTAATAGCTGAGAGGACAAAAGGAAGGTCAGCTGAAAGGGCTGTTATATTATGGATAGTCTAAAATGTGAACATCTATTGAATTCTACATCCTGGGAAAGGAAAGGAAAGGAAAGGAAAGGAAAGGAAAGGAAAGGAAAGGAAAGGAAAGGAAAGAGAGCTTTACACTTGTCACATGTACTCTACAGCACAGTGAAATATCCCTTCACATATCCTAGTGATGTTGGAAGCTGGGGTCGGCTATGATACCCCTGGAGCACAGATGGTTTGGGCCTTGCTCAGGGACCCAAGAGTGGCAGCTTGGCAATAACAGGGCTTGAATCCCCAACCTTCTGATCAGTAACCCAGAGCCTTAAACATTGAGCAACCTCAGCATAAGGCATCGAGGATAATAATCATTACCAGTTTTTATTTTTAATTAATTTGCACAAATGACCAGTTTGTTTATACCATGTTGCTGAAAATTCTTAAATCTAATTGGTCAGCTGTGTTTTGTATGTTTGTTTGTCTTTTTACTAACATGGAGACAAACATTATGAAATTGCAACTGCATGATTGCAATTATGTATTTATTGTACCTACATTCAGTAAATAAACTTTCTTTCGGCTTCTCCCATTAGGGGGCGCCACAGCGGATCATCCGCATGTTCGATTTGGCACATGTTTTTACGCTGGATGCCCTTCCTAACGCAACCCTCCCCATTTATCCGGGCATGGGACCGGCACTAAGAGTGGCTGGGGTTGGTTCCCTGACCGGGGATCGAAGCCGGGCCGCAGCGGTGAGAGCGCCGCATCTTAACCACTAGACCACCAGGGACCCTACATTCAGTAAATACTGCACATAATTATTAAAACCCAATTGTAAATTATTACTTTAATATTCAGTGAAATATTTAAATGAGACTAGAAGTTTAAGCATCACTAAGTAGATTTAGAGGTTTTATAAATTATGCATTAAAAATAAGAGCAATATAAATTCCAAATTATAACACATTTGACCTGTTGTGTTGTGATGATGTCTGGAGATGAGCAGCGTGGGGTCACTGTGGGGTCAGAACTGGTAGGTGCAGTGCAGGCCAGTAGAGAGTGAAGCGCATGTGCAGCTGCATAAACAGCCAGATACACGTTATAAGTGGCTCTTAAGTTGGAGACGTCTGTAACGCCATTCTGAATCCCCTCTAGACTCTCCTTCCCACTGCATGGTGGTAAACCACTCTGAGAAGCCACCATGTTGTTCTGTACTGGGCTGCAGCCAAACGTCCTCTCCCATAACACTCTCAGTATCATGTCTTGAGGATATCGAGAGGGATGGAGCTCATGGAGGTGTTTCTCAAATCCAGGAATAGGTGCACTCCTAACAGCCACTCCTAGTGTGCCTTGAGAAATACTATAGAGCTCAGGGTTGTTTAAGAGAAGGCTACTGGTACTCCAAACCTCACTGGCTATGAACTGGCGGTCTGTGACGTTTCTGCGAACCAGCTCAGTGAGGAAAACTTCTACATCCATATCCCACACAATTACAATGATCACACGAGCAGATGAGCTCTGCACCATCTTGACGGCACGATCCACATCTTTTGCCAGTCTCTCCCGGAAGATAGTGCTGACAAAAGCTAGGCAGATGCCAGTACCCTTAGTTTCTTCTTTGAACGCTTGCAATGCCTGGAGTCCATAGTCATTTTCTTCCACTACGGCACCGACCCAGGTCCAACCGAAGCGTTTGGCCATCTGGGCCATGGTGCGAGCCTGGTACATGTCACTGGAGATGGTGCGGAAGAAATTGGGATACTCTCGTCTGTTACTTAGACACACGCATGTAGCCAGGTAGCTGATCTGAGGGAGAAACAGAAAATATTCACAACATACTTGAACACAATGAGTAAGACTATATAGCCAGAAGTATATGGACACCTCACACTATAATCATCACACTTGTATGCTTGTTGAACTTTCCCATTTAAGACTTTATAACCTACTCTCCTCAGGGAGGGGGGCTTTTGTCTAAATTTTGGAATGAATCTGTGGAGATTGATGTTCATTCATCCATCAGAAAATCTGTCCGGTCAACCAAGGCAACCTGCCAGGTCATTAGAAGTCCAAATTCCTCTAAATATGTCCAGATGGATTGAGGTCAGGACTCCTCAAATGCTTCCACACAAATCTGCACTTACCACATGTTCATAGAGACTCGTTGTCATGCAGAATCATCACTTTAATTCCAGAGAATCCTACAGCATCCAAAGACACTCTATACAAATCTTTGCTCCTAACCTGGCAGTAATCGTTTGGAAAAGAATCACATGTGGATGTAATAATTGGGTGTCCACATACTTTTGGCCATACAGTGTGGCGCTCTGACTTCCAAAGTGAAATTGTTTAGATTATACATAATATTTTCTGGTGTATTGTATCCTTACATTCAAAACCTATATTTATATATATTCAGAAATTATATGTTTATAAATGTTTTGACAGAAAATACACTGAAATCTGAGACTTTTGTTTAATTTTCACCCCA
The DNA here is from genome assembly GCF_946808225.1 of Silurus aristotelis. Taxonomy (NCBI): domain Eukaryota; kingdom Metazoa; phylum Chordata; class Actinopteri; order Siluriformes; family Siluridae; genus Silurus; species Silurus aristotelis. The sequence goes on along the minus strand of NC_139583.1, from coordinate 3,322,594 downwards.
TATCATTTTTTTTTAGTTGATTACTATCATTTTACTATTTACTATACTATCAATTCAGCGTTCTATAGCATTTCTATAGTATTCCATAAAAACATGCTTATTTCATACAATACAATGTCTATATTATAACCATTCTCAACATGACACTCACCATTGGAACACGCAGTGGGCTCAGAACTCTGGACAGAATAATACACTGTGTGGAAGCAGAGTCTCCAATGATGAGCTTGGCAGGCCTGGTGGTCTCACAGGTGCCGTTCCCTCCACTGATCATGGACATGACCGCTCTTAGGCTATGAGGATAGCGCGAGCAGCTGTCCATGATCCGGTAGCCGAGTCGAACCCCCGGGAGCAAATACGGGTTTCTGTTGATCTCCTCCACGGCGAATACGAGAGCCTGAGCCCATTGCACAGGACTCTCCTGAAATCTGAAACAGGAAAGGAAAAGGCTGGATTATATTAATAGCTGGATAATATAAATTCTTAAGTGTTTAATACATGTTGCAGAAGCATTAAGGGCTGGCAAATGATATATAAAAGGTTAGATAATGCAAAAAGATGGCAGAAAGTATAAAATTAGAGAGAGAGAGAGAAAGAGAGAGAGAGAGAGAGAGAGAGAGAGAGAGAGAGAGAGAGAGAGAGAGAGAGAGAGAGAGAGAGAGCGAGAGAGAGAGAGAATACAAGTTTTACTCATGGTAGAATGCAACATGAATTTTTTTTTTTTAATTAAAGTGAATTAAAAAGGAATATGTCCTACAATTCTCGTCACATTTTAGAACAAATAACCCATTGTAGTAAAGTTTAAATGGTCATATAGTGTACACTAGTGCACTGGGAATGGTGTTTAATACAGTACATTACAGGGATTTATAAACAGTGTGTTTAGGCGATCAGATGCCAAGTGTGTGCTACACACTTTTATATATATATATATATATATATATATATATATATATATATATATATATATATATATATATATATATATATATATATATATATATATATATATATATATATATGAGAGATTTTACCAGAAATAAACATCATGTGCTAACATGTTATCAAGAAAGTATCATTCCTTTATGTACTTATTTAAATAAAAAATAAATAAAAAAAGATTCAACCAGAATTACATTTTAAACCCTTAATGTGACCATCCACTGTATGTAACCATCCACTATTCACACTTACTAAAGGCACAAAAGTGTACTGATGATTGTAGCAATTTCTGACAATACAGATGAACATTTCATAGACAGGGAAACATTTGAATGTACCACAGACATCCACAAATCCATCAGTGCAAATTTTATAAACATGGTTTTCCTTTTTTTAAAGCCAACAATGTTTCTGTTCCTGAACCTTCCAACAACAGAATTATGTTTATATATACTGTTTTTGAACCATCATGGTTTAGATTGAAATAAGATCGAATGTCCAGCTCAAGCAAGCTAAAGAAGTCAATAATACATATAATAATGTTTATAACAGGTCAAACTGAACATAGGTGGGTAATGAGGCAGATGGGATGAAACGGGGAAGATTTCATCACCTCAGTCATGTTCACTGCTGTGACCTTTTTGCAAGACCATCATTTTATTTTGCCTCACAACTATTTGTATTGTTACTTATTCTGTAAAACAAACTGCACACGAGTAAAAGGAAAAAGCAACCAAACAACTAAATAAATACAAATAAAAAAATTTATCCAGCAAAATTTATATGGCATTTATCCAGCACTGACTAATATTAATTTATAATAATCATTTTAATAATAATTTCTAATGCAGAATATTCTGAACTGTCAAATGATCCAGGTTTGACTGTGAAGAGAAATCATGAACAGAGCACAATTTTATGAATTATTATTCGTTAAGATAAAATATCTAATAAATTTGAAGAAAGACTGAGAGCCACCAACTCACTCACTCATAGCAGGGCTGTAGGTGCGGTTCTTCTGTGAAGCTCAGGTCAACGGCCGGTGGCTGCATGTAGAAATTGATAAGTGCTCCGATGACCACATCTCCATCCTGAGAGAGACCCACATTGTCGACATGCTGCGAGCGGTCCAAGTACACACACCCCTCCTGTTGAGATGCCCCCACCACAACCTCACACACTAGCAGTAATAATAAAGCCAGTGTGGACGGGCTCGGTGAAAGGACTGCAGCAGTCATGGGATCTAGTGAAGCTTCACTGTTCTGCCTTCATCTGGCTGCACATGATTTCAGGAGCTATTTCTAGTGTCTGTGAAGTCCTAAGAGAGAAAAAAAAAATTCAATATAAAACAAACAAAAAACATGGACTAAAGTGTTCTGAGGTTTTCCACAACACCTTCTCCCGGGTCCAAGAAATAGAGATAATTACTCATCAATTAGGAATTAGACACACAGCTGAGTGAGTGATGGTGCCGTGAGAAATCTAATCTAATCAGTTATTATACAAGTTGGTTTTGGTTGGTAATGTTATTACAAAGTTATTGATTTTTTTTATTTTCTGAATAAAAATGCCTTAAAATTGAATATAGAATATATAATGTGAACATTAGCAAAAACAAATTCAACTTTTGCCACAACAGTTTGAACCATTCTGAATGTATTTAAGATTATTCTTAATAATTGGGATACAAATTGGGATACAAATTTAGTAAAAACAGGTGGAAAATTATTATTCAAGTTATTTTGGAACAATACCAACTTTTTATAATGAGAAATTAATTTTCAAGTCAAACCAGGACTTTTATTTTTACAGGTATTACCTTGGATGCTCGTATGTAGTAGCAGGTGGCGAGTGTGTCAATTCATTTTTTATTTGTATAGCGCTTTTAACATTGGACATTGTCTTAAAGCAGCTTTACACAGATAATGCGGTGATAAAGAATGAATAAGTTTGTTCTTTATAAGTGTAAGTTTGTCCCTAACGAGTGAGCCAGTGGCACCATTTATTACAGCTCAACGATGTTGAGGTGTGCAGTGATGGAGATCAAATGCAAACAGTAGTCCTGTGTCCTCTTACTGATAGGTGGTGCACATGGGCCAGTCCATAGAGTTTTAATCAAGATACCAATCAACAATGCTAGTGCAGGCATGGAACAGCGTGTGGTGATGAAGTTTCTTGTGAAACAAGACATAAAACCTGCGGATATTTACAGAAGAGTTTATGCACCGTGCGGTGATGAGACGCTCAGCCGCAGTAAGACATTTGAATGGTGCAAATGCTTCATAGATGGTCGTACGTCTTTCAGTGTCGATCCCAGTCCTTTCTATGATCACAGAGTGAAGCAGCCTGTCCTAAGATGGTCCAGGCATATCGCCACATCTTTTTATGCCGAATATTTCCAGTTGGTAGATAAATGCTGGGATAGGTGTGTAAATATAACAGGGGAAATTAGCAAAAAATAAAGGCAGTTTCCACTCCTTGAAATTTGTTCTTTTTTATCTAATAAACTCAAAAGTCCAGGTTTGATTTGAATGACCCTCTTATAACAAGTGTTAATCAGTCCTTTTAGTGTTAATTTATAAAAAACTACATTCACTCAGCTCTCAGTTCTATTCTATCTCACAAATGGTATGCTCTCGGTTTAAGAGCATACGCTATTGGCTTACTCTGCAATTGGGTCCATTTTCATGGGTGGCTCAATATATTGAATTCCTACCATTACCTTGAGTCCATAAGGGGTTCAATCTCCCTAAATAAACCTCACAACAAGAATAAGCAAGAAACCCTAGCCTGGGCATGAAACGCAGCTCTATTCAATTAGGGCACCACTAGTGACGGACCTAAGCAGGAGCAAGTTCTAACACCACTGCAGAGCAGGGGGCACACCTGATAGTCCCTAAAAATGCCAGATTATTTGGTTAAATAACTAGAATTGGGTTTAGCTCCTGCTTGGTGTTGAATGAAAATGTGTACCAACACCTGCCCTTTGCAGAAACAGTTGGATACCATAGACCAAGAGTTTACATTTGCTGAGAGCATAAAGAGGAAGACAGAACATACTGTACTCAGACTTCCACTGAACTGACACAACAATCTCCTTTTGATTTGTAATTTTTTTTTAGTGATTCTTGTTCCCTTTTCAGACTGCAATATTTTCCTGTTTACTGGCAGGGCATTTACCTGGGCCACCAGAATTCAGGAATATGCTTACTGAATAGTCCTACACCGACTGGGTTACTTAGACCAGTGGTCCCCAACCTTTTTTTGCACCACGGACCGGATTGATGGGGGGGGAAATACAACAAATTAAAATATTACGACAGGCATAAAAACTGATATTTTCTAAATATAATAATAATCATGAATCCACTGTGTTGTTGTTTGTTCATTTTGCTCTCTTGGGGGTTTGAATTTAGCGATAATGTATTATGTGGTAGTGGCCGGAGCAGCCCCTTTAAAAAGGTAGTGGATGGAGGTATGTGACCGAGGCATCATGACATGCATCAAGAGTGAGTCATAGACAGATGTGGTGAAGAGAATCCGGTCATTTTCCAAAATATAACATCATTCGGAATCAGATAATAAATAAAACGAAAATAATGTAAGTTATGTATTCTTTCGGTGCTGGTCCGCGGTCCAGGGGTTGAGGACCACTGACTTAGACCAACTGTTTCTAAATGGCCTCCGGAATAGTTCCTTTGCTACTGCAAAATCTCTCTTGCATGGTTAGTGGTTAGAAGCACTGGGCTCACACAAGTGCCCTTTTCTAATAGGTGTGCACAGTTTGTCAAGAAATTTTGCAAAGCTTTTTCCCACAAATTTAGGACATCTGTCAGTCTGTCATCAAGTTTTCACCCACAATCCAGACTAAACAAAACATGGAAAATACCCTCTGCTGCTTAGCCTTATTCAACCTATCCTCCTATTGTGAACATCTACTATGGCCCGGGTTCCAAGAGTTCTTTAGCAAGAGGCAGGCAAATTTAGAAAATCTTCCGCACTTAATTTTAAAGGGCAATAACTGTCAGTGCCTGCATCCTCTAAAGACTTCATCTGTACCTAGGGTCCTTCAATAAATGGCCATATTTTTAAATGCTTAGGTATGTAATCTCCATCTACTATCTCGCTCTTTTGCCAAGTACTTTGTAGATTACATTTTAAATTGTACATATGTACAGCATTTGTCAGTCGCCATTATCCAGAGTGACTTACAACTGAGCAATTCGAGGTTAAGGGCCTCGCTCAAGGAACATACAAATTCAGCTTGGTTTTTTTGGAATTTAAACTTGTAACTTTCCGATCCAAAGTCCAATGTCTTAAACACTATCTCAAGTCAAGTCAAGTCAAGTCAAGTCAAGTCAAGTCGCTTTTATTGTTTATTGTTTTATATATGGTAGCTTTAATTTCTACCATATATAGCTGACACAGTACACAGTGAAAATGAGACAATGTTCCTCCAGAACCCTGGTGCTACATAAACAACATAGAGCTACAACACATAACATAAAGCTACATAACATAGCACAGAGTTAACTGTCTGAACCATTGAGAAAGCTTACTTAAAAAAATATATAATAATTGTTTTCCTCCAAATGTATGTTTGTATGTTATGTATTGTTTTATACATTAATGTTACACATTAATGATGCATTATACCAAAGCATCTTCATGCCATCCAATGCCAGCTTTGAGCAGGTCTAAATCTACAAAGAGAAAAGCAATCCATCAAGGCCTACTTGTCCAAACCAGAAATAACATATTGCCCAATACTTTAATAATTCCTTTAACATTTTTCTTGTGTTGAGAATATTATGTCAGTAATTTACATGAAATAAGGTTTAACTATGCAACACAGATACTGCAACTTATGACATTTCCTAAAACTCAGAAACACTCTAGGAATTGTTGTGTGCATATTTCTTTATTTCAGCACAGTGAAATGTGTGTTTAGATTTCAAATAAAAAAGAAAACTGCAACAGACAAGCACTAGCAAATAGAGGCACGTTGGGGCACGACCCATGCTGCCCCATGCTTTCTCAATGAACATTATTAGTAGAAGAGAAACAGGAGATAGAATAACAGGATTAGCAAATAATTTCAATTGTAAGATATATATTAAAAAATTGGGAAAAAAAGTGGGGAATAATTAGTGCAAAATGTCCATTAGAAATGTGTTGCCACCACTGTGACCTTTTCTCTCATGCTGACACGGCTAATAGAAAGAACAGAATGTGTCATATTTTTTAAATGCCTGAATTGTTTGTTATTTAATCAGGAAACATACTTCCCATATACTGTAACAAGCTGCTAGACTGTATGCTTAATGACTTTATGTTTAAAGAGGACATTCTGGTGCTGATAATGCCCAGGTCATAAATATATCATTTGTAGAAATGTGTACATTTAACTCTTCTTAATTACTGATAGTTTATATGAGGAAATACAGATTTTTTTTGCATATACAGTAGCTGTTTCTTCACAGCTGCTTGACATGAGCTCACACATAGTTTACATTGCTATTGGAGATAAAGTCATGATAAACATCTCCATTACGTCACACACAATGTCAAGACTCATCAAAACATGTCAGTTATATGAACATGTCAGTTATATGATCAATTATGTACTTTCACCTTTTTGTAATCAAATGGCCTCAGACTATATGAGTATTTTTTTCATAAATGAACTGAGCCACTTCTTTGATTTGGTGGATTCTCTTCTGGTTGGAAAAATACAATAACTTGTGCAGTAGAAATCCTTTACACTTAACTTCCCTGCATATGTATCTGATTAATAAACTGTGACAAACGATGAGAGAGTTGTTTTAGCACCAATTATATAGAATAATCTATATCGAGTCTCATCTAAGTTGTTTTAAACCGTTTATTTTTGTATCCATCTTCCATTTTCTTTTATAAAAGCACTACGTGGACATATAAGAATATGTTACATAAATAGCACAGTAGACACGATTTATATGATGTTCATGTAAAAAAAAGGAAAACGCATTTAATTGCATTTGAATCAACTAGCATCATTTTAACATTTTCTACGATAACATTTGAAAGTTAGTCACTTTATATAGAAAAAGGAAATGCAGAGGATAGAAACTAATGAACATTGTTTTATGATCGATGTTGAACGTTTTCTCTATTGCGTTTTCCCCATGAGAAATTTCTTAGTGTTCTTTTCTGGTCTGAGTAAAATAATGTAACATTTTGGGGCAAATATACAGATCAGGAGACCAAAACTGGAGGCCAGAATGGCAAATATCTCTACAGCCACACTGTACTTTCCTGGTGAGCTGATGTACGCTGGAACAAAGGTGATCCACACAGCACAGAAGATCAACATGCTGAAAGTGATGAATTTGGCCTCATTGAAATTGTCTGGAAGCTTCCGGGCGAAGAAGGCCAGCAGGAAGCAAACTGCAGCTAACAGTCCAATGTAGCCCAGAACCAGAGAAAAGCCTGTCACCGACCCCACCATGCACTCCAAGATGACCTTTGACCCTTGAATGCTTAAGTTGCGGTGAGGAAATGGGGGGCTGAGGGACAACCATACAGCACAGATAATCAACTGAATGCAGGTAAAGAACAGAACACTTCCTCTTTGCTGGCCCGGTCCAAACCACTTCATAAGGGCTGCAGATCCAGGTCGAGCTGAACGAAAAGCAACCAGAACCACAATGGTTTTGACCAGGATGCACGAGATGCAGAGAACAAAATTGATCCCGAACGCTGCTTGCTGTAGCCTGCATGACCATAATGAGGGCTGACCCACAAACACCAGGGAACACAGGAAGCAGAGTTTGAGTGACAGCAAGAGCAGGAAGCTCAGCTCCGAGTTGTTGGCTTTGACGATAGGAGTCTGTCTGTAGTACACAAAAACCACACCTACAGCTGCTGTCGTTACAGCACCGCACACAGCAACAGTCATCAAGCTGATGCCCATTGTCTCGTTAAAGGAGAGATACTCAATCTCACATGGTACACACACAGTCCTGAGATGGTTGGACCAGAATTCTGGGGGGCATCGATAACATTCAAGTGAACCTGAAACAGAGAAGAGAAAACATTCCGTATGTCCCAGTGCTTTTATTTCACATTTTACACACACTAACAATGACAATTTCTGATCAATCAGTAATTTTTTTTTGGTCATCGCTGTGTTTAATGCTGTATAATGCTTGCAAATAAATCTATTTATTTTTCCCATTTACTTCATAGCATCTACAATAGCCATGTTCTCACCAGCTTTCCTTTACTCATAACAGAAATGTTTCTGTGCATAAACAGCTCATTGTAAAAATCTGTATAATAATTCACACACACACACACACACACACACACACACACACACACACACACACACACACACACACACACACACACACACATATGTGTGTGTGTGTGTGTGTGTGTGTGTGTGTGTGTGTGTGTGTGTGTGTGTGTGTGTGTGTGTGTGCATGTTGGTTTTTGTGGTTTATGTGGACATTTGACACATACATACATGCAGATATTTATATATATATATATATATATATATATATATATATATATATATATATATATATATATATATATATATATATATATATATTTTTTTTTTTTTTTTTTTTTTTTATTATTATTTTTTTTTTTTTCTGATATGCTTATGGATATACAGGTACTTGGTTTCCAAATAGTAATATCAGAATGAACATGTTCATATAAACCAAGCCACCCAATCTACTGTCAAAAATTGTAGTCAGTCCCAAAAAACCTACTGACTAATTAGAATAAATAATTCAACAACCATGAGAATAATTATTTTATAGAACATAAGGAACCTGTGGTAATGCATCACACAGCGATTAATGATTTTTAAAGATTTAATTAAGGGCACATTTGGGCATTTGGCATGTTCATCCCTCGAATGCTGATGGTGTAAACATGGGTGTTGACAGTGTTAAAAAGACATTTGAAAACCTGTGACATTGTTGAATTCGCCTTCAGCGCAGGGCAGGCAGTCAAAGCAACAAACTGGCAGGCCTTTTTTTATAACTTTGCGTGTTCCTTGGGGGCACTCAGCAGTGCACACAGACACCGGCACCTACATTTATCAGAGACAAAAAGGCCTCAATCTAGGATTCAAGTCAAAACTGTATAATTATTTTTAGACCAGTTTCAGTGTGCCTTTTTTATTTCCATGTTCAATAGCTACATTATTTGCATTTATTCCAAGAAGATCTATTTTTACTTTATATTATCATCATATCATCATTATAACAAATGGATCAGTAACACACCAATTATGATTAGTGTTGGAACAGAATAGCGGACCATCTGATTGTACTGAATCTATTGCAGATTGTCATTCTATTCTTATTAAGTCAGCAGTACTGTATTTCAGTCAGGATACAATTTAAAGTCTCTATACCAAATAATTCTTCAATAATTGAACACTAAATGACAATGTTTCATGGTTCTGGGTCCATCACTGTCATCTATGTATCAATAATTGATTCATTCATATTTTTATTCATTAACCCATTTAAACACACACACACAAGTTTTGCCTCACAGTAGGGAAAACTTCAGCAGCCACAAATCATTTACCTTGTTTGAGTTTCCTGGCCATTTGATTGCAGATTCATTAAGGATGAGGTTAGGACCCTCCAGTCGGCCAATAAGGACATATTGCAAGGTTCCTTTAGGACCTTTCTGCCAATTCACTATATCATAAACAGCTGGAATCTCCCCATCTTGGAAATAAAACTTCTCTCCCAACTGAGTTATGAAATTGAGATGCTTAAGGTGATCTAAGAGCTAAGCAGACAAGATAAAGTTCAGCTAGGACTTCTTTTCTTCTTTTCTTTTCTTAAATATTATTTATAGCTAAATGATAACAGGAACTTACTTGCATAATGTTGCAAAAAAAAAAAAAAGTAACTATAAAAACATTATCTTTCTTTTATAATATGGCTCAAATTTTTGAAAAATTGCTGTGGTGTCAAAGCCACAAGGTTTTAGTAGTTTTTAGTACTTTTATTCCTTAAATACTCAATACATTGTTTGGATGTAATGAAACATATCACTGAATTTGACCAGCATTATCAATGAACTAATTTAAAACATTCATATGAATGAAATAAAATGTTGTTATGAATTACAGAGCATTACCTGTTGTGTTGTGATGATGTCTGGAGATGAGCAGCGTGGGGTCACTGTGGGGTCAAAACTGGTAGGTGCAGTGCAGGCCAGTAGAGAGTGAAGCGCGTGTGCAGCTGCATAAACAGCCAGATACACGTTATAAGTGGCTCTTAAGTTGGAGACGTCTGTAACGCCATTCTGAATCCCCTCTAGACTCTCCTTCCCACTGCATGGTGGTAAACCACTCTGAGAAGCCACCATGTTGTTCTGTACTGGGCTGCAGCCAAACGTCCTCTCCCATAACACTCTCAGTATCATGTCTTGAGGATATCGAGAGGGATGGAGCTCACGGAGGTGTTTCTCAAATCCAGGAATAGGTGCACTCCTAACAGCCACTCCTAGTGTGCCTTCAGTAATGGTAAAGAGCTCAGGGTTGCTCAAGAGAAGGCTACTGGTACTCCAGATCTCACTGGCTAGGAATTGGCGATCAGTTACGTTTCTGCGAACCAGCTCAGTGAGGAAAACTTCTACATCCACATACCAAGCGAACACCATGATCACACGAGCAGATGAGCTCTGCACCATCTTTACGGCACGATCCACATCTTTCACCAGTCTCTCACGAAGAAGAGTGCTTACAAAAGCTAGGCAGATGCTGGTCCCTTTCGTCTCTTCCTCAAATGCCTGCACGGCCTGGAGTCCATAGTCATTGTCTGCAACCACCGCACCGACCCAAGTCCAACCAAAGCGTTTGGCCATCTGGGCCATGGTGCGAGCCTGGTACATGTCACTGGGGATGGTGCGGAAGAAATTGGGATACTCTCGTCTGTTACTGAGACACACGCATGTAGCCAGGTAGCTGATCTGAGGGAGAAACAGAAAATATTCGCAACGTAAGTGAACTTTATGATCAAAACTTAAAAATAAAATTGTTCAAACTAATTATATTTTCATGTAACGTATTACCAAAAAAAAATTATCATTAAAAATCAGCAAATCCCCAATTTGGCCTTCTACAAATAGAAATACTGTTGAGCCATGGAAATTGCATTCTACTGCCCTCTGTCTTCTGTGGTGTATAAAGGCATTTATAAGCAAAAATAAAAAAAAAATAGAACATTCATTATTTCAATGCAGAATGTCTGAGATTTGGACAAAGTTTTTCCCTAATCATTAGGGCATGACATGCAATATCTAGGCTATCCAGGCATCAGAATGGACCGGGTGGGTCCAAATACAGTCCTGAATCAGGATCATGAATCCGGCATCCTATCAAGCAGCATGAATAACATCATTAGGTTTATTCAGTTATATACACAGGGATACTTAAACTTAGACAAACATGTTTTTGCGCTATTTGAGGCTTTGGATTTGGACCTTTAAATGAAAAGACCAGACAAATATCTACAATAAATCTCTGAAAACCAATGCAGTACTTAAATACCTTAGGATTCATTCAGTACATTTGAGAATTTTGAGTACATTAAGAATTACAGTAATGAATAATAATGACAAATAAATTGGAACGAACGATGTCAATATTTTATGTGTAGCATAAAACTTTGACCTTGATCTGCATAAATACAGTAGAAGTACTAATAAGTACTGCATAGCTGTTTGACAGAAGTGTGTTTAATTAGCATATTTTGCATTCATTACAATAATTACCGAAAAATTACTTCGGATAATAAACCAAAAGGTTGCTTTTTTGCATGATACTGTATAATATCTATATTAAAAATCAATGATCTTGATGGCTAGAGATTTCCACCACAGTAACAAAATCTAAAGCTCATAGACCCCCTGGCTATGTTTTACAAACCCATAGGGATCATTGAATCACAGCCAATTTGACAAATGTGCTCAGAATACTCACTATATAATGGCTTGTTGTCTATTTATTTACCTTCTTGTACTGCTCAACATGACACTCACCATTGGAACACGCAGTGGGCTCAGAACTCTGGACAGAATAATACACTGTGTGGAAGCAGAGTCTCCAATGATGAGCTTGGCAGGCCTGGTGGTCTCACAGGTGCCATTCCCTCCACTGATCATGGACATGACCGCTCTTAGGCTATGAGGATAGCGCGAGCAGCTGTCCATGATCCGGTAGCCGAGTCGAACCCCCGGGAGCAAATACGGGTTTCTGTTGATCTCCTCCACGGCGAATACGAGAGCCTGAGCCCATTGCACAGGACTCTCCTGAAATCTGAAACAGGAAAGGAGAAGGATAATGGCTGGATAATATTCAGAAAAAAACTGTAGGTGAAACAAAACAGGTTGCATAGAGCAGAAGCATTTCAATAAACATAAATAATAAATGTAATAAAGAATTTATTAAATATACAAAGCTACTTTTTTAGTATTTGATTATTAAAAGCTTCATGCATATATTGTAGAGCATTACGCACATTTAAAAGCTTATAACTAAAATGCACAATTTTTTTGTGATGCCAGCTAGCAAGAATACTGCTATTTAAATTAAATCCTTATTACAAAATCACCTTAAAAACACCATGTACAAAAGAAAAAAATAAAGTATTGTACATTTTTTTTATTTGACATGTTACATAAAATGCATAAGTTGCATAAATGCATAATTTAAATACACTGGATTTTACTGCAATCAAAAAAAAAATTGAGAATAAAAGAAATCTGAATAACATCACAGTTTTAATAAACACGTCCTTAGTGTAACATTGTTACTGAAGCATGCAATTTTTTCAGCTGTTTGTATTGTGGAACTGCTTGAGTGATTTACCTCATGAAATTAGATTTTTAAAAAGCTGATATATAAAATAATGTCTTGTTAAAGAATTTGCAGCATTGCACTTTGAGCGATGTGCACTACATTACAACGATTGAAACAATGCAGTTTTGTTTTTACCAAAATCAGATGCATACAGCGTCCTGCAAAGGCAATCAGATGACAAATATGTGCTAGAATTTAAGTTCCTACGTGACTGATTTCATGTGCCTGTTTTAAAAAATGTATACTGATTATGCATTAAGAAAAAAAATGTCATCATTGTTCAGGTCCACCTTTTAAGAGAAATCATAAGCAATAAAAATAAAAAATAAAAATTATATATTTGTAAAGAAAGAACTAGAGGCAGCAACTCACTCGGAGCAGGACTGCAGGTACGGTTCTTTGGTGAAGCTCAAGTCAAGGGTCGGAGGCAGCAGGTAGAAATTGATGAGTGCGCCGAGGACCACGTCTCCGTCCTGAGACAGACCCACAGCATCGAGATGCTCTGCATGGTCCAGGTACACACATCTATCATCCTGAGAGATCCCCAGTGCAACCTCACAGCCTACCCATAGTAATAATGCCAGCAGGGTCAGGCAGGGAGAAAGGTCTACAGCAGTCATGTGGTGATGTGTTAAAGCTTCACTGCTCAGCCTTCCTCTGGCTGCACACAGTTTCTGTAGCTATTTCTAATACTTACAACGTCCTAAGAGATATTTAAAAAAAAAATGGCCTAAAGTGTTCCATGGGCTCCAAAATAATTTCCTTCTCCCGGGCCTTAGGATTAGAGTCAACAATTAGCAATTAACACATAGCTGAGTGGCGGTGCAGAGGGATTCAAAGAGTGATTTGTTGTTTTCAGTTTTTTTTAGAAAGTCTTCAAAATATTTGGCCTTTTCATCTCAGTGTATTTTGGTAGATTTAGATATTAATGTACATGAATTAATATTGTATTTCTGTAACAATTTGCATGCTTCCTATCTGATTATGGGATTAATAAAATAATATCTATTTATCTATCTATCTATCTATCTATCTATCTATCTATCTATCTATCTATCTATCTATCTATCTATCTATCTATCTATCTATCTATCTATCACCTGTGAGTTGCCAACATGAACTGTGGTAACCAATACTGGGGAGGTTTTAGCTCAGTGATTAAGGTGTTGGATTTCTGATCAGAGGGTTGTGAGGTCAAATCCCAGCACCACCAAGCTTCCACCCATGGGCCCTTAACCCTCAACTGTTTAGTGATATATATAAGGTAATTGTAAGTTGTTTTGGATAAGCACATCTGCCAAATGCTATATATGTAAATACACTATATGGACAAACATATTGGGACACCTGACATTTCCTGCCATAAGAGGCTCTTCTCCAAACTGTTACCACAAAGCTTGAGGCACACAATTGAACAGGACGTCTCTGGATGCGTTCACTTGAACTTGGAAACCAAAACATGTTTCAGCATTGCAATGCTCCTTGCACAAAGTCAGCTCCTTGAAGATATGGTTTACATGGTTTGGAGATGAAGATCTCCTGCTATGCAGCTCTGATCTCAAACCCTGCTGAACACCTTTGGGATGAATTAGAACTTACCTCACCTATATCTGTACCTGACATTAATAAAACCCTTGTGGATGATGAACACAAATGTACACAAGCACACCCCAACATCTAACCAGAAAAGTGTAGAAAATTCGTCTTCTTTTTCCTTCGACTTCTCCCATTAAGGGGCGCCACAGCGGATCATCCGTCCCCATACCCCCCTGTCCTCTACATCTGCCTCTTTTAACCCAACTACCTGCATGTCTTCCCTCACCACATCCATATACCTCCTCCTTGGTCTTCCTCTTTTCCTCCTTCCTGGTGGATCCATCCTCAGCATTCTCCTACTGATCCGACGTTGGGGAGTTAAAATCATGCTGCCACTGCTGGGCCCTTGGTCAAGGCCCTTAACCCTCTGCTCAATGGTATGAATAAGTTAATTATAAGTCACTCCTGATAAGGGCATCTGCATTTTTTTTTTTTTTTTTTGTGCAATTGCACAACTGACACTTTAACACTAGACTGGTTCAGCACAGTGTCAATTTAATATCAGCACATAGACACATAGACACATAGACATTTCACTACATGTCGCACTCTGTATGAATGTGTATGTGACAAATAAAATTTTATTAGATTTTTATTTGAAATGCCATAAATGTAAATTGACCTGGATTCTACCTACCTAACCCAGCCATTAGGGGGGCACAAGCCAGTGTACTCTTAGTGCCGGTCCCAAGCCCGGGTAAATGGGGAGGGTTGCGTTAGGAAGGGCATCCAGCGTAAAACATGTGCCAAATCAAATATGCGGATCACAAATGAGAATTTCTAACCGGATCGGTCGAGGCCCGGGTTAACAACGACCGCCACAGGTATCGTTAGCCGACAGGGTACCGGTGGAAATTGGGCTACTGTTGGCCGAAGGAGGAGAAGGAGAGGAGGAAGGCGTCTACAGAGACGGCAGGAAAAGGAGCAGTGTAGGAGAGTAGAGGTTCGGGTTGGTACTTTAAATGTTGGTACTATGATGGGTAAAGGGAGAGAGATAGCTGATATGATGGAGAGGAGAAAGGTAGATGTGCTGTGTGTTCAGGAGACCAAGTGGAAAGGGAGTAAGGCCAGGAACATTGGAGGTGGGTTTAAACTGTTTCCTCATGGTGTGGATGGGAAGAGAAATGGTGTAGGGGTGATTCTGAAGGAAGCTTACAGTAAGAGTGTAGTGGAGGTGAAGAGAGTTTCTGATAGGGTGATGATCGTGAAGGTGGAAGTTGAAGGGATGATGATAAATGTCATCAGTGCCTATGCTCCACAAGTTTGCTGTGAGATGGAGGAGAAAGAAAGATTCTGGAGTGAATTAGATGAAGTGGTAGATGGTGTACCTAGGAAAGAACGATTGGTGATTGGGGCAGACTTTAATGGGCATGTAGGTGAAGGAAACAGAGGTGATGAGGAGGTGATGGGTAGGTATGGTTTTAAGGAGAGGAATGTGGAAGGGCAGATGGTGGTAGATTTTGCTAAAAGGATGGAAATGGCAGTGGTGAACACGTATTTTAAGAAGAAGGAGGATCATAGGGTGACGTATAAGAGTGGAGGAAGGTGCACACAGGTGGATTATCTTCTGTGTAGGAGATGCAACCTGAAGGAGATTGGAGACTGTAAGGTGTTGGCGGGGGACAGTGTAGCTAGACAGCATCGGATGGTGGTCTGTAGGATGGTTTTGGAGGCGAAGAAGAAGAGGAGGAAAGTAAGGTTTGAAAGAAGAATAAGATGGTGGAAACTGAAGGAGGAAGAGTGTAGTGTGAGGTTCAGGGAAGAGGTCAGACAGGGGCTCGGTGGTGGTGAAGAGGTGCCGGATGATTGGGCAACTACTGCAGGAGTGATGAGGGAGGCAGCTAGAAAAGTACTTGGTGTGACATCTGGAAATAGAAAGCAAGACAAGAAGACGTGGTGGTGGAATGAGGAAGTGCAGGAGAGCATTAGGGGAAAGAGGTTGGCAAAACAGAAGTGGGATCGACAGAGTGATGAGAAAAGTAGGCAGGAGTACAAGGAGATGCGGCAGCAGGTTAAAAGGGATGTGGCGAAAGCCAAGGAAAAGGCATATGAGGAACTGTATAAGAGGTTGGACACTAAGGAATTAGAAAAGGATTTATACCGATTGGCCAAGCAGAGGGACCGAGCTGGGAAGGATGTACTGCAAGTTAGAGCAATAAAGGATGGAGAGGGAAATGTGTTGACTAGTGAGGAGAGTGTGTTGAGAAGATGGAAGGAGTATTTTGAGCAGCTGATGAATGAGGAAAATCAGAGAGAGAGAAGGTTGGAGGATGTGGAGTTGGTGAAGCAGGATGTAGATAGGATTAGTAAGGAGGAAGTGAGAGCAGCGATTAAGAGGATGAAGAATGGAAAGTCGGTTGGACCAGATGACATACCGGTAGAAGCGTGGAGATGTTTAGGAGAGATGGCAGTGGAGTTTTTAACCAGATTGTTTAACAGGATTCTGGAAGGGGAGAGGATGCCTGAGGAATGGAGAAGGAGTGTGCTGGTACCGATCTTTAAGCATAAGGGAGATGTGCAGACCTGCAGTAACTACAGTGGAATTAAGTTGATCAGTCACACCATTAAGTTATGGGAAAGAGTAGTGGAAGCCAGGCTGAGAGAAGAGGTGACCATCTGTGAGCAACAGTATGGTTTCATGCCGAGGAAGAGCACCACAGATGCCTTATTTGCTTTAAGGATGTTGATGGAAAAGTATAGAGAAGGACAGAAGGAGCTGCATTGTGTATTTGTGGATTTAGAGAAAGCGTACGACAGGGTGCCGAGAGAGGAGTTGTGGTATTGTATGAGGAAGTCAGGTGTGTCAGAAAAGTATGTGAGGGTGGTGCAGGACATGTATGAGGACAGTGTGACGGCAGTAAAGTGTGCAGTAGGTACGACAGACTGGTTCAGGGTGAAGGTTGGACTGCATCAAGGATCGGCCCTGAGCCCTTTCCTGTTTGCAGTGGTGATGGACAGGTTGACGGACGAGGTCAGACAGGAGTCTCCCTGGACTATGATGTTTGCAGATGATATTGTGATTTGTGGTGAGAGTAGAGAGCAGGTTGAGAAGAGCCTGGAGAGGTGGAGATATGCGCTGGAGAGAAGGGGAATGAAAGTCAGTAGGAGTAAGACAGAGTACATGTGTGTGAATGAGAGGGAGGGCAGTGGAGTGATGCGGTTGCAGGGAGAAGAGGTGGAGAAGGTGGAGGAGTTCAGGTACTTGGGTTTAACAGTGCAAAGTAATGGAGAGTGTGTTAGAGAAGTGAAGAAAAGAGTGCAGGCAGGGTGGAGTGGGTGGAGAAGAGTGAAAGGAGTGATTTGTGATAGAAGAGTATCTGCAAGAATGAAAGGGAAAGTTTATAGGACTGTGGTGAGACCTGCGATGTTGTATGGATTAGAGACAGTGGCATTGAGTAAAAGACAGGAGGTGGAGCTGGAGGTAGCAGAGCTGAAGATGTTGAGGTTTTCGTTGGGAGTGACGAGGATGGACAAGATTAGAAATGAGTTTATTAGAGGGACAGCACATGTAGGATGTTTTGGTGACAAGGTGAGGGAGGCGAGATTGAGATGGTTTGGACATGTGCAGAGAAGGGACATGAATTATATTGGTAGAAAAATGCTGAAGATGGAGCCACCAGGTAGGAGGAAAAGAGGAAGGCCAAGGAGGAGGTTCATGGATGTGGTGAGGGAAGACATGCAGGTAGTTGGTGTAAAAGAGGCAGATATAGAGGACAGGGTGGTATGGAGACGGATGATCTGCTGTGGCGACCCCTAATGGAAGCAGCCGAAAGAAGAAGAAGAAGACCTGGATTCTACCTACAGTAATAATTAGTCCTCTGATCATAACAATCTGCACAAATGGAACACCCTGTTAGAACCGTTTGTCTTTGGTTGTTTCATACACCTGTATTCTGTAATCAGTTCTACTCTAAATATCCAGGCTCACCCAGAGAAGTATGGATTTCCTCGTTTTGGGTCCAGTTCCTTTCAAGGTGTCTGACCCCAGACTTTTTTTTCTTGTGACTGTTACCTCCAGCTGTTTTATTATTATGACAATATTCATTGTTAAAAGCACTATACACATACAATTCAATTGAACCATGCTGTTGAATTTAATGACAAACAGTACTTTATTGCATTGGTAAGAAAATTCTGAGGAGCATTTTGATGGCAAAAATCGAACGCAAAAATCGAAAGAATGCCCTTTAACACAAAAACATAAAAACGCAAGTTGTAATAACCCATACCTGATAATGCCACAGGCTAGTTGTACTAGAACTGTAAAACACTTCCTTTTTGAAAGAAAGAAAAATAATCAGACCATCAAATGTCTTTTTTTTTGCTATCTGTATCAAAACAATTACAAAAATAAAAACTTTACCTCACAGGTTTTTTTTTTTCTTCTTTAAACTAAAGTAGCTAATATAATCAATAAATTCTTGCCTTAAAGAAAGAGTAAGCAAAACTAGCTTTCAGGTTTCTTTTTTGTCCTGTGATCATGAAACGAAGTAAAATGTTTTACATAAACTGGGCACAGACACGTCTACCTATTATCTGTGCATAGTCATGCTGAATATGTCCACAGTTTACATGCTGTTACACCACATAGTTATCAGATTTAAAACCCATAGGGCCTTAAATAGGGTCAAATTTGACAATGAATATACAAACACAATCGACAAATAACGAAAGGAGATACAACAAATTATATGTTTTAGCATGGAAGCCCCTCTAATCAATTAATAACTATTCAAAAAGGGACAAAACGTAAGACCGAATGATCGGAAGAGTTATGTTTAAAAAAAAACAACAAAAAAACAACCATCATTAAACTTATTTCTACAATACATACAATAAACAGCAACATTTAAAAGCGTGACTTAAACTAGTTTGGTGTAGTGCATCTAAGACAGGAACTTGCTCGTCCAGGATATGTGGTAATATTTACACAGTACTGGAAGCTTCAATTTCAAAACCTGTACTTGTGTCTAAGCGTGCACTATTTTCCAGGGAGCTGGTACAGTAGTGTGTATTCTGACAGCACAAGTACAGCCTTATGGTCTGAGAAATGTTTAAAAAAACTGGAAGGAAATTCACAATGGCAGCAAGTTTGTATACAGGCTAAAAAGGAAGATAATTTCAAAGTCTTAAAAGGAAGTAGACTTCAGGTTCAGAGGAAGAATGGGAATTGTGAAGGATGACAGAATCATCAGCATAACATCGATCATGGGCACCGTAACAAAATGTCCTGCAGGATCCCTCAGGCAGGCCACGGTCGTTCAAGCCTACCTGCTCCAAGTACCCAGCAATGTATGAGCCAGTAGAATGCCTATTAATAGGGGGATTTTGAGAAGAAACTGTCTTATTGCGTAGGACCACATCAGGAGTGCCCCCTGCAGGTCGTACCTTGAGTGCCTCCTGCTGCCTTTCTCGGGCGCGGCTGGCTATGTGGCGCACGCGACTCTGGCTACGCGAGGAAAGCTTCCGTGACAGGAATGGAGGGGGGTCATTTGAGTCCTCTGTGGAAACAACGGAATTCAGTGGCACTGATGGCAATGCAGAAAAAGACTTAGGGATAGATTGCAATTGAGAGAGAGTGGATTGGGGGTCCACCTCATCTAAAGTCACCAGTTTACGAAGCTGTTCTGTCAAGGGGTCTGAAACTGGTGGCTGGTCAGCCCGCCCACACTTCCGTTTGTGGTCTCGCATCACTGGAGTGATGAAGCTGCGACTGATCACTTTGTATTTGCTCTGGAAGTTGCATGAGATATCTTCAGATGTTAAGTCACCCAAGCTCTTTGACTTACAAGGACTTGGAGCTGTTGGGACTGGAGATCCAACAAGGTATATCCCTTTGTATATCTCAGAATTGGTTTGTTTCAAAGCCTGGTTTTGTTGCAAGGACTTGGAATATTGCTTTTTTGGAACAACGGTATCTCTGTATTCCACAGAACTATAGATCATATCACTTAAAGAACCAGGCATGTAACAATTATTCTGTTGTTGAGAGTTGATGTCTTGAGTCCTTAACAGACCATTTGAGGAGGAAAAGCTATTCTGGAAGTGCTGTGTTTTGCAAATCATACCATTTTTGTCCTTAGTCCCAAAGTGTCTGATGTTATGAGTAACCCCATTGACTATACCAGGTTGAAAATGTCCAGATATGGCAACACTACTTGTGTTAAACTGCTCTGTTTGGTGTTGGTTAATTGGGTAGTCATGCAGATGACCACTGCAAATTAAAGGCTTGTGTGGGGAAGAACTATGAAACCGTGATGACTCTGCGGGTTTATATGAGTTTTTGCTTATTGAAGGAGGTAAATAAAGAGAATTCTGTCCTGACTCAGGATGTGATGGTACCAGAGTTGTGTCCAGAGGATCTCCGTCCACACTGACCTCCACCTCCAACAAGCTGCTGCTTGCTGAGTCATGACAGATGAGGAAACGCTCGGAGGCTGTGCTGTTAATCGAGGTGTCTTTGTAACTCCCATAATCCCAGTTTCTTGAAAACTTAGGGGGTTGGAACTGGACTTTGTAACTTTTATCCCTATGAGAGTCCCATCCACTGTTCTCTTCTACTGTTTTTCTAAAAGGTATAATGGAAATAGTGGGACCTCTGCTGCCATCTGCGGACATACACTCCACGTTCTCTAGGTTTTTGCAAATGGTCTGATCAGGAATGTCATAAGCAGAAACAAGAGAAAGCACTTGCTCATCTAAAATTGTAAAGACAGTCGATTCAGTGGTCTCAGGACTACAAGCAATGTGTTTTTCAACAGGTTGTTGAGCTTTTAGTAAAAAGTCCTGGATATTTTTTTGTGGGGTGCTGAATAGCTTGTTGTTGAGTGGTTGAACAGACACCTGAGGAGGCTGAGATGCTGAGGACTGATTTAAAATACTCTGTTCAGCAGAATCTTCATACTGTCCAATAAGAGCTGATATGGAGCCACAAGTGTCATACTCATTGCCTAGGGACACAGCATCAATAAGGTGAGAGAGAGCACTGTCGTAGAGGGACTTCTGATCTTGCTGGTCAGACTGATGCAATGTGGCTGGAAGGGAAGGTGGAAGGGGTGGTATGGTATCGGGGCGTGAAGCAGAAGCGACAGAATGTAAAGCTGCTTTGGATATTTGGTTACTTTTAAGATCTTGCCTTTGGTGGAACTCAGTCTGCAAACTATCATGACAGTCACGTTGATCCAAGAGTCTCAAATGACCTTTAGTAGGCCCTTGAGAAAAAGCTTTGGTTTGCAGGGTCAAACTCCGGCTGAGTGGTTCTGCAAGAACATCAGTGCTGGTTTCACCACAACCTTCTATCACGAAGTATGAAGTTTCAGCGGTTTCTAAATAGTCAGTGGTAATTGGCTGGATTTGTTGTGTATAGTCGGTATTGTCGTCCGGGATTTCTGAGGAGGTTTCAATAAGGAGATCTACAGAAGCAGACCTCGGCTTCTCCGGGAACAAATCTGCGGGTTGAAAAAGAAATAAGTGTCAGATTTCACTGAATTTAGCCTAAAACTTCGAAAACACCAAAAAAAAATCCACTCGATTCACAAGAACAAATGGAATGTGCCACCACATAGGACCATGAGAGAAGGGTTTGAGAACAAGACAATGTAGACCACAGCCATCTTCTGCTTAGGTTCATGTTTACAACAAAAAGCAATGCGGACAACATGATCTGATACAGCTCGTAACCAATAAATCAAAAGTCACATAAATCATTACTTTAAAGGCAAGAACAGACATTTTAGATGATGCAACCAGAGTAAGGCCGGTGGATTACCTGCTCGGGTTCCTAGTCAGTTTTCTACTATAAAGAGGAACAATAGTAAAGACAGAACAAGACAAAAAGCAAGTTAAAGTATTAAGAAGGAAAAGTGTGCCTGTTTTTAAAGCATGTGCAAGCAGAGTGCAATACAAGTGGATTAAAAATAATGAGCATGTATAGGGAACAAAGGGAAGATATATGAAATACATCATGTTTGAAAGAAATGTTTCAACAAACGTTAAACATTTTCAAAGAAATATATTTCACTGGTTGTAATAAACCTTCAATTACCTGTTTCTGGTTTGATATCTGCTATTGTCTGAACTCAAGTTATTTTTACGTAAACTACATTTAAGTAGAACTGACTGTAAAAATCAATCTACCAGATTTGTTTTTAGTCCATAAACCCATAATTTCTTCCAGGTCTGGTGCACGAGTATGGGGGGTGTTGGGGGATGTAGTGGGGGGGTGGGGGGGGGGGTGTAGCTCCTATAGAACTAGTAGTGACCTCAAACAGTCAAAGATTCGATGCTTCGATCCTTCAAATCTCACAGTCCACAATCAGACAGTCTTCCCAGAGGTGTATATATATACACCTCATATATTATAATCATGCTATTGTAGTTATATGGGGTGCTCAATGTCTGATTTCACATTCAACTAGCAGTTTTTCCTCGATGTGTTAATAAACAGCTTATTATGTAATGCTGTAAATATAATTGTGAATAGAAAGAAGTTTTCAATTAATCATTTTAACCTGCATAATTAATCCAACCACTCCTGTGACAGATTTTAGTTTCACCTTCCATGACCTGTGATGACACAAGAGCATTTTGGCAGCAGGTATTTAAATATTTAACAATGTCTGTAAAATTCTGTAAAAGGAATATTCTGTTCAAATTTGATTCTTTAAATTTATTTTCCATTGTTTTTCATAGCCCATTTAATTTGATTTGCTAACTTGTGAAATGCAAATCCTGTCTGCAGTTATTTATTAGTTCTTTTTTGTGGGGTTTATTAATCCAAAAAATGTTTTATACATTTTTTTCGATATCATCGTGCGATGTTCTGTACATCGTGGCTTTAAAAATGCTATGAGGAATCTTTTTTTTTCGAATGCGTATCCGCATTTCTTTTCATTTGAACTTTACAGAGATAAAAAGGTTTTGTTTCGTCAGTCACTTGACAGGTCGTTTTTGGTCGCTTTATTAGAAAATTGTTTATGTGTGCTGTGTGTGAAAGAGAATAAGTTGTCTTAAACACTTGTTGACTACCCGGTGCCCCCAACACACACACACACACACACACACACACACACACACACACACACACACACACACATGATTCTTCTATAGACAAAACTTGGCAATTATGATTCGAGTATGAAAACACTTATTTAGGGAAACCCCTAGAGAGGACATGCAGGTGTGGGTGCCATTTGTTTCATTATGTTGGTAAAAAAAAATTTATTTGAAATTCTGAAAGATTAAGGGATTTTATAGGGTATTGAATGCAACTGTTAATGTTACAGTGTGCCAAAGTGTGATTTTCTGGTTACACAGTAAGTCTACATGGTGTTTGTTAGAGTTTTGAGGTGCTTCAGTCCAATCTTATCTGCAAAGTCTGACTTCTTCAACTCTAATGAGGATAAAGTTATTACTTTGGAAGGAAGCTATTGCTTCGGCAGGTGGAAAGGAAGGAAGGAAGGAAGGAAGGAAGGAAGGAAGGAAGGAAGGAAGGAAGGAAGGAAGGAAGGAAGGAAGGAAGGAAGGAAGGAAGGAAGGAAGGAAGGAAGGAAGGAAGGAAGGAAGGAAAAAATGCATGGCTTTCTATCAGCTGTGGCTCCTGATTGGCTGTGTTTTCTGCCCCTGTCATAACAGTGTTATAGTTTATGTGGGTTCAGCACAGGATGGAGAAACTGTTACTTTGCTTTAGTCTTTTGTTGATTTTATTTTAAATGTGTACAAAAATAAAAACTATAATGTGAGTAATAATAATAATAATAATATGAAATTTATAAAGCTATTGGTCAATGCCATTGCTCATTAAGCTCACCAATTATAGTGCTAGTGCCAGTATCAGGTCCGTCTTGTTCGGAAGAGGATACAGTAAGCCGGCCCTGCAGGAGCCTCTCCAGAGGCATGGAGACTGGCCGGTGCTGGAGGCCCATCCTGGTGCCCATCCTGGGGCCCACTCTCTTCTCCATAGCTGGTTTCTTGACGTCCCCATTGCTGCTTTCCTCCTTGTCTAGCGAGGTTTCTGACAGTACCGTTTTGGTCTTCTTGCGTCCCTTGGCAGGAGCACTAGCCGTTCTGCGAAGCAGGTGGTTACTCAAAGAGCGCTTACGTGGTAGAACACCAATTTGTGTGTCCACGGAGCACTTGGAACCCCTGCTGAACAGACCCCGGAAACCCCGTAACTGACGACCCTAGGGTGGGGGAGAATGCAAGGTCAAGATGATTTACACAAATTCAACACAAGATTGATCACATGCTTGAAACCTACTGTATTTAACTGCACACACACACACACAAATAAAATACAGTAACTAGGACAGCAATACTCTGCATGACCCACAGATGGTGCCACATTACACAGACAAAACAAGCCAATCACATTTTAACAGACATTGTGGGGGGAAAAAACTGAATGCTGCGAATAGCAGATACAATCAAAACACCAGCTCTCACATGTAGAACAATGCAGTGTTTAGTATCATGCAGTTTCATGCAGCACACTCAGTACACTTATTGTACCTTGCTAGCTCCTAGAAAGTGCAATATGGTATAGCTGGGATTGAGGACTAGAGGACTCCACTGGAAAGTAGAAAGATGATAGATAGTACAGCAACACAACTTTCCTTAGTATGATAACAGTGTATATTTAATGCTGTTTTATTTCCGTAAAAGCAAATTTAAAAAGTGATTTCTTCATTAAAGAACAACACACCATACTGTTGATCTGTCTAATTGTTTTATTGTTTTAATCGAATATTGTGGAACAACCATATAATTATTAGCATATATTAACCATATATTATAATTAGGTTATTTTCCCTCAACAGCTAATTTATTCTCACTTTGCTTAGTCTAATAGGAGAAAAAATGCAAATGGTTACAGTAAAGTTAAAAAAAAAAAAAAAAAAAAAAAAAAAACATTCTAATGCATCAAAAATATTACTAGTTTTTATTTTTATTTCATTTTACTGTAGTCTGGATTTTCATTACAGGTTCATTTTAATCGTGCACAAAAATTTAGTTAAAAATATAGTATACATTTGCTTTATATTTACAATTAAGTTTTGATTATCTAATATAGTGTAAAGGTCATTTTTACTAACTCAAACCTTGATCATGTTCTTCCTTAAATCCATGTAATAGATTCAAAAATATGTTTTGAATGTATTATATTATTGTGAATTTCCCTCTGGGATGAATACATTTATCTATCTGTCTTTCTGTCTCTCTGCCAGTCAAGTGTAGACATTCACGTCCCTTTCAGTCCTGCTGTTAAAGAAAATCAGTCAACACTATCAGACTATTTCATATTCAAGAATTTGATAGATATAACATAAAGCTATTAAAATGATTTTCTTTATTAAAGTGTATATGTAAGAATAGGTCTATTTTAAATGCATATATTCCATCTTTCTACTTCTCAGTTAATTACATTTACAGCATTTTGGCAGAGACACTCATCCAGAGCGATTTATAATGATCTCATTTACACAGTTGAGCAGTTAAGGGTTAAGGGCCTTGCTCGAAGGGCCCGACAGTGGCAGCTTGGGGGTGCTGTGATTTTAATTCAGATGTAAAAATATTCTGATTAGACGTCCAACATCATAACTACTCAGATATCACATCCCAAAAAGATTTGACAGCTTCCACGACTTGGGATCGAAAATAGATTGTGGTGGTACGAGCTTAAATCCTGCAATAATTAATCCAATAAATAATGCAATAATTGCAAATGTTTTATTCATGCTAATATTGTGACTTTATTTGTAATAATTGTGTTGGTACAGAAATGGACAGCTTGAACGACAGACTGTCGAAGCGCTCCTATCGCACTGCTTTTTAATTAAACCATGAAGAGTTTGAAAGAGTGTGAAGAGTTTGAGATGTTTGAGACAATTGAATGACATTCAGTTCAAATCAGAGAAAAAGGCAGACCAGGGGAAAAGCGATATAGTGACATCGGTCATGATACTCACCTTGCCATAGATATCATGCACTGAAATGTGGACAAAGATAGATGCCTCCATCATCCCCTCCAGATAGATATGTCTATAACCTGTCACATGGGAGATCAACAGGCTGAGTTTGGATATAAAGTCTCGGCCATAAAGTCATAAATCATAAATTGAGTACTATATTCAAATTAATCACATTTAACAGTCAGGGGTAAAGAACACAGGAGGGTTTTCAGAGGACAAATAGCTTCTGTGGCTGTTACAGAACATTATACTAGACATAGATATAAAGGATGACTACGTGTTCTTAAAATGATTTAAAAACCTTGGTAAATGTTGTGGTATTGGAGGATTTAAAAGATCTCTGGATTGAGTGATAAAGACAAACAATCTTGTCAACTTTAATGATTGATGGCGTAAATGTAAATGAATTCTGCAAAGCTGAATTATCATAAAGCCTGTTGTTGCACAGTATAGACAAAACAGATCACAAATAATCATACTATGATCCAAATATATATAACATTTTCCCTCCTTGTAACATCTATCATACATTTAACACAACATTCCATCCTTTCGCACACAAAAACACCTCCATATCCAGTCTTTCCAGTTTTCTAGTCCACTCATCTCATTCATCTGCCCTCCAGAAAAGACATCCTGTCTTGGTAATTGTGCTATGACGAATCAGTGTTATCACACTGGTGCAGTAGAGGCTTACGATCTCTTCTCTCACCTGGCATGAGGCTGGTGAAGGCGACTGTCCTCTGGCCCACAAAGTCTCGCCCAATAGGATCATGATCCCATACGAGAAAACGTACGAGTGCAGTTTCAGGCATGTGCAGAGTGAAGGACAGGGTTTCCTCCCACACCGGGTTAAAACCTGCAGTAAAAACACACAGCAAGGTAGTAAAATACACAAGATATTAGAGAAATATTGACCATTAATTAAGTTAACCAGTGCTTCATACCCTTAGGAGTAGTTAGAGAGTATATCATGGGGTACAGAAAAAAATCTATGATTTTTAAGTGTACATTTTTTACTTTTTTTTGTTATTTTTAAATGTTATGTAATAAAAGCTTATAATAAGATTACAATAGATTTGATAAATGAGTCACTAAACACACATTTTAAGAGACAAAATATAATCCATGGGACATGAACTGTTTATAAATTAAAATGTAAGACAAAAAAAACAAAAACAGTTCTAAGGTCAATATGAATAAATGGAAAAGGAATATTATTATTAAACAGTTATTAAATCATTTATTATTTCATTTATTGTTTAGTATTCAATTTCCAGCTGATACACTGCATTAAATACTATTATTCTTGTAAATCATGTGAGGTATATTGATTCACCAAATTAATTTATTAAATAAATAAATAAATAAATAAATAACAAAAATAAATGAATGAATGAATGAATGAATGAATGAATGAATGAATGAATGAATTAATGAATAAAAAAATTAATGGGAAGTGGTAGCACAGTTGTTAAGGTATTAGACTTTAAATTGGGAAGGTCACAAGTTCAAATCCCAGCACTGCCAAGCTGCCACTTCTGGGCCCTTAAGCAAGGCCCCTTAACCCTCAGCTGTTCAGTTGAAAGTTGCTCTGAATAAAGGCGTCTGCTAAATGGCATAAACGTAATGAATATATAAATAAACAAACAAACAAATAAAAATAGTAAAACTCTGATGGAAAAAAAGACGTGAAATCGTGGAAATAATATGATCAGAAAAAGTAAAAAACATAAAAAATGTGTAGAAAATGCATAGAAATCAAATATTGACCGATAATTATTCATTCATTATTCAGTTTTCCTTTAGTCCATAATGGAATTGTACTTCTATTTGCACTCAGTTTTCTGCCAGACAAATGAATGAAGGCTCCCGAGGCTTCCTGAGGTTTGGCCGAGGCTTCCTGAGGTTTGGCCGAGGCTTCCTGAGGTTTGGCCAGCTCCAGTCACGTCCCACCTCGTGAAGATTATGGACCTATGGATGATCATGGAGAAGTAGATGCCGAGTGTTTAAAGGCCCTGGCATGGAGAAGCTGATGCTGGATCTATGATGATCACAAATTGTTCTGTATTGTTGAAAGATTTATGACCAAACTCTTGATGTCACCCATATGAGGATGGGTTCCCCTTTGAGTCTGGTTCCTCTCAAGGTTTCTTCCTCATATCATCTAAGGGAGTTTTTCCTTGCCACTGTCGCCACGGCTGCTCATCAGGGACAAACGCACACCATTCACCTTCACTGTTGTTTTCTGTAAAGCTGCTTTGAGACAATGTCTGTTGTGAAAAGCGCTATACAAATAAACTTGACTTGACTTGACTTGACAAATAATACAATAATAATAATAATAACCATTATCATCAACAACCCGGGTCTGTTCTTTACAGCAGTCCACTGGAAGACCGATGATCTCCACCTCCACAAAGGGGTCAATAATCTGAAAGCGGGGACAAGGACAAAGAAATTGCTTTCATTTCAGACTATCTTTTGTTCTACAGTGAATTATGGACAATGTGTACTAATGTGATGTTGGTGAGCTGACCTCTCCTCGATCACCCAGCATGGAGTCAGGTGGTTTAGGAAGCTGCTGCCCACTAATGATTTTCAGTACCAGCTGTTTTTTAGGATACGCTGGAAGAGGGTCATCGCTGTACGGATTGAAGGTACCTGAAACGCATTAAGAAACAGAAACATCTTTTTCAAAAGTCAGCAGAATTCACATTTAGATGTGTAAACAAAATGTAGTCTGGAAGGACATAGCTAAAGTTTCCTTCTGTCTCAATGAAAATCTGAATAATTTTTTTTTCTGGTAGTACTTCTGGCTACAAGGTTGATATTGAACGATAAAAAAGTGCTTTATACTTGCCACATGTACAGTAAAAAGAAAATCATTCTTCATATATCCCAGCAATGTTAGGTAGCTGCGGTTAGAAATGATATCGCAATCCTGGAGCACAGAGTGTTAAGGGCTGTGCTCAAGGGCCCAACAGTGGCAGCTATGAAATACACCCAACTTTCTGATTGTAACCTGTAGTCTTAAGCACTAAGCTCCCACTTCTAAAAATTAGCTCATTAATAATTGATCTAATATGTAATCAATTATATAACAAAAAAACTTGCAGAGGTTTTTGCTGAGGTTGTCTGTAAACCTCTGGAGATAAAGGCGCCGCCCTAGTGGCAGCCTGTTGCAGCAGCTCCTTTTAAGTTTGTACTCTTTTTATTAATTTTTGTTGTGTTCCAACACTACGTGTTTTTCTTTTGTGTATGTGTGTGTGAATGTTAACTGCAAAATGTACATCAACAAAGTCACCGAGTTTGTTGCAATAACACTTATTTAAAACCGTGCAATAATTTCCCGTGTGCAATATGTTTAATAGCGTAACTACTTATTGGTGGTCTCTTTTTTTTATTCTTTTGTATTTATACATTGTGTTGTATGTACTGTATTATGTTTCTACATTTTCTAATAAGTTTGCATCCTATCTTATCCTATCTCATCTTATCTTATCTTATCTTATCTTATCTTAAACAAACCTATTTTTTAATGTAAGCTTTAGTCTCCAGTCTGAGCACTTTGTAAAAACTGGAGGTCAACCTGTAACTAAATAATTTCAACAGAAACTTTCGAGTTTCTCTCGAAAATGACAAGACAAATTTAAGTTTATTTGGTTCAGAATAGAGAAAAAAAAAGAGGCTGGTGATGAAGCAATAGTTTAGAGCTTCTGTAATTGTTCATTCCACAACAATAAATGAACACAAAATATGAATAAATTAATAGATTTTTTCATTGGCTGTGGAGGAAAACACAAGATATCTGGATTTTTCTTTTAAAGAAAATATCAATTATTTCTCAGAGATAATTGATCATATAAATTGATCATTAATATAAATAGATTAAACACAGGAATTTTATAAATCCTGGTTATCTTAAAGAAATGGAAATACACTATATGAACAAATGTTTGTAAGAATAAAAAGGACTATAATATAGAGTCAACAATAAACTTAAACTTTCTAAATACAGACTTACACAAAAAATTTTCAAATGTAAGTAAGTAAGTAAGACAACATTTATTACTTGTAAAATACATCAGTTTTGTAGCTTCAGTAAAATATAAAGAGGCAAACACCAGATTTTGAGGAAAGCACCAGATGGGTGAAGGGTTCGCTCAGTGGGTAAGATTTTGTCCAGTGGGTTGGACATCTGATCAGAACACTGCGAGTTCAAATCCCAGCACTACCAATATACCAATGCTCCCTAACCCTCAATTGTTTAATTGTATGCATGATATAAGTGTAAGTTTCTCCAAATGCCATAAATGTAAACCAGATATCAATATAAACTACCGTAAGTCTGAACAGCTGTCGTTAACAAAATACCATCGAATAAATGTAAATATTCTGAATATTGAAAGCAACAATAAATAAAATCTGAAGGACATCAATTAACATGTTCAGCTTTGAATATATTGTATTTAGCAGCGTCTGAAAAGCGATGTTCCTACCGTTGCACATGGGTGGAGGTTTCAAGACGTATCCGCTTCCTCCGTTCACCATGAACTTCGCCCTGTTCAGCTGCATCATTCGGCCTTCTGTCTGATAGTTCAAGGCCACTTGGGGCAAGAAAACAGCATTAAAGAGACTTTAATATATTTTTCCTTCATGTACTTATTTACTCTGGTTATCACATGCAAGAGCAACATGCTGGAAAAAAAATCACACAAAACTCAGAGGAGAAAAATGGAGGTCCCAGCTGCAATTTATACAGATTTATTACTCTGTCGGTACACAGACACACTCTTCTGTCTGCACACCTTTTGTTTTTCAAAGTCCTTTGCTATCTCACTGCCTCATGCTGTCGCTCTATCCATCTTGTTCATTCTGAGTTCCCACATTGGTTTTGTTCTGTCATTCAAATGTAGTCTGGTTTCTGGCATAAAATAGACTCATCAGTCTTTTCATTATCTCTATTTTTCCCTTCAGCCCGATGTTCTGTATTTGGCTAATGGTATATGCATGGATATACATGCTAAACAAAACACAAGCTTGGGCTCCAAAGACATTTTATATAAGGGGTCTGTCAGGATCTGGGGGTAGTTTTTCCAGGTAGCTTTTTAGCCTTTTGTTTTTTCTTTCATTGTGTTCATTTTCCGTTTTTCTCCACCAGATCTCGCCATTTTATTCCTGAGTGCCTAATTATCTTCTACTGCTTACAAATGGTTCTTATAAATCCAAAAATTCCCCTTTTGTGTGTCTGGTAGTGATGCATCGATTTTAAACAGTGTTCATAGGCTCGTACAAGTTGGCATTTGTATCGTGATGCATCGTTTTTTTTTACATATTTGCATCTTTAAAGCCTGATTTATTTAGGTATATTTATTAGCAAATATGCTATACTTTTATTATTTACGAAGTGTACAATAATTTGTGAACAGTATTCTGTTTGTACATTGATTTCTCAGGTGCGTTCTCTCAACATTTTGCAAGCATTTGCTCTGAATGTCAAACTCTTTTTTTTTGTATATTTAAGTTATTTATTATATTATTTTAGTAGATTTATAACTATATCATTGTAGTCTGACTTTTTCTGTTTTACTGCTGCTACACATTTTATACAGTATATTTCAATTAGATTGGAAATTCATTGATTGTACAGCAACTATAATTAAAATATAACTTTTATTTAAGATTTTCCAATATTACATTTATATTAATTGTACTGCGAACAACTGCAACCTAATTTTCCTGTGGGATCATTGAAGTTTTCTGATTCTGATGGAACTGCGTTGACTGAAACATTTGGTTCCTACGGCAGAACATTGGCGTGTAAGTGTGGACTGCTGCCCTCACCCAGTTGGCAGCCCACGTTCCAGTATGTCTGGGGGTTAAAGTTGCTGGAGTCGATACGGTAGGCAGAAGGGTAAATCCGTGAGAGCTGCCGCTGGTTGAAGCTCAGAAAGCGTTCGGCTCGGTGGTGCACCAGCTGGTGTGCTCGTGTCTCGCTGAACGACAGCACGTTTACAACAGGACCTTAAAAAAGACAGATAAAGAAAAGGTCATGAGAGGAATACAAGGCGTTGCTACATCTCAGTCATAACATCTTAGTTATTATGTCTATGTGTGTGTTTGTGTGTGTAGAATCTCACCCTCATCCAAACACTCCTGAGACACTACAGAATTAGTAAAGACAACCAAATCAGACAGGTCTCGGCTTAGTTTTATTGTCTTTCTCCTGCGTCCACCCCTACACACACACACACACACACACACACACACACACACACACACACACACACACACACACACACACACACACACACACACAGAAGGACATAAAAAAGAATATCAATGTACACATACACACATTGACATTGAAGTAGTAGGAGTGACCATTAAAGGCCAGCATGTACATGATATTATGGTGAGAGGGTAAGAGCAGCTTAGAGAAAGAGAAAGAGAGAGAGAGAGAGAGAGAGAGAGAGAGAGAGAGAGAGAGAGAGAGAGAGAAAGAGAGAGTGATTGAGAGAAAGAGAGAGAGAGAGAGAGAGAGAGAGAGAGAGAGAGAGAGAGAGAGAGAGAGAGAGAGAGAGAGAGAGAGAGAGAAAGATCGGGCAATATCTGTTGTTAATTGTGTTATACAAATAACATGTTATTGAAGTGAATTGATAGACATTTCAGTTTTAATAACTATATCAGGTATGGTGTTTTCTGTGATTTAATTAATTCTACATGAGTAAATGGTGTATATAAGAATCTCGTCGTGATCATTGTTTCTTTCAATATGCCCACATGTAAGGGGCATTTAAATATTAAATTCTCTAAAGAAAGATTTGATTATTATAGAGGATTCTTCCCAACTTTTTCACTCTCAGTTTCTAGCTGTTTTCTTCAACTAGTTGCTTTAAATAACTACAGGCAAAGAAAAATGTGATTCAGCTCTCATTTGTGCCAACTGCTGTTCGAAAACTGAATGCTGACTCAGGAATATAAGTAGGTGGTGATATATAATGGGCACACACACACACACACACACACACACACACACACACACACACACACACACACACCTGTCTAAAATAGTGTTGGTCCCCTTTTGCTCCTAAAATAGTCGATCATTAACAGCATGAACTTCTTCAGCAGTTTGAGCTACAGGAGCTCGTCTGTTGGATCGGACCACGCGGTCCAGCCTTCACTCCTCACGCACATCAACAATTCTGAACGTAAGCGTTGAGATTTTTTTAGTTAATTTATTCAATTCATTTCATTATAATTGGCAGAGCGTTTTTTATTTTAATTTTTTTTTTTACAATAAACAGTCTTAAAGCAGCTTCACAGAGATGAAGAAGTTATAAAGTTGTATAAGAGAAAGTCTAGTGCCTATAAGTATGTAATCTTTTCTCCCTAATGAGTGAGCCAGTGGAGACTGTGGTAAGGAAAATCTCCATGA